>NC_058372.1:87210000-87513750 GCF_018350175.1 Felis catus
TGATAGTGTAGATACTTATCCAGCTGTAAAAATATTGGTTTTCGTCATACTTCTGGCAGCCATTGAGGATTCTTGCCTGAAACAGTTACTAAGGAAGTTGTCAACTGGTGATTTTCTAATTCTATCACCAACATCTACATTTATTAGGAGGAGTTTCCCTTCTCTCCATTTATTTTTCATTTATACCAGTATGAATCCATAAAGTCTTACTGTATAGATTACAATCCTTTGCTATCATTTATTTTGTTTCTCAAATTATCCCAGGTTTAGAGTGTGGGAGATCTTCATGTTAGCTCTTTTGTCCTTCAGAGGTGTCTTCTTTATTTTCTGAGTACCTCCTTAGTTTCTGGTACAAAATGTTCCAGGTTCATTTTTTTCTTTTCATGCCCCAGCCTGGAAAACCAGTCATTTGCCAAAGGAACTTTGTTTCTTGTCATTGGAGATTGGTCTTCAAAACCAAGACATTGCAGTTTCCTGTTACTCAAATACCATCGTTTGTAGGCCCACCTATTGGATAAGGTAGGAAATGCATGTATGCACATGTCCATGTGTGTGCGCACATGCACACACACACACACACACACACACACTCACTTCTAGTTCTGATGATTAAAAACCATTATTTCATACTAATATCTCAAATTCTATTCCTACACATTATCTTTCACTTTACCTTTTCCTGTTTCCATATTTGTAACTCAATTTTCCAACAGTGGCAAAGTTGGCTCTTAATCACCCATAATATATTAATTTGCTCAGTCCTAGAACCCAAATAAAGATTTAAAATTGCTAACTCATATATAGCACTGTAAGACAAATCTACAAATGAGTCCAGTATTTGCAGCTCATTACAATTCTTCTGTCTTTAGCCTTAGAGCACATTGTCAAAATAGTGCACTCCAAATTGTCTAGGTCAGTCCTCCCCCCACATCACTTCTCCCATGTGTTACTCACTTATAATACAGTTCGGTTTAGGTGTTTCTCTTTATGTTCCAATGAATCCCTCTTCCACGCACCTTGATTTCTTTCTGGAGCATGTTCAAGTTTAGCACAGTTCTAAAATCATAACACATTCAAACCCTTCCACTGCACTGTCCCTCACCAATCTCCCATTCCTACCCACCGATTTCATAGTTCTGATTTGTCTTTCCAGTATTTATCTGTGCACAACTAATCATATGCATTTACTATTTTCCCCATCTTCATACACAGAAGGTAGCATCCTATAAATATTCTTCTGCACTTTGCTTATGTAACAATAAATCCTGGAAATCAAATGCTTCAGATATTTTATTCAGTCTACTGAACACAGTACTCCAATGTGCTGATATACCATGGTTGGTTCAACTAGTCTGTGTATGGGCCGTTAGGTAGTTTCTCATATTATGCTTTTATAAACAATGCACTAAAGAGCCTGATGCATATGCATTTTTTCTGAATTGCTAGACGTATATAGCAAAAATAAACTCCTAGAAGTGGGATTGCCAGGGTGAAAGTTATAAAATCCTTGGCCCATACATTTTGAATCTTTGTGGGGTTTTGGGTGTTTTTTTGTCTTTTTGTTTTTGGTATTAATGATGTTTTTATTTCACAGAAAATTTCTTTTAACAATCTTTCTGTGACACTTAAACGTGACAACATATATAAATTTATGCATATATGTGGCAGCTAAAATATAATTTGTACTGGTCAGAAACGCATGATATTGCACATGGTACAGCACCGGTGTCCCCTGCCTCATTCATGGCAATTTGGGGAGTACACATAAAATATATTTAGGTCTATTTCCCCAAAGAGGAGTGAATTAATTCAGCTATTTCTTTTCTTTCTTAAATATGCACTTTCTTACATAATTGTGTGGTAGGAGAAAACATGAGTTGTAGCACCAAATAAATCTGCATTTGAAGTCCAGTTTATCATATTCTGTTATTTGAACAGTTTACTTAACCTCACACCCACTCTACTTTCTGGCACATAAGAAATATCACTCAAGGATTATTTATTAGCTTTCCTTCTGTGAAAATGAAATCTAATTGACGTTTACTAGATAATGAGTGTTGGGTTTTCAGGAAAACAGTAATACAGATAGATCTACAAAAGCTATGTGTTTAGAATATTTCCTGGAACACAATTATGTCCTTGACCAAATTAGTTTATTTTCATTCTTGGAATTCCCACATAATTTGAGGTGTATGTGAATTTGCAAACCTTCCTGAGCCTCCAAGAGGGTTCCCTAATTGCTTTATACACTGTCCCCTTGGGAAACATCATCCTGTTGGCTTCACAAAGTTCAGCAGGAGCACAGGCAGATATGAAAATAACTTAAAAGCCCTGAACTGCCTCTCCCCTTTAGATAATTTCCTTAGAACATTAGTTCTTTGAACACAGACCTGATTGCAGAAAATGTCTCCTCCTCAGCAAGAAAACTCCAAATCCCATTCAATCTTCACCTACCACATTCGGTGGGGGGGGATGCCAGGGGGTAGGGAGAAGGAATTAAATACTTTACGGAAAAATGTTAGTGTGTTTATGCATGCGCATATACGCATGTTTTCTTCTTTTAAAAACATAATGAGGGGGGCGCCTGGGTGGCTCAGTAAGTTAAGCGCCTGACTCTTGGTTTCAGCTCAGGTCATGATCTCACGGTTAGCGACTTTGAACCCCACAACAGGCTCCATGATGACAGCTAGGCACCTACTTGGGATTCTCTCTCTCCTTCTCCCTTGCTTGCACTCTTACACTCCCTCTCTCAAATAAACAAAAAAAGTTAAAAAATGTAAACATAATGAGGGTATTGTATAAATTAATGTTGTCGCATCATAAAGTTTAAAAATCTTTGTACAACATAAAGAAAGAAAAAAAGTCTCTGCCTTCAGCAGTCTGGAAAGCTGTTAAGAACAGGCCCTGTGTGGAGCTTAGACTGCTGTCAACATTCAGGGAATGATCATGTCTTCTGTGATATCATTAACTCCCAGGTGGATAAGGAAGGGAAGCAGCCCTGTTCTTGAAATTTTCAATTGCTTTTTCTGTTTTTCTTTCTTGGTTTATCCACATCCATCTCGGTCCCCAAAGACACTGCATGTCAGATAGTACAAGGAATAATTTTCAACTAGCTTCTTTGCTGTCTTAGAAGAAACTTTTTGCAGTTTTGTTTCCTTTGGGTTTGGTCACTTTTTCTTGGTCTTGAGCTTTCTATCAAGGGAGTGAGTATGTCATAGTTCCAGTCCATATAATCTCTGTAGAGTGAAAGATGGGACCTACAACACTTTTCTCTAAGCTGAAGGCTTGCTCTGTTGTGGCATATTGTTTATTCATTATGGGGCTGAAGTCCAAGATCAGGGGTCCTTCTCTAGACAGCAGACTTCTGGCTGTGTCCTCACAAGGAGGAAGGCTCTTTGAGTCTTTTAAGATATTCCATTGTTACCTTCTGTTGTTTTTGAAAAGCCTAGTGCAGGTCAGATTACTTTGCTCTTTTAAGTTATTTGGTCTTTTCGCCTAGAAAATTTGAGGATTTCCTATAGGACCTAAAGTCATGTTTGAAATCAGTTTTAGTATGATATGTCTTGGGATGATTTATTTGGAGTTAATCTTACCAGTTACCTGGTAGGCCCCTTCAATATGTAGAATTAGCTCTTCTTTTTTCCCCCCAATAACTGTTTTCTTGGATAATAGTTTTGAGTGTTAGCTACACCCTATTGTTCTGTTTTCTTCTTTAAAGACTCCATTTACACATATGGCTATTTCCTTTTTGCTTACCTTCCATTTCAGCTATTTTCTAATTCTTTATATTCCTTGGATGTTTTCTGCCTTTCTTTCATATCCCTGATTAAATTTTCATTTGAGTGTATTTTTCTTGGGCACCTTGTAATTTAGTCAACTCTAAATTTATTTTTTCTTTCATTTCTCTCCTGCATTCAATTTATTCTTTTCATTCATTTCTGGCTTTTACTCTACTTCTTTTTAACACCTGAGTATCTTATGCAGGGTGGTTTTTTGTTTTTTGTTTTTTTTTTTTTTTTTTTTTATAGCTCCAAATGTTTGTCTATTTAATCCAGTTTGGATTAAAATTAAAATTTCCTTCTGCTTCAGGGGTGCCTGGGTGGCTCAGTTGGTTAAGCGTCTGGCTCAGGTTATGATCTCACAGTTCGTGGGTTCCAGCTCTACTTCAGGGTTAGCTCTGTGCTAACACCTCAGAGCCTGGAGCCTGCTTTGGATTCTATGTCTCCCTCTCTCTCTGCCCCTCCCCTGCTCACGTGCGCTCTCTCTCTCTCAAAAACAAACATTAAAAAATTTCCTTCTGATTCACAGTTGTTTCTTGTGCAAAGGGTGTATCAGCTAAAGTGTTTCAATGCTGTTTTCTACTAGTTACTTTATAAAGACTTGTATCAAAGTTTCCTTTTCCTTTCTTTCATTTAGGAAATCTGGACTACTTTAAAAGATTTCTAGTCCAGTGGAGGCCTCTTTTGTCAACGTACGAAAGTCCCATTTCTTTCCTGAATTTCCTTTTTCTTTTTTGGTGGTGACATTGGTAGGAGACTGGGTATGAGAACTTTGATTTGTTTTTTCTTTTCTTTTACAAGATCATTTTGTTTTTACTTCCTATACCTTTCACCACCCAATCACCAAGACTATCATTCCTTTTTTGCCTTTTTATTCTCCAGAATCCTACCTTCAAAGACTACCTATTCATGTCATGTACACACTTTCATGTTCTATCCTATAGTCAGTTCTCTGACCTACAAGGAAGATCAGAAAGGTCAGAATGACCAACTTTCTCAGTATATTCACAACCTGGCAATGGTTTTATCTGATGACTGATGTCACCTATCTGATGACTACTGCTAGCTCCCTTCTTCTCTCCTCCAAGTTTTTTTTCAGACTGCTCTTGCTTCCTATAAAGTTTTATGGTAGAGCTTTGGTGGTTTTTACCTTTAACTTAAAACCCTTTTATCACTCCTATCCTGTAGTTAAGCTATCAACATGTTTGTGTGGTTTTATTTGTTCTTGCTGTTCTATATTTTGGGGGAGTTACTTGGGAAGATTTAGGTGTAAGCATTCATCCAATGTCCATGGCTACTTAGAAGTCACTGGCTTGAAATTTTTACTACAATCTAGGCAACACCAACTCAGGCTATAAACCTGAGGGCTGGCTTGCAATAACAAATACACTGAAGCAATTTCAAACTGCAAAATATTAGAGTAAAGGGCTATTTTCCTTATAAATTTAGTTGAGGTCCTAGTTCCTCTTTTGGGGGGCCCAGAACTAAGGGCAGCTAGTGTATTAGTAGGGTACCAACTTGGGTGGACTCTGACTTTGTCTTCTTGTACCTTCTACGTACAAAAGCTAATGTTCAAGTTTACACAATTTAGCAACTGTCTATAAGGTCATGGGGCAGCTTCAGTCCTCAGCTGACGTGAGTTCCCACCTACATTCAGTATTTGGCCTCAGGACTTCTCACTTTCTACAAGCTCACTAAAACATGCAAATGTTTATTGTATGATGATACCCAGTATGATTAGATTATTTTTTCAGCAGGAAGGTTAAAATGTCTTACTATTAGGCATGGCAAATTTGAACCTGAATTTAAAAATAAAATAGCCTTCAAAATCTGTGAATGATATCAATTACTTTTTACTTGTACTACAAAAAATTAAATGCCTTCAGATTTTCATTATTTTAAGACAAGTAAGTCTGGTTACTATATAAAATGAATAACATATAAATAATTTAGGTCAAACAATAAATATTACTATGCAAATTTCTACAGTATAATATTTTAAAATTACACCTACTATATGAAAACTAACAGCAACAAGTACGAACCTGCACTATATGTGGTCTATATGTTCAAGTCTGAAATTGGTAAAATAAGAATTGTAAAGAAATATAAAATCCTTAAATAACAACAAGCTTTACAGAAAATGGAAAAACTGGTATTTACCATGTCAATGAAACAAAATATGCTGGCAAATGATCAAAGGAAAAAAAAATCCTGAGACTGTAATACTGAAATCTCACCAAAGAAAGCTGAACTCTACTGAAAAGCCAAACTTCAAGCAAAAAAGAATTTTTTTACTTGATTATAAGATATGTTAAGTTTATACTTAAATTTACCGCTGAAATAATAAACCGAAAATAAATATAACACTTGTAAACTCATAAAAGTATGTTTGTTATTAGAATGAGATAGTAGCACCCAAACCCCAAATTGTGGACAATCTGAAAATTCTGAAATCCATTAAAATCAAAGACATTTTCATATAACATAAACAATTTTAAATATCATTTCACGATGAATTCTTTGTTCTTACTTCTGCCTATGAATATTTCTTTTTTTCTACTAATCCACAACAGCTGAATAAATAAAGCCCCATTCTGAAAGATTTGGCCCAAAATGAGGTCAAAGAAAATTTCTCATGCTCTCCTTAGCACTTTCTTCCTCCTTCCTTGAAATAAGATGCCATAAAATTCTTTAATAAAAACCTATTTTAGGAGTGCCTGGGTGGCTCTCCTAAAATAAGTGGGTTAAGCGTCCGACTTTGGCTCAGGTCATGATCTCGCGGTTTCTGAGTTCGAGCCCCGCCATCGGGCTCTGTGCTGACAGCTCAGAGCCTGGAACCTGCTTCGGATTCTGTGTCTCGCTCTCTCTCTGCCCCTCCCCTGCTCACGCTCTGTCTCAAAAATAAACATTAAAAAAAAAAAAAACAAACAACAAACCTATTTTATTTCTCTTCAAATCTAAATCTGCCATATTTCCTAACTTGTTTTCTGGATTACTAGACAGTATGAAATATTTTAGCCTAAAAGATTCTTGATAGGAAAACAACAAAAAACTTGTGAAAATGAGTCAAATCTTGCACTTCTCCGAGATGTTTCATATTACCACTTCAGGGTTAAAAATATAGTAAGTATTTAGGACTCAACTAATGATGTGTTTGGTGGTGGTGGTTGTTTTATTATAAACAAGAAACTTTGTAACATTTTTCTTGGCTAAAACCATTGCATAAATTCAATTTAAGAGTTAGGAACAACAATTAACACATCAATTTGACAACTTACCTCTGAAAGAGACCATTTACTTCTGTGTTCTAGAAGATGAATGAGTAGAACCCATAATTCTTTAATACATGGACATGGGCAGTGGTGACTCATTAATGCTTCAGAAGGCCTGACCTGTAGGGAAGAACCAAAATGAGTTCTTTAAAAGAGAATTTTATATGCCACATACCTCGTTCCAAATGTTTTAAAAGAATGATTTAGATGACTTAACACTGATGTTCAATTACATAAATTGTTTATGAAAAATGTGCCATTCCATTAAATTTTAAAATAAATCCCATTTTAAAACCAAAAGTATACAACGAACTTCATTTTCAACTTTTAAAAAAGTTTGCTTTAATCACTGATGTTCAGCAAACTTTTCCCATAAAGGGCTAGATAGTAAATATTTCAGGGAGATATAGTCCTTGTCACAACTACTCAACTCTGCCATTATTATACAACATCAATCATAAATAATAGACTTAAATAAAAAAAAAAGGTGGGCTGTGCTCAGTAAAATTTTATTTATAAAACCAGACAATGAGCTAGATATGGGCTCAGGGCATTGATTTCCTAACTTTGATCTAATTCATCAGCCACAACAGAAAAACTTCTAATAAAATGATTAGAAAACAAATTTAATCCATTGTAAAGCAAACTAAAAAATTTTTACAAGTCAGAATAAATACAATTGTTGGGGACCTATAAAGGTTAAGCAATTTTAGATTAAGTATGTTTTTATCAAATATACCCTCAATGGTCCTACATAATGCAGAGTATATACACTATACTTGCAAGTACAGCTAGACTTCAGAAATTGATTATGCAATCACTACTTCACATATACTATATTAATGTTTCTAATGTAATACGGAGTAAAAGATAACATAAAGTATTACTAACCCCTGTTTGGTTAATCCACTAATTACATTAGTTGTAAAATTATGTAGACTAGACTTAAAAGACTTTGGTAATACATAAAACACAATCTAAATTATACAAAATTATAAATCCTCATTTCCTATAAGATTTGTGCTAAAAATCTGAAATAACTGATAATGATCTAAAAATTTCCATTGCTAGCAAATGAGTAGCTATATAGCACCTTTAAATCATTGTCTGCATTAAACACTCTGTTAGATACAATTTAGTAAAAACAAGTAATTCTCCCCATGATTCTAGACCTTTTTTGAAAACAAATAAAATTTCCCTTTACAATTATTCACTAATTTTAGTTAACTACTCATTTATTGTATTATGTAACAATACATGTATTATTAAAGGGCTGGACTCTCCTACTGGAACAGAAGTTAAATGTACAGTTATTGTCATAAACATCTTGTTTTTATTTATTTTTGACAAGATGGAAATTAAAAAAAAAAAAAAAAACCGCCTCTGAAACATTAATTTCAGCCTGTACTAAATGTTTAAATCAAATTCTTTTCCCAGTCAACTCCCAGATAGTAATAAATATAAAATTAGGAGAGTTAACAAGTAAACAATTTCAGTTTAAATTCTTATAAACTACACACATTAAGGAGTACTTCCCTTAAGTATCAAAAATACAAATAAACTCTTAAAGCATTACCTTGTCATACCTGTTGAGTGACAGGCTTATTAAATCACAAAGAAGATTTTCACAATGTTCTTCAAATAGACTGACATTAGTTAAATTGTCTCCTGCCAGATTCATAAACTGATGACCATATATAACTTGCTCTAAAAATATAATAAAATATATTTTTTAAAACTACAGTAGATTTTACTAATTCAGGAGAAGGGAAAAAAACTATAGACCTTTCAACTGACTTATGACAAAACTGTAACACATAGTGTTAAAAGCAAGTTTCTTTGGAAATAAGTTAAATTTGAGGACAATTCCTTTCTTATATGATCACTAATAAACATTACCTAAAAAAGTTTTCAGTTCTCTCAAGTACCACTTAATAGACTTCTCTTTTCTTAATGTGGCCTTCTTTTTTTATAAAAAATTTTTTTTTTAACGTTTATTTATTTTTGAGACAGAGAGAGACAGAGCATGAATGAGGGAGGGTCAGAGAGAGGGAGACACAGAATCTGAAACAGGCTCCAGGCTCTGAGCTGTCAGCACAGAGCCCGACGTGGGGCTCGAACTCACAGACCGCGAGATCATGACCTGAGCCAAAGTCGGCCGCTTAACCAACTGAGCCACCCAGGCACCCCTCTGTGTGGCCTTCTTTAAAAAGCAACAATACAACATCATTTAAGGAAAAAAAAAAATAGAGGGGAAACACTAAAAATCTTCACCAATATTTCTAACCAATAAAGACTTTAAAACATTTAACAAATGCTGATAAACTAATCACATACAATTGTTTCGTGGTATTGCTAGAGAAAACCAAAGTAACAGGTAAGTATACCTTAGAATATTGCTGTAAGGAAATATTTGAAATACAAAGTCCACATGAGAGAATAAATTATGTATTTGTATACATGTTTGCATGTGTATATATGTAAGTGTACACACATACATGTATATACATTTGTGTATTTTTTAATTAGTTCATTGAAAAGCAGGTATTGAGATAATGGATGTCTTTATAACATAAGTAATTGAAAATTCACAAATAATTACAGAATATTGCCAAGTTGTTAATGGAATCTAAAGATACCAGAGAGCAAGACCAAGAAATAAACAGGCAATATATGAAGTAAAAAAGTATTATCCATGATATAGATAAGCTCCTACTAATTTTTTAAAAAAGAAACATTAACAAAAGACAATAATAAAGAAAACATTAAAAAAAGCAATAAAATTATGTAAAGATGTTCAACTTCACTGGTACTCAGAAAATTGCAAAATAGATTCAGTATTTTTCATGTATTAGTTGGCAAAAAATAAAAATAACTGATAATATCCACTACTGACAAAAGTGTGAGGCAAAGGCACGCTCATCATTAGTGTACATAAATTGGGGAAAACTATGGCAACTGAGCGTTTTCAATATTAAAGCTGAAGGCGAGGGGG
The DNA here is from genome assembly GCF_018350175.1 of Felis catus. NCBI lineage: Eukaryota > Metazoa > Chordata > Mammalia > Carnivora > Felidae > Felis > Felis catus. The sequence continues at coordinate 87,220,050 of NC_058372.1, forward strand.
CCTGGGTGGCTCACACAGTTAAGTGTCCGCTCTTGATTTTGGCTCAGGTCATGATCTCACGGTTCATGGGATCAAGCTCCACATTGAGCTCTGTGCTGATGGTGCACAGCCTGCTTGGGAATCTCTCCCTCTGCACCTCTCCCACTCTCTCTCTCTCAAAATAAATAAACTTAAAAAAAAAAAAAAAAAGCTGAATGTGCCACTCCAATTCTAAGAATGTATTCTACAGAATAACTTGTACATGTATTCAAAGATGTATATATATACAAGGATCTTCTGTGAAATATCATTTGTAGTATCAAAAAAATAGAAATAACTGAAATATTAAATAGACTTGGCTAAATAAATTGTGACAGAGCCATAACATATAGGCCTTAAATGAATAAAGTAGAGCTATATGTACTAACATGAACAGATCTCTAAAAACTATTAAATAAAACATTATACAAAACACTATGACAATACTAATTGTGGTTAGTTAGAAACAGAGACAAAAATTCTACCCATGAGTTTCTATATATGTATACCAACAGAGAGTAAGTATGGAAAGATAAATGGGCCAAACTGTTCTCTTGAAAAAAGGAGTAAGACTTTGACTTTTTACTTTGGTTACTATTTGAGTTAAAATTTTAAAAACTTAAAAAACCCAGAAAGCACTTATTACCTGTAATTTTAACTCCTGAAACCAATATTACATTGTATGCTAACTAAAATGAAAAAAAAAAAAATCACCTGTAATTTAAAAAAAATAAAAGCTTAGATTTAAAAAAGAACATAAATTAGAAATTCATAAACTTACTCAATTTTTCACCAAGCATGTGAAGAATTTCTAGCACCAGCCAATGGATATCTAAGTGGAGATGTAATAAATGCCATGATGGTGGAAAAAGCTGTGAATGACATTATCAACTGTGACTGAGAATTCGTAGTACTTTACTAGGTATTTTATAGCATGTCACAACACTCCTCTGTAAGCACAAGGATAAAGAACCAATTAACTACCCACTACTCAAAAGCTCAGGGAAAAACTCTGTCTTGCTCTTTAGAGGACTCTTTCACTAGAGTTCTTTGAAAGCATATTTTCTTCTGATACTTTAGGACAGACTTACCTTGGGGCTGCTTAACAGACTTATATTAAAGGTCCCTTCCAACCAATCTCTGATTTTACTATAGCTGCAAGGCAGTAAAATAATTTTTTAACCACTTATTTTCATCATTTTGTTTTAGACTTTCCTATAAAATATTTTAACAGGAGAACTTTAGACTATCATACAGACCCTAATGAGATGCTCATTAAGAAACTGAAGTTAAAAGCAGTGAAGAAATTTACCTTTCAACTCATGCATTAAGATTCAAATCTAATTCTATCTGATACAAAAGCCAGTGCCCTTAACTACTCTGCTGTAGTAGGGTTGTCAATAACCTCCCTCCAGCCAACACTTGGTGTCACCTTAAAAATAAATACAATATACATGTTCTATTAAGAGAACAAGGAAGGGGCACCTGGCTGGCTCAGTTGGTAGAACTTGAAACTTTTGATCTTGGGGTTGTGAGTTCAAGCCCCACATTGGGTGTAGAGATAACTTTAAAGAAATAAAACCTTTAAAAAAAGGGGGGGGGGGAGAACAAAGAAGAATTACAGAGAGGGACTTGCCGTATCAACTATGCAAACAAAACAAAATGCTATACTAATAAAACAGTATTGGCTCAGGAATAGATAATAAACAGAAAAACAGACAAACAGAAAAAATAGGCAAAAGAGAAATAGATAAACCTGGTATCTTAAATCAGTGGGGAAAGCATGGGCCATTCAATAAAAGACCATTTATTAACTTACTCATTTGCAAGAAACTAAAGTTAGATTTCCCACCTCACAGCGTATTTTTAAAAAAGAGATGAATTAAAAAGATGAATGTTAGGGGTGCCTGGGTGGCTCAGTCGGTTAAGTGTCCAACTTTGGCTCAGGTCATGATCTCGCGGTCCGTGGGTTCGAGCCCCGCGTCAGGCCCTGTGCTGACAGCTCAGAGCCTGGAGCCTGTTTCAGATTCTGTGTCTCCCTCTTTCTCTGACCCTCCCCTGTTCATGCTCTCTCTCTGTCTCAAACATAAATAAATGTTAAAAAAAAAAAAATTAAAAAAAAAAAGATGAATGTTAAAAAAAAGTATGTTTTTAACAACAGCACAGAGATGATACACAAGAAAAACCTAACAAATATAATTATATACAAAACTGCAACCATCTACCTAGCAAGGCAGCTTAATTGTCGAAAATAAAAAGTGAACTGATGAAAATATCTATAATATGTAATACCCACATTTCTAATAAAAAAAGTATCTCTAATAAAGAAGTTCCTACAAAGTAATAAAAGATGCTTAACAAAAATAGCAATTAAATCAACACTTCTCATATATAAGATAGGTAAAATCCAAAAAACATAGTCATGAAAGATATTACTTTGTAAGATTTTTTTGTTGTTGTTTCAGAAAAGAAAAAAGTACTTTAGTGTATGATTTTTTGTTTACATGTTGAAGACTACATTGCCCTGCTTTAAAAATTCGGTCTTCTGATCTTCAAATAACCTTTCTTTTCACAGTTGCCTAATTAAAAAGCCTATGAATGGCAAAACTTAGTTTGAGAACCTTTCTTTGGACACAGTCTTTATTTCTGCTGCTAGATAAAATATTTTTATTTTCTTATGCACTTGATGAATATTCAGAAAATATAAACCAGTCCAATTTATAGACGCCAAAATGAAGGAAAAATATCCCTCCTTCCATAATCTATCCATGAATTTTCATTAAGTGACATGGTTAAAAGCAATTATTTATTTGCTTTCTACAGATTAGACAGATTAACCTGGGAATTCAATTGAGACTCTATTTACTTTTAATATTATATATATTGGTCCCCGATAAGAAGAGTGCATTTTTTTTGTTATTGTTCTATTTCACAGAAATATATAAACATTTATTTGTACATTACATTTTGGCAAAGTTACATTCCTAAAAATAATGTTATTCAAACTGGTAGAGTCAAACAGAATGAAAGAAGTTGAGATTTCAGGGAATATTCCATAGGGAATTACAATTTGCCATTCATATAAGCTCACATTTTCCTATGAAGAATTTGTTAATTACATCTATAAACTGGGTCATGCTATCAGTACAAATTTTTAAAAACCAAACTTCAGGGGAACCTAGGTGGCTCAGTCAGTTGAGTTCGGCTCAGGTCATGATCTGACTGTGTTGGGATCGAGCCCAAGTCTGGATCTGCACTGCATGCATGTGCACGCTCTCTCAAAATAAATAAGCTTAAAAACAAACAAACAAACAAAAACCCCAAACTTCAGTAGGGATGATTACCACAGGTAGAAAAAAAAGGGCACAATCAAAACAATCTTAAATCCTATTTCAGAAGGTTTCAAAGAACAGACATTATGATACAGTTTTGAAAGTGTAACTTGTATAAGGTGATCTTGAATCTTACTGTAATATAAACTAGGGTTTGCCCAAGCCTTTATCAATGGGAAAAATGATACAAATTTTTAAAAATAGAGGTGATTTTATTTGCTTTGAAACTTTTACTCATTTACACGTTATAAATTGGAATTGAGAATAGCTATCACCGACTTAGTGCATATTATATTCTAAGCACTTTAACTTTAATGTACTTAATTGTCCTAAATAACTCTAGGAAGCTTTATCAGTTATACAATGGGGAGATTGAGTCAAGAGGTGTTACTTGCCCAATGGCACATAATTAAAAAGAGGAGCCAGAATTTCAACTCAGGGAGTCTGGGCTGCACTCTTGACTAATTTCCCTCATTCTTGAATGAATACTCTTTGTGTGAAGAAAAAACTGATGATTTAAAAATTAAATAAAACAAGTCAAACCTTAATCTGGTTTTGATTTACAAATGCTCCTAGATTAATATTGGGAAGTTCAGATAGATGTCCAACATATAAGAGCAATCCATGAAGCTCATCAACCAACACAGAGGGAAACTGTGCCTCCAAAGTCTCATAGGGATGGACAGGAACATGACTCTCAGCATTCTGTACTTTCAGGTACCTAAAAAAACAATTACATACATAAATAACCAGAGTCTGGATGAACCTGAACTCAGAAATTCATGCGGTGATCAAGATACTCTTTTGATATCCTACCTAAAGATGAAAACTTTAACATAATGAAGAAATGTCACACACTGCTGCCTAATATTGTCTGCTTTGCTGTGTAGAATTGATATCTTCCCTGAAACAAAATAGATAAGTGTTATCATAGTTTAAATAACTGATCAGTGGGCAGTGACCAAAAAAAAGTTTTGTAAGCCATACAAGCAGCAATTCATCATTTGTGATTTCATCCCTTCAAAATTCATCACTATCATACATTCTGATTCCCACCAAAAATAATTACCACTTTCTGCTCCCTGAATTTGTTTTAACATACCTCAGTGATTTTGTTTACACAGTTGTCTCTACCTGGAACTCCTCCTGGCCCCACAACTTTCACCTATTTTCTTCCTCATCTTTGTAGACCAAGATCCGGCATCACTCTGTGACAGGCACACTAACAGATGAAGCCCCTGGCTCCACAGCAGCTTATACGGGCCACTATTACTACACTTTTCCATGTACCACACTTATCTACGCTCATGTGTCTGTATGTCCTACCAACTGCAAACTCCTCAGCAGCATATTTTTCCACTTTGATTCATTATCACCTTACACAGTACCTGGCATGCAGCAGGGACTCAGGTGATAAATAATACTCAACATTTACTGGGCACATACCGAGAAAACAAAACAAAACAGCCCTGACAGCTGATAGCTAACAACTAGGTCATGAAGTTCCCTACTGAAATTAAAGTTTCCATAAAATATCAACAATAATCAGACAGGGCCACTCTGTGATTACAGTGAAACAAGACAAAAACAAAACCTCTCTGTAATCATGTCTGAATACAGAAACAAGGCACTATGCAATCACAGAAAAACAAAATACAAAAACAAACTCTTCTTGCAGCTAACATGACTCCTGCTTCTTTACTAATTAGAACCCTCTCTAGCCTTTCTTTGTCCCATCTCCTAGACAAAAATTAACACATTTAATTCATGACACTCTCCCTGCTTAACAGCATCCAATCCAAAATAAAGTCCAAGCCCTCTTAAACTCTACTCCAAATCAGCCAATAGAGTGTAAACGCTATCACAAGCCCCTCCCTATTCTCTGAGAAGCCCCAACTGTTCTTCATGATCAGTAAGCTACTAAACCTTTCATTGACCAAAGGTGTGTTCCAGATGATCTTTAGTTGGTGGGCATCACTAACAACAGATGTTAGCCTAAGCACTTCACATCCGGGATATCATTTAATCCTCACAAGAACCCAATGAGGTGGGAACTAGTACCTGGAACTAGTACCTGGTGTGAGACCAACAGTTTACTAGGATTGGAACCTGGGCTGACCACAGTGCCATGATTCTAATGACTACACTGTACCAAAACTGACAAAAAGGAGAAGCAGCTAGCCTGCGCTAAACCATACTGCCCTTCAATTCTCTTCACTCCCTTCACTATACTGAACCCTCCAAATCAGTAATCCATTAAGGTCAAAAACAAACAGAAAGAAGACAGCATGAAGTCTGGTGATTTCTCTTATAAGCTCTGCATCCCACTCCCCACCCTCAAAGCAAGTTGCTAATTCACTTCAGAACTGTTTAGTCTTAAATCAATTTTATCACAAATATGGAAAAATACTATAAATCTCAGCTACAACAAAATTTAAGTGTCATATTTTTTCTGAACACCAAACACTATCCTGAACCTCTAATCTAATGGTTCTTCCTCTGTATTATTATGATATCCCAATAATGCATCATAGACAGATGTGCAATTCACTGTAATGGGAGTACCATTCCTTTTTGTCATTAAACATACTTAAAACTTACCAAAATCACAGCTGGCCTGTAGTAAGGTTTCCAAGTTGTATAGCTGTTGCCTAATTTTAAAAAATTGAAGGTGAGAGTTAATTTCCTCACAGTTTAAAGCATGTAACAGTTAAAGGCATAATGTTTCCAAATCTATTACATAGCCTTAGTGCTGCATAGCCTCTCATTTATGGATGATGTTTAAAATACTTTGTGAATGTTTATTCAGATAGTGAAGACTATGAAAAGATAGAACATGCCTTTGTCTGGCCTTCCAAAAAATATCTATTAAAAGCTATATATATGTATATGTAATTATAAATACCATAGATTTCACTATCAATGAGATACTGTGTATCCTTAGAAGTTAATGATACTTATATAAAAATCCTAGGTTAACAGTTATATAATGAAATGTTAAATTGTATCAGACAGTTCTACAACAGTTCAGAAAAGGAACAGAATAATTTAGAGTTATCAAGGAAAGATATATAGATGTCCTCGCTGAATTCTTGATACTAATCTCCTGTCATTCTTCCTAGTTGCCTTTTTTTTTTTTAATGTTTATTTATTTTGAGAGACAGCATGTGTGTGAACAGGGGAGGGACAGAGAGAGGGAGTGAGAGGGAATCTGAGGCTCTGAGCAGTCAGTGCAGTGCCCAATGCGGGGCTCAAACTCACAAATTCTAAGATCAAGACCTGAGTCGAACGCTTAACAGACTAAGCCTCCCAGGTGCCCCAGGAAATGCTTATTGAAATATTTAAGAGTGAGATAACATGATGCCTGGATTCTGCTAAAAATACTTAAACCAAAAAAAGGAGGGAAAGGAATAGATGCAGGAAATGCAATAAAACCCTGATGTTTATTGCTACTCAGGGAGGATACGTGAAGGTTCATTATGGTAGTGATTCTACATTTGCATATGTTCGAAAATTGTTAAAATTTTTAATGTTGTCCAAATTAATCATATTACAGTCTGAAAGATCTATGTGGACAAAGTCGGAATTCATTCTCTAAAACTCAGTGAAACATTATGACGATTCAGCAACAAAAGTAGTATTTCAGTTTGCTTCCAAAATATAATATAGTTCAAAGACTTAAACATTTGTCTTCAATACCTGATGTCAAATATAGAAGAATAAAAAGTCTGAAAAATAATAAAGACTCACTAAAACAAAAGACAAAACTCATGAAAATCATTCCTCCATCAAACATCACTACTTGATTGTTGTACTGATAATCAAAAACATGAACAACACTACAGGTGCTTTTGTAATACTGACATTAACAACCACCCAGCAAAGTAACTTACAAAACTGAATAGCATCTACGCTCAAAAGCAGTTAAAAAAAAAAAAAAAAAACCCCAAACATACCTAAATAAATGGAAGAGCACTCTAGATGAATTCACTAATGCTGTTTCTGTAACCCACTGAATGCCAAATATTTCCACTGTATCTTCTTCAAAATTAGTCGGTAAAGGATCAAGATTCAAAATTAACCTGAAAGGAAAACCCTGATTTAATCTCATAAAAAGCATGCTAAATCCCATACTATGGCATACCTTTTTTTGTCATTATATTAATGCATATTGTACATGACATGTGGACAATAATGTCAAGGTCATGATATGCCTTGATACCAGATACCTTACCTAGTCAGGAATACTACATTTAGACTGTATGAAAGATTCAGTCAAATATGGTGATTAAAAAAAAAAAAAAAAGTATAACTAAAGAGCAATGTAACTCAGGGAAAAATCTCAAAAAGAAGTCTAAGGAACATACTTTTGCCTGTGATCTTAAGTTGAAGAATTTCATCCTTTGAGGGGACATTTAATTTTTAAAACAGTTGAAAGTTACTCTAAGCCATGTCTGGAGCATAATCAAACTTAGTAATCCCTTTTAAGGTATCAAACAAGGAACAACTATAAAATCAACAAAAATGGTTTCCTTTCTGACTGAAACTGCTTCAGCAGGTACTCCCAAAATATTTCAGTAACTGCAGTTTTACTGCAAGTGTACATCTGCCCAAGGCAAGAACTTTGAACAACAGCATTCTTGTGAACTTACACAATCTGGCATAATTTCTTCAAAAGTTAAAACAAAAATAAGTCTATAAGACTTCTGTGTACAGATACACAGAATTAGAACTGGGGCAAAGACACCAAAAAAATGTGCATGTCTAACTTAAGAATTACTGTGAAGCTCCACAATATTATTTCATGTTTTAGAGGGTTATACCATTTCAAAAAACCCAGCTAGTTCGGAATTCAGTTTAAGCAAAAGGGAAATTAATAGCCAGCTTCCTACCCAAAAGCTGAGGTAGCAGTAAAATAAGAAAACATAGGTAGCCAGAATTTCTTCCTAATATCCCAAAATCTTTTAGGTATGCTCCAACCAGGAAACCGACAACAGAACTGACAGCCTGAAACCATGTGATATACAAAAACGTTTTATAAAAACGCTGCTTGAACATCGAAGTTTAACGGACTGAAATCATAATTAAGGAACATTCCTCACACACTGCTGAAAAATCTGATAAGGGAAAGATAAAGTCTCCGATTTTTTACCCACCGCTTAAGGGCTCCGCTAGAAAGGTAGGACTCTCCAGAAAAATGACTTCCTCCTCCTCGGTTGTCAAAACCACAGGAAAAACATGGGGGTTTGCACCAGTCTGTCCCCAGCTCCAGTTCCAAGCTGTCGGTCAGGAACATCGACGCGGCGGAACAGTTATCCATTATGTACTTCCTGTCCTGAAATGTTTGGGATTCATAATCATTCAGGACTCCAAAGAAATTGTGATAAGATTCCAGGAGATGGGGCCAAGAGATTGGGAGTGACCTCCGAAAGTTCTCAAAACGTCCCCCCCAAGCACAAAGAAAAAAGCCCGAGAAGCCAATTCCTCAACTCTCCCCACACCGACACCCCGATAGAAAGGCTGTTTCTATTTAGGTAGAATGCACCCCCGACTGGCTGTGGCAGGAACTTCTTATCTGCTCTCTAGGTTCATCTCTGCGGCCCGAACAGCGAGAAAAGAAATGTTTGCAGGACAGATCCAGCTTAAACTCCCGACCCCGCCGGGTCCTGCGCAGCCCGCTACGTTACCAAACCGCACTGAACCAGTTTCCCATCAGTGAAGTGGAAAAGCTCCCTTGCACTCTCCGTGGGGGGGGGGGGGGGGGGGAAGGATCAGGACCGCCCGACGCCAAAGTTTAGTTTCTCCCCGCCGGGAGGCAAGTTCCGCCAGCGCGGGCCGGGCACAGATCGAGGGAAGCAGGTGTCCTGCGCACCGGGGCGCCCCTCGTTCGGTGCACAGCGTACCGGCTCACACTTTCGGTCCCGGAGATCCGCCCCAGCTGTCCAGTCTAGAACCGCGGCGTCGGTGGGGTCTAAATCAGAAACAGGCGAAATTCCCGCCACGGCGGACGCGCGCTCAGGAAGGGCGGGGCCACGGCGCAGTCCGCCCCGGAGGTCGGCTCGTGACGTCTACGTAGGACCCGCCGGCTCTCCGCGAGTTCTCGCGAGAGTTTGTCTGCCAAGGACTAAGTGCGGCGAGCTGCTTTTTTGTTTTTTCAGTGAGTGTGTGCTTGTAGCTTTAATTGGTTCCTTTGGCTGGAAGGTGGGGCCTCACCGGGCAACGAAACTGGTACCGAGGCTGAGGTGAGCAAGGCCTAGAGACAGCTGGGTTTTCTTCGGGCAGGACCCAAGTAAGGAGTATTGCTCAAGTGAGCCCGAAGCGGGTGCTCATTCACACCCAGAGCGGCTCCATAATCACTTCTTGCCGCGCTGGTGCCCGCAAGTCCTTTGTTGAGATCGAGGATGCCTATTGTTAATGTTTTGTGGGCAAGGCAAGTGCAAAAATAAACTAATCCAGTGTATGGAAGCACTGAATAGGTCAGATGTCCCTTGCTTTCGGTATACAACTGTTGCTCTCCTTATGTGCGATACATCTGGACATGTTTAAGTCCCTTAAACCTGGTCGCTTTTGTAAAGGTATAGCCCATGTGCAGCATTTTTATCTTTTGAAAGTATTCTTTAAAATCTACTAAGAAGAACTTTCCAGTCTAAATCAGAAATAACACTTTTAGGCATGTCAGTCACTTCAAATTCAAGAAAAACAGGAGAATTGCTCATTCATTCGTTATAATTTTGAGTGTTCCCCATTGCCCATTGCTCCAGAATAGTTTGTCCTGTGTTTAATTCCTACACAGGGAACCTGTCATAACTCCTCTGTTCAAACCAAATAATGCACATTTTCTAAGAAATGGGATGAGGTGAGGAGAAAAACACAACATGACCTCTATTCTGACTGCAACCTAGGGATACTGTGATGGGTGTTATGTCCATTATGTACAGATGATGTGCCCTGCGGCTTGATGCTTTGTTGGGTACCGCTGCAGCTTTTTTTATGGTTCGTGTGGAGTTCTAGCATGACACATAGTGTCATCTACAACAATCCCTAGGAAATAGTGCCTAGTTATGAGAATATTGGGACCTGGCACTGTGTTTAGGAGAATTGGGTCAACAGATAATTATTTCTTCCTCTAATCAAAACATGCAGATAGATTCCTTTTTCCTTTTTCAAGCATCTGATGAGTGATCAACTTGGTTGAACCAGTGAGTAGAATGAGAAGAACCAAATAACTTCTTTGTAAATAATTTAAGCTAGTACTGGAATGCATATCAGTAGGAATCCCTGACAAATTAACAGCATACTCAAGAGAGGTAATTAAAGATAGTTTAATCAAAGGGCCATTTTTAAAGATATGGACAGGGTTATTGGAAAACAAAAAACTAATGGTGAAGCATCCAGAACTCATCAGAGTCATTATCATCCTTAAGCCTAAGAGATTTGGGGACAGAGTGATTACTAGAGCCCAAGGAGATGTACTGCTGTGGGAGACATACTGCAGTAGGAGACAGCCACCTACCTGAGGAACATAGCTACGACCAACCTCCAACCCAAGAGGGAGGAGCTAGAAGGATTAAGTACCCAAACCACTTTCCCTCCACACTTCAATGTCCCAACTGGAGTTTTTCAGTGGCTGCAGCCAACCTAAAAACAGAGGGCAAGCATGTAAGCTATAAAGTTCAGGCTCCTAGACTAGAGTCCAGGCAGAAGAGAGATAGAGAGCGAATCTGACAAAAAGGTAAATTTTATATCAAAAAGACATAACAATACTAAATGTGTAACAGAGCTTTAATATATGGAAAGGGAAAAATATTATTACTTAGAGGGGAAATACCCAAATCAATAATTGCAGACTTGAACACTTCTCTCTCTCTAATTGGTAGAACAAATAGATTAGTATAGACTTGAATAGTACCACCAACCAACTTGACCTAATTGATAGATTTATAGGTAACTCAACCTAACAATAGCAGAATACACATTTTACAAATGCACACAGAACATTGACTAAGGAAGACCATATTCTTTGCAAGAAATCAAATGTCATCAACTTTAGAAGATTGAAATCATACAAAGTATATTGTCTGACCACAATGGAATTAACCTAGAAACAAATAACAGAAAGATATCTGCAATAAATCTCTCAATATTTGGACATTAAGTAACACACTTCTAATAAACCCATGGGTCAAAGAAGAAATCACTAAGAAAATGAAAAAAATATTTTGAATTAAATGAAATGAAAGCACAGTAATTTTTTTTATTTTAACTGCTTACATTAGAGAAGAAAAAAGACCTAAGTTAATGATTTAAATTTCTAAAGAAACTAGAAAAAAAACCAGCAAAATAAAACCAAATCAAGCAAAATGAAGGATATAAAGAGAGAAAAAAATGAAATGAAACAGAAGAATAGAGGAAATAAATGCAATCAAAAGGTGGTTCTTTGAAAAGATGAATTTAATTGATACACTTTTTAGCCAGAATTATCAAGAAAAAGGGAGAAAACACAAATTACTAATATCAGGAATTAAAGATCTGTCATCACTACAGACTGTTACAGACATTAAAAGGATAAGCATATTAGCATTTTTTTATGCCAACAAACATAGATGAAATGGACAAATTCTTTGAAAGACACCAACTGCCAAAGCTCACAAAAGAAGAAAAAGAAAACTTGAATGGTTCTATATCCATTATAGTAATTTTAATTAAAAAAAAAAAAACAAAACTTCTGGGGCACCTGAGTTGACTCAGTCACTTGAGTGCTGGCCCTTGATTTCAGTTCAGGTCATGATCTCACGGTTCCTCATGGGGCTTTGTACTATTGGCACAGAGCCTGTTTGAGATTTTCTCTCTCCTCTCTCTTGCCCTTCCCCTCGTGTGTGTGCACTCTCTCTCTCTCAAAATTAAAACAAAACAAAACAAAACAAACAAACAAAACCACAAAACTGTCTCTGGAGAGCCTGGCTGGCTCAGTAGGAGGAGCATGTGACCCTTGATCTCGAGGTTGTGAGTTCAAGCCCTGTGTTGGTTATAGAGATTACTTAAATAAATAAAACAAGATAAAAAAAAAAAAAAAACTCCTCTCCCTTTCTCACCACACACACACACACACACACACACACACACACACACACAGAGTTTTTTCAAGGAACATTCCAGGACCAAATGGCTTTACCATTGAATTCTCCCAAACATTTAAAGAAGGAATAATAATCACTTCTCTACTAACGCTTCAAGAAAATAGAAGAGGATGAAATACTTCAAAACTCATTTAATGTGGCAAACATTATACTGATATCAAAACATGACAAAGAAAATTACAATACAATATCATTCACATGGAGACAGAAATTTTACCAAATAAAATCCAGCAATATATAAAAAAAAGATTACCTATACTAAGAAAATCAGGTTCATTTTGGGAATGCAAGTTTGGTTAAAGTTTCTAAACACAATCATGGCAGTTCATTGTATCAACAAACTAAAAAGACAAACCATGTCCTCACCTTAATCTGCAAAAAAAAAATCACTTGAAAAATTCAGTATCCATTCATGATAAAAACTTGGCAAACTAGGAATAAAAGAAAATTTCCTAAACCTGAAAATGGCAACTTTGGCAAACCTATTGAAATCATGAAAATGAATGGTTTCTCCAGAAGACTGAGAACAGGCAATGATGTCTACTTTTGTCTACTTCTATTCAACATTGTACTGGAGATAACTGACCGATCCAAAGGGTATGAGACTGAAATAGATGGGAAAGGAGAAGGTGAAACTGCAATCATTATCAGATGGCATAATCATTTATGTAGAACATCCTTAAGAAAATACAAAAACAGATACTAGAACTAAATATATTCAGGGTGGAAGCATTCAATGTCAGTATACAAAAAAGGATTGATTTTCTAGACAAGCAATGAACACTTAGAAATTACAATTTAAAAAGCAATACCATTTTCATAGCATCAAAAATTCTCAAAGATAAATCTAACAAATATAAACAGGATTTTGTATGCTGAATATTATATAATATTGCCAAGAGAAATTTAAGAATACCAATTAAATATAAAGATATAACATGACAGTCAATTGGAAGACTCAATACTGTTAAGATTTCTTCCAAAATTTATCTACAAATTCAGTGGCATGCCAATCAAAATCCCAATGGTTCTTCCTTTTGTAGAAATTTACAAATGCTTTCAGAAATTGATATAGAAATGCAAAGGATCTAAAATAACCAAAACAATTTGGGGTAAGAAGAATGTTGGAAGATTCACAGTACCTGATTTCTGGATTTATTATAAAGCTACAATAATCAAAACAGTATGGTATTGGGGTAAGGATAGACAGTCAATGGAACAGAATAGAGGGTGTATTCCTGGAATATCTGTTTTGCTAGGGTTAGTGACACTGACCCCAAGTACAGTTAAAAGTCCACATGTAACTTTTAACTCCTCCAAACTTAATTACTAGTAGCCTATTGTTGACTGGAAGCTTACAAATAACATAAGTAGTTGGTTAGCTCATATTTAGTATGCTATACATGTTATATACTGTATTAAAATAAGCTAGAGAAAATTTTATTATGTATGAGAGAAAATACATTTACAGTACTCCACTGTAAAAAAATCTGCATGTAAGCAGACCAGCACAGTTCAAACCCATATTGCCCAAGAGTCAACTGTATATCAAATGCTGATTAAGTGGAATAATAAGAGAAAGCAAGTTAATTATTGAGTTTGGCAAGATGTAAGTCCTTATTGATGTTGATAAAAGCCATTTTAGTTGAATAGTGGGGGGGGGGGTGACTGGGTGGCTCAGTTAGTTAAGTGTTCGACTTTGGCTCAGATCATGATCTCATGGTTTGTGGGTTACAGCCCTGCGTCAGACTCTGTGCTGACAGCTTGGAGCCTGGACCCTGCTTCGGATTCTGTATCTCCCTCTCTGCCCCTCCCTCACTCATGTTCTGCCTCTCTCTCTCTCTCTCTCTCTCTCTCTCTCTCTCTCTCTCAAAAACAAATAAACATTTAAAAAACATTTTTTAAAAGAAAAATAGTAGAGTTGTAGGGGAAAATGTCAGATTATACTGGGATGGATAGAAAATGGGAGGCGAGTCAGCAAATATAGAAACTTTACCCAGGAATTTAAAGCAAAAACTGAGGGCAGGAAGGAGATGTGGGCATCAAGAGATGGTGGTTTGAAGACAAGAAATATTAGAACATGTTTGTGAGGCTATGGAAATAAACAAGTAGAAAGAGAAAAGTTGATGATGTTGAAGAGAAGGGGAATGGTTGCAGGACTGCGGACATGGAGGACAAGGGGGACTGTACTCACTACATAGGTGATGTATCCTCTAATAGGATCAAGGACAATTTCTCCTTAACAGGAAGAATGAAAGATATCCAGGTAAAGGTAGCTGAAGTTGGTGAACTGGGTGGTTGGAATTTGAGATAGTGTGTGTTTTATTTCATCCATTTTCTCTGTGAAATATCAACTGGAAGTGAGAGAAAAGAGTGGTTGTTAGAGATTTGAGGAGAGATAAGATGTGTCATCATCATATTGGTGACTTTAAAAGGTGTATTAGGGAAGTGTAGTAGAAATGTCTGGGGGTACTGAGTGACTATTTGAGATTTATAATGAAAAATTAAGCATTCAGGTAGCATAGTTTTGTGATTTTCTCCAACAACATTCACAAGGGGAAGACATATGATAGAATTTGAATCTTGTATTAGTGAACCCATTCTGACTTACTGTTTCATTTTAAGTATATATATAAATCATCTATTTATTATTATGTCATCAGACTCAAAGTCAAACAATTTAATATGAATGCCATGTTTTTCATAAGGAAACCTTATAAAATTCAACTGAATCTAATATAACCCAAAGTTTAAAGCCCTCAATTTCAGAAGTGTTATCACCACTTTAATTGAAATCTTAAAGTTTAAGACCATTTGTACCTGAAATGAAACCAAGGGTCATATTACCTCTATAGTAATTGCTTTTGAGCCTAGAATTGGATTTAGCATTTTGGTAAAATCTGACCAATACTAAAGCCAGTTCTAATGATCTTAGTATACAGTTGGCCATTGTTGAGGATCCACTAAGATAGCTAACTCAGTTATGAAAATACGGTTTTCTCTATGAGCTGTCTATTGCCAGTGTGTATAAAACCCACCTTCAGTTGACTTTCTGTCAACTCAAGTATTTTATTACACTAATTTAATGTGGCAGATAATTAATGTTTCAAGTGCTACTCTCTGCATAGATATCATGATTTAAAAGACTACTTCAGTAGCAATGGGGAGGTTTAGTTAGTTGAGAAGGAACAAGTTTTCTGTATAGTAAAAGGAATTTTCCTGCAGCTCTTTGGTGCTTTGGGTCACATCATAGAAGAACCTTAAACATCTGGATCCAGGAAAATTTTAATATTGACCCTCATTCATTTTTCTCTACATTTAGCATCTTTCCCTCCTGCATGTGCTCTCATTCCATTTTGTTTTGTCTCCAGAAGCTTGATTCATCAATTACCCCTCTTCTTTCTACCTTCAACCGCTCCCTCTCCCCTGCCTCTTTTCCCTAGGCCCACTGTAGTAGGCAGTTTATAACATGGCCCCAAATAATCTCTGCTACCTTGTATTCATGCCTTTGTGTAATCTTCTCCACTTGAGTGTGGACTAAACCTAATGACTTGCTACTAATATAGTAAAGCAAAAATTGATGGCATATCATTTCTATGATTAGAATTCAAAAGACTGTGAGTTCCATCTTGCTAGCACTCTCTCTCTCAATGGCAGTTTCTCCCTCTTCTCAACTTGGTCATGTGGTGAAGTAAACTGCCATGTTACAGAGGACCATGTGGCAAAAACTGAGGGCAAACACTGGTCAACAGCCATTGAGGAACTATGGCCCTCAGTCCAGCAGTTCACGATGAATCCTAACTAGTGTGAGTGAACTTGGGAAGTAGATTCTTCCCCAGTTTAATCTAGGGGAATCTTGAAATGACAAGGCCTTGGCAGGTATGTAGAATTTAACATGATCCAAACAGGGATTTGACTTTGTTTTATAAGACTGTCTTTTTGCCTGGGGGTCTTGGGTCATACTGGATAGGCTGACAGTATGGTTTAGGGTGGACCTGGCCTCATCCAAAGTACCAACAATGTGATTTAGGGTGGGCTTTTGGGTCATGCAGTATCAGTCAACCTGGATACTGAGATAAACCATGTGGGTAATAATTTGATCACACATATGTACAGGAGCCCCAATAAAAACTCTGAACACCAGGGCTGGGGCATTTTTCCTTAGTCAGCAATATTCCGGTATGATTACTGAAGGTTGCATTGATGCTCTACTGTTCTTTTCTGAACATTTCCAGGTTAGATTTTCATGTCATACAAGTATAACACATAATTTTTATATATAGAATATACACATAATAATATGCTTTACATATTGCATACAGAATAATTGTGCCCATATCTGTCTCCTCAGTAGACCATTCACTTGAGATTTGTCCATTATTATGTGCTTTGTGTCTAGGATGGTACCTGCATATAGTAAGTAGGTCCTTAAATTACTTTTGACTAAATGAATAAAATATTATATCTGGTGTTTAACTATTAATAATCATATCTTTTGGGGGGAAATATTTTTGAAAGTTGTTATAATTGTACTTTCTTAGCCTTAGAATTTCAGCGAGGCACAAATCTGAGAAGTACTGTAAGGTACCCAATATTCTGACTGAGGTACTAGGTCACTATTGCAAAAGAGATGGCCAAAATTTGCTTTTTATCAGCATTAGCTGAACATTTAATTTTAGTCTATGTATAAAGAAAAATTCACTAGGGGTTGGAGTTTCAAGAGTGAGGGTTTATTTAGAGACTACATGTGGAAATCTACAGTGTCTTCCCCCGCCGCCGCTCCCCTTTTTTTTCCCAAGGCAAGGGAGGTGAGCTTGAGAGAACCACTGTGAAAGGCTCACATGTAGCTCCTGGCATTTGAGGTACACAGGTCCCTGTCTTTGTGCTGACAAATATAAAGGCAAAAGGTTGGCTGGCATGGCTTGTGGTGGCAGGCAAAGAGAGAGTGCTGTGGAGGGAGTGAGCTGTACTACTAACTGTTGTGGGTAAACAGTAAATGGGTCCTGAGGAAGGGAGCCAGACCTGAGGTGTCTTGGGAGGAAGCTTGTTCAAGAGGACCGCCTAGAGGGCTCAGGTGATATCAACAGGAGGAGGCTGGAAGGCCAGTGGAAATCAGGGGTTAGGGGGCAGTCATCTACCGCTGCCAAGGGAACTTGGATCAAAACACTTCCTTGCTTAAAATACTTCAGTGGCCTCTAGCTATAGTTAGAGAGAAATCTAGACTCTTCACGTTTGTGATTTGACCCCTTCCTATGTCCACAGTCTTACCTTACACCACTCTCCACTTCTTTCTCAAATGATCAGCCACATGGACCTTCTTTAAGTTCTTTTCACATATTCTTTCCTGCCTCAAAATGTTAGTGCAAACTGCCTTATGCCAGAACTGTTTTTTTCCCCTCTTGCATTTTCTAGTCCTGCTGCTTTTCATCCTTGACATCTTAGCTAAAACCTCTGTCCCTCATAGAGACTTCTGTTGACCCTTCATTTTAGCATAAATTTCTATAATAGCTTGAGTTGGGTAAAGCAGCAAATGACAGAAAAAAAACTCAGAATAACTGTGGCTTAACAAGAAAAATTATCTTTCCCTCTCACATGAGAGTCATAGAATCATTCTAGACCTGGTGGTGTAGCATAGTAGCAGGATCTCAGGAGCCTTGAATCTTGTGTCTCTATAACATGCAGCCTCTATTTAAAGTTCACCTTTTAGTCCATGAAATCTGTTCTTGTTACAGCCAGCACTTGTATATTCCAGTTGGCAGGAAGGAGAAAAAGGGAAAAGGGCATGTAAGCCTCTAAATTCAATCCCAGGAGTTGCTCATACTGCATACACTTATATGGATTGCATCCGTATTGGATGGATTGGAAACCATAATGTCCATACTCAAATGGGCCTAGGCATTTCACCCAGCTTGTGACCCACTTCAGTATTTCATTGTTCTTGGTTTAGCTGTGTCACATCTCGCTACAAGTTAGGCAAGCCGGGAAAGACAATCTTTATTCTAGCTAAAGTTAGTGGATAGGCTAATATGAATATAAGAGACAACTAGCAGTTGCCCCCGCTAATAACCATCAGTTTTATTTTCTCACAGCACCAAGATATAGAGGCTAAAACATTTCCCCCTCATAGAAGCATTCTTTGATGATTCAATCTAAAGTAAATTTGGGGGCACCTGGGTGGCTCAGTCGGTTAAGTTCTGATTCTGATTTCGGCTCAGATCATGATCTCCCGGTTCATGGGTCCGGGCCCCACACTGGGCTCCACCCTAGCAGTGCAGAACCTGCTTGGATTCTCTTTCTCTCCTCTCTCTCTCAAAAAAAAAAAAAAAATAAGCCTAAGAAAACATAAAGTAAATTTATATAATAATTTGGGTTGGGTTCAGCTACAAGTGACAGAAATTCAGCATATAAGTGGCTTAACAAGAAAACAGTTTAATCCTTTCTCACATGAAAGCCGTGTATTTATTCTAGGGTTTGCATAGTGTTATACAGTGTCTAGAAAGGGAATGAGTTACATTTCATGTCATTCAGTTATGGTAGTTATATCAGTCAGCAAACTGCTGTTTTTCTAAGTTTTGGAACTCAGACATACCTATTAGTTAACATATTGTCTATGGCTGCTTTCTTCTGACAACTTCAGAGTTGAGGGTTGCAACTAAGAATGTATGGTCCACAAAGCCTAAACTGTTTAATATTTGGCCCTTTATAGTAAAAAAAGTTGCCAACCCCTGAGTGATATTAATAGGTTTGTTGCATAATGTCTATTTAAAGGCATCAATTTCCTTGGAGCTCTAAGATTTTCCCTCCGAAAGCTAGCAGTTATAAGTAAAAGTGTTTTCATATGTCCCTACAACACACTCTTCTGTAATTTTCTGTTTTCTATGGAAGGTGAATGAGATAAAGACTTTTCAATTATTTCACTTTGCATTTTTTTTTCTGGCTAATCTGTCTGATGCCACCCTTCTAAGACTCAAAGAGTTCCAGAGCAGAAAAGTACTTTAGAGTCAGTGTATGGGACACAATAAAAGACTTATTTCCCTAGCTGCCAAAGTGCTGCTGCTAGTTCTGGGCTGTTGGCCCTTTTAAAAATTGCTTTGAGTTCTGAAAGAACAAGAGCCTGCTTGCCCAAATTGGTGCATCTGATATCCAATGGCAGTGGCATGGACGTATAAATGCCCAGTCTTCCTTTCTCCTGCCCTAACTTGGGATAACTATGAAGGGTTATCTCAGCTTCAGAGAAACCAGCAGTTGGCTGAGGCCTCGTGGAGATTACACTGCAACTCAGCATCTCCCTCTGCCCTGTGCTATTTTTTCCCCTTCCTTCCACCAGTGGTCGTTCCCAATATTACTCCCTAATAAATTTCCTACATACTAATCTCTACGCTAATTCCTGCTTTTTAGGATGCCAAATCTGGATTTTCCAAGGCACAGATTTGGGAAAGGGGAGAGCCAGAACTTTTGGCTCCACAGGTCAGTTTCCTACCACATAATATGCGTAACCTCTGGGGCACCTGTGTGGCTCAGTTGGTTGAGTGTCCAGCTCTTGATTTGGGCTCAGGTCATGATCTTAGCTAGGGTCCTGGGATTGAGCCCCACGTTGGGCTGTGTGCTGAGTGTGGAGCCTGCTTAAGATTCTCTCTTTTTCCTGCCCCTTTCCTGCTTGCATACTCTCTCACACTTTCTCTCTAAAATAAACAAAAAGAAGAAGAAAGCTCTAATTACTGTTTAACCCCTTGAGCTTCTGTAAGAAGCAAAGACTTAAAGAATCTATGAAATACTATAGCCTCCTCTTAATGTTTTATTATTATAATGTCAAGAGGCTATGTCAATTAAGCATCACTGGAATCTGTCCACTGGGTTATAGAATAGGGTGGAGTAGAGATCATTGTTTAAAGGAGAGTTTATGGATCAGCATTCCTGAATTTTCCAGCTATATAATCTTGGATATATTTCTTAAACTCTCTGAGCATCAGGTTTGTTTCTGAGAATTGGAAGACAGTGGTACTTATTAGAGGCATAGAGGACCTTCTTATTCTGTACTTTAGTTCCTCCAACAAGTAACATTCATTCTACTTCATTTCATTCTACTCCAGAAGAATTACTGACAGTTCTAAAATATTTCCATCACTATGATATATTTTTTTTAATGTTTATTTATTTTTGAGAGAGGGAGAGAGATAGAGCACGAGTGGGGGAGGGGCAAAGAGAGAGGGAGACACAGACTACAAAGCAGGCTCCAGGCTCTGAGCTGTCAGCACAGAGCCTAATGTGGGGCTCGAACACACGAATGGTGAAATCATGACCTGAGCTGAAGTCAGACTCCCAACTGACTGAGCCAACCACGCGCCCCACTATGATATTGTAAAAAGCATGAAAAGTCATGGTTCCCACCCTCAAGAGATCTCTAATTCTATCAGAGAGACAAAATTTGAAATATAAAAAGATATATAAAGCAGAAACCAAGTCCAAATGGTATGGAATGGGAGGCATGTTAGGCAATGAGGACTGAGATAGATTTAATATAGGCAAAATTTCCATGCCATCACCTTATAATTGTTCCCTGACGGATCTGTAGGTCAAAGGAAGCAGAATTACCATTTTTCAGGTTACAAGGATAGAAGGAACTGTCCTATTCCATTCTCTGCAGTTCTAAGTAGAAGAAAAGTCATCAATGAAACATTAAACATTAATATAACAAAATATTAGAAATTTTACTTTGCATACAGTAAAATTTATATTTTGTTCAATTTTATGAGTTTTGAAAATATCAGAGTTGTGTAATCACTTTCAAAATTAATACACAAATAGTTCCATCACTCCCACCCAAATTCCCTTATACAAACACTGCAGTCGAACCTTCTCGCTTTTCCCAGTTTTTGACAACTTCTGATCTCTTCTCTGTCCCTGTATATTTGCTGTTTCTATAATGTCACATAAATGAAATTACACAGTATGCAGCCTTTAACTATGGCTTATTTTACTTGACATAATGTATTTGGGGTACATCCATATTGTATGTATCATTAGTTTGGTTTCTTTGGGGGTGGTTTCCACTTTTTGGGTATTATGAATATAATGTTATGAAGATTTATGAACAGGTTTTCTTGTGCTTTCATTTTTCCTGAGTGAAAATAGAGTGGAAATAGAATTGCTGGATTCCTGGGTAAATTTATGGTTAACCATTTTAAGAAACTGAAAACTATTTCCCAAAGTGCCTGCACCGTGTTATATTTCTACCATCAACATATAAAGGTTCCAGTTTTCGGGTACTTGGGTTGCTCAGTTGGTTGAATGTCCAACTTGTGGTTTCAGCTGAGGCCATGACATCATGGTTTGTGGGTTGGAGAGCTGAGCTGGGCTTCATGCTGACAGTGCAGAGCCTGCTTGGGATTCCCTCTCTCCCTGTCTCTCTGCCCCTCCGCCCCCACAAATAAATAAATGAATGTAAAAAAAGAAAGGTTCCAGTTTTTCCATATCCTTGTCAACATTGTTATTGTCATCTTCTTTATTATAGCCACTTTTGTGTGTATGAAGTAGTTTTCATTGGCATTTCTCTAATGACTAATGATTTGAGACATTGTTTCATGTCCTTATTGGCCATTTGTATATGTTACATGATGAAATGTTTTATATATATGATTTGTAATTATTTTCTCCCAGTGTGTGGCTTGTCTTTTTCTTTTTTTTAATGTTTATTTATCTTTGAGAGAGACAGAGACAGAATGCGAGTGGTTAGGGGCAGAGAGAGAGGGAGACACAGAAGCAGAAGCAGGCTCCAGGCTCTGAGCTGTCAGCACAGAGCCCAACGTGGGGCTTGAACTCACGAGCTGTGAGATCATGACCTGAGCCGAAGTTGGACGCTCAACCGACCGAGCCACCCAGGTGCCCCTCTATTGTTTTTCTTTGTTCAACTTTTATTAATTTCTGTTCTTCTTCTTATTTATTTACTTCTGTTTGCTTTGGTTGTAATTTTCTCTCTAGTTTAACATGGAAGCTTAGATTATTGATTTGAAAACTTATTTTCTAATAAAAGCATTTTAGTGCTATTAATTTCCCTGTAAGCAATGCTTTAGCTACATTTCACAAATTTTGATATGCTGTATTTTCATTTTTACCTAGTTAAAAATATTTTCCAGTTTCTCTTGAGACTTTCTCTTTGACCTATGGGTTATTTTGTAGTGTGTTGCTTGATTTCCAAATTCTTGGGACTTTTCCAGGTATTTCTCTTCTTGATTTCTTGTTTAATTTCATTGTGGTCAGAAAGCATATTTATATTATTTCAATCCTTTCATATTTGTTAATGTTTGTTTTGTTACTCAAAATATGGCCTATGTTGATGAATATTTCTTATACATTTGAAAATATGTATTCTGCTATTTTGGTCTAGCTGGTTGTTTTTTTTTGTTTGTTTTTGTTTTTGTTTTTTGTTTTTGGCTGTTATTCCACTTGCTCTACTGATAACTGAGAGAGGAGTGTTGAAATGTCCAAGTATAAATGAGAATTTATTTATATCTCCTTTCATTTGTATCATTTTTTGTTTCAGGTATTTCAAAGCTCTGTTAAGTTCATTTACATTTAGGATCCCATGTCTTCTTAGTGAATCGTCCTTTTTATTATGATAAATGTCCTAGTTTATTCCTTATAATTTTCCTTGTTTCATAGTCTGCTTTGTCTGATATTAATATGGCCATTCCAGATTTCTTATTAGTATTTGCATGGAATATCTTTTATAATGATCTTACTTTTAATATTCTTATATCATTGTATTCAAAGAAAACATATTTATATTATTTATGGGTTTCTTACAAAAAGTGGTTTGGTTTACTAACAGCATATAATTGGGCTTTGTTTTTTCATCCAACCTGGCAAAGCTGTTTTTTTATTGATATGTTTAGATAATTATGATTTAATTTAATATGGCTATATTCAGGTTTACTCTTACTATGTTTCTGCTTCCCCCCCCCCCCGAGCTTTATTTTTGTTTTTTCCATGTTCCCTCTTTTTTGTATTTTTTTTTTTCATTATTTGACTGTTTTTTAGTATTCTATTTTATCTATTAGCTTGTTGGCTATATCGCTTTGTAGTATACTTGTAGTAATTTCTCTAGGGATCACAATATGTACATTTAATCTTTCAGAATATAATAAGAGTTAATATTTACTAACTTCAAGTAAAATGTGAAGGCCTTACCACAGTACAGGTTTCTTTACTTTCTTCCTTTTATGTTACAGTTCTCATATGAATTGCACTACAGATGTTGAAAAATTACCCTGGCAAAATTATGATTTTTTTTTTTATTTCAAGAGTCATCAATATTTTCAAACACTTAGGATTTAAATATTTCTTTTAATATTTCTTTTAGAGTAAGACTGCTGCAAGTAAATTAAGCACTTGGCTATTCTTATACACTTCTGTACGTGTGTTTACAAACACTTGTATGTTAATGCAAGTCTATTGGAAGTGAATGTTCAGTTTCCCTTCATCTGATCTGTGGGGAAATAGGTTTTACTTACATAAATCGTTTGGAAAAAAGCTTAGGGCAGAAAGCCACCACATGGGGTGAAAGTGCCTGAGGTTAGGTAGCAAGTTATTGTAATGGGATCACGAGTAAAATTACTTTCCATCTGATGCCGGTGTATTATTGTACTTTGATCACAAATTCCACTTGCCCCCCAGACCCTTTGCTTATTACACAAGTTAATGATTACTGTTTGATTGTTTTCTCCATGTTCACATGTGTAAGATCTTGTTGTCTTCACATTCACCATGTGGGTAATCTTGTGCTTTCTTCACATTTACCACATGGGTAATATCTTATGAGCTCAATAAATATGGAGATGAAATCCCTGTTTGGGGCTCTCGTCTCCTCCTGGACATTAGCCTGTCTTGAATTCAATTCTTTTTTTTTTTTAATATGAAATTTATAGTCAAATTGGTTTCCATACAACACCCAGTGCTCATCCCAACAGGTGCCCTCCTCAATACCCATCACCCACCCTCCCCTCCCTCCCATCACCCATCACCCCTCAGTTTATTCTCAGTTTTTAAGAGTCTCTTATGGTTTGCCTCCCTCCCTCTCTAACTTTTTTTTTTCTCCTTCCCCTCCCCCATGGTCTTCTGTTAAGTTTCTCAGGATCTACATAAGAGTGAAAACATGGTATCTGTCTTTCTATGTATGACTTATTTCACTTAGCGTAACACTCTCCAGTTCATCCACATTGCTACAAAAGGCCATATTTCATTCTTTCTCACTGCCAAGTAGTATTCCACTGTGTATATAAACAACAATATCTTTATCCATTCATCAGTTGATGGACATTTAGGCTCTTTCCACAATTTGCCTATTGTTGAAAGTGCTGCTATAAACATTGGGGTACACGTGCCCCTATGCATCATCACTCCTGTATCCCTTGGGTAAATTCCTAGCAGTGCTATTGCTGGGTCATAGGGTAGATCTATTTTTAATTTTTTGAGGCACCTCCACACTGTTTTCCAGAGTGGCTGCACCAGTTTGCATTCCCACCAGCAGTGCAAGAGGGTTCCCATTTCTCCACATCCTCTCCAGCATCTATATTCTCTTGATTTGTTCATTTTAGCCACTCTGGCTGGTGTGAGGTGATATCTGAGTGTGGTTTTGATTTGTATTTCCCTGATGAGGAGTGACATTGAGCATCTTTTCATGTGCCTGTTGGCCATCTGGATGTCTTCTTTAGAGAAGTGTCTATTCATGTTTTCTGCCCATTTCTTCACTGGTTATTTGTTTTTCGGGTGTGGAGTTTGGTGAGTTCTCTATAGATTTTGGATACTAGCCCTTTGTCTGATATGTCATTTGCAAATATCTTTTCCCATTCTGTCAGTTGCCTTTTATTTTTGCTGATTTTTTTCCTTTGCAATGCAGAAGCTTTTTATCTTCACGAGGTCCCAATAGTTCATTTTTGCTTTTAATTCCCTTGCCTTTGGAGATGTGTCAAGTAAGAAATTGCTGCGGCTGAGGTCAGAGAGGTTTTTTCCTGCTTTCTCCTCTAGGGTTTTGATGGTTTCCTGTGTCACATTCAGGTCCTTCATCCATTTTGAGTTTATTTTTGTGAATGGTGTAAGAAAGTTTCAATCTTCTACATGTTGCTGTCCAGTTCTCCCAGCACCATTTGTTAAAGAGACTGTCTTTTTTCCATTGGATATTCTTTCCTGCTTTGTCAAAGGTTAGTTGGCCATACTTTTGTGGGTCTAATTCTCGAGTCTCTATTCTAATTTTTTTTTCAACTTTTTTATTTATTTTTGGGACAGAGAGAGACAGAGCATGAACGGGGGAGGGGCAGAGAGAGAAGGAGACACAGAATCGGAAACAGGCTCCAGGCTCTGAGCCATCAGCCCAGAGCCTGACGCAGGGCTCGAACTCACGGACCGCGAGATCGTGACCTGGCTGAAGTCGGACGCTTAACTGACTGCGCCACCCAGGCGCCCCGAGTCTCTATTCTATTCCATTGGTCTATGTATCTGTTTTTGTGCCAAAACCATGCTGTCTTGATTTTTACAACTTTGTAGTAGAAGCTAAAGCCTGGGATTGTGATGCCTCCCGCTTTGGTCTTCTTCTTCAGTATTACTTTGGCTATTTGGGGTCTTTTATGGTTCCATACAAATTTTAGGATTGCTTGTTCTAGCTTCGAGAAGAATGCTGGTGCAATTTTTATTGAGATTGCGTTGAATGTGTAGATTGCTTTGGGTAGTATTGACATTTTAATGATATTTATTCTTCCAGTCCATGAGCACAGAGTGTTTTTCCATTTCTTTGTATCTTCTTCAATTTCCTTCATAAGCTTTCTATGGTTTTCAGCATACAGATCTTTTACATCTTTGGTTAGGTTTATTCCTAGGTATTTTATGATTCTTGGTGCAATTGTGAATGGGATCAGTTTCTTTATTTGTCTTTCTGTTGCTTCATTATTAGTGTATAAGAATGCAACTGATTTCTGTACATTAATTTTGTATCCTGCGACTTTGCTGAATTCATGTATCAGTTCTAGAAGACTTTTAGTGGAGTCTGTTGGGTTTTCCATGTATAATATCATGTCATCTGCAAAAAGTGAAAGCTTGACTTCATCTTTGCCGATTTTTATGCCTTTGATTTCCTTTTGTTGTCTGATTGCTGATGCTAGCACTTCTAACACTATGTTAAACAACAGCGGTGAGAGTGGGCATCCCTGTCGTGTTCCTGATCTCAGGGGTCTTGAATTCAATAGTACGTCCACTCTTTTGCCAGACAAGAGAGAACTCCAGACTCCTAGTCTGTGACACTGATCATGTCTTTATTCACCTTCATTCCTGAAGGGTAGCTTTAGACGATATAGTACTCTGGCTTGACAGTTCTTTTCTGTCAGAATTTTAAGGTTCATCATCTATTGTTTTCTGGCTTTGATGTTTTCTGACATGAAATCTGTAGTCATTTGAATAATTGTTCACTTATGTATAGTATGTCCATCTTCTCCTGTGGTTTAAGACTTTATTCTTTCTCTTTGGCTTCCAGAAGGTTTATTATGTTGTGTGTCGACAAATTTCCTTTAACTTTGTCCTCCTTGAGGTTTACTGGCCTTCTGGATTCTGAAAATATCTGTCTTTCACAAGATTTGGGACAGTTTTAGCCATTATTCTTTTAGATATATTTGTGTGTGTGTGTGTGTGTGTGTGTGTGTGTGTGTGTGTGCGTGCACGCATATTTCTGCATTAATCTCTTTCTTTTTTTTTTGAGGAAATTCAGTTACATGAATATTGGTGCTTTTGATATTGTCTTATAGGTATATAAGACTCTGCTAATCTTTTTAATCTCCTTCTATTATTCATATTGTACAGTTTTTATTGATTAAACTTCAGGTTCTTTGATTTTTTTTTCCCATTCTACTGTTGTACTCATTTTATGAACTTATTTCAGATATTGTATTTTTTGGTTCTAAAATTTCTATTTGATTCTTTTTTCATTTTGTAGTTTTCTACAGAGAACTTACATCATTCCATGTATTTCAAGAGTGTTCACTTATACCTCTTGGGTGGTTATACAGGCATATTGTGTTTTACCTCACTTCATAGGTACTACGTTTTTACAAATTGAAGGTTTGTGGCAACCCTGCATTGAGCAAGTCTCTCAGTGCCATTTTTTTTCCAACAGCATTTACTCACTTTGTGTCTCTGTGTCACATTTTAGTAATTCTTGTAATATCTCCAATTTTTTCATTATTGTTATATTTGTTATGGCAATCTATGATTGGTGATTTTTGATGTCACTGTTATAATTGTTTTGAGACATCACAAACCACACCCAGATAAGACCGTGAACTTAATAAATGTTGTGTGTGTTCTGACTGCTCCAACTGGCCATTCCCCTGTCTCTCTTCCTCTTGGCATGCCTCCCTATTCCCTGAGACACAGCAATATTGAAATTAGGTCAATTAATAATCCTACAATGGCCTCTAAGTGTTCAAGTAAAAGGAAGAGTTGCACACCTGTCACTTTATATCAAAAGCTAGAAAATATTAAGCTTAGTGAGGAAGGCATGCCAAAAGCTAGGATTGGCCAAAAGCTAGGCCCCTTGTACCAAACAGTTAACCAAGTTGTGCATACAAAGAAAAAGATCTTGAAGGAAATTAAATATGCTACTCCAGTGAACAACACATGAATGATTAGGAAGCAAATAACTTTATTGTTGATTTGGAAAAAGTTTCAGTGGCCTAGATGGAAGATCAAATCAGGTATAACATTTCCTTAAACAAAAGCCTAATCCAGAACAATTCCCTAATTCTCTTTAATTATTTGAAGCCTGAGACAGGCGAGGAAGCTGTAGAAGAAAAGTTTGAAGCTAGCAGAGATTCGTTCATGAGGTTTAAGGAAAGAAGTCATCTCTATAACATCAGCGTGTAAAAGGAAACAGCAAAAGCTGATGTAGAAGTTGCAGTAAGTTATCTAGAAGATCTTAAGATAATTAATGAAGGTGACCGTACAAAACAACAGATTTTCAATGTAGGTGAAACAGCCTTCTATTGGAAGAAGATGCCATCTAGGACTTTTACAGCTAGGAGGATAAATTACCACTTGGTTTCAAAGTTTCAAAGGACAAGTTGACTCTTACTAGGGGTTAATACAGCTGATGCATTAAACTGATGACTTTAAGTTGAAGCCAGTGTTCATTTGCCATTCTGAAAATCCTAGGGCCTTTGAGAATTATGCAACATCTATTTTGCTTGTGCTTTATAATGGAAAAACAAAGCCTGAATGACAGCCCATCTATTTACAATGTGGTTTACTGAATATTTTAAACCTACTGATGACACTTAACGCTCAGAAAAAAAGATTCCTTGCAAAATATATCATTGACAATGCACCTGGTCACCCAAGTGCTCTGATAGAGATGTATAGTATAGTGAGATTAATGTTACTTTTATGCTTGCTAACGCAACATCTACATCAACTCTGCAACCCATGGATCAAGTAGTAATTTTGACTTTCAAGTTGCTTATTATTTAAGAAATATATTTTGTAAGGCTCTAGCTGCCATAGATAATGATTCCTCTGATGGATCTGGGGAAAGTAAATTGAAAACCTTCTGGAAGGGATTCACCATTCTAGATGCCATTAAGAACATTCATGATTCATGGGAAGAGATCAAAATATCAACAACAACAGGAGTTTGTAAGAAGTTGATTCCAACTCTCATGGATGACTTTGAGGGGTCCAAGACTTCAGTGAAGGAAATAACTGTAGATGTGGTGGAAATAGCAAGTGAACTAAAATTGGAAGTGAAACCTGAAGATGTGACTGAATTGCTGAAATCTCATGATCAAACTTGAATGGATAAGGAATTGCTTCTTATGGATGAACAAAGACAGTAGTTTCTTGAGATGAAATTTACTCCTGGTGAAGATGCTATGAAGATGGTTGAAATGACAACAGAAGATTTAGAATATTACATAAGCTTAGTGGATAAAACAGTGACAGGGTTTGAGAGGATTAAACTTTTTGAAGAAAGTTCTTCTGTTGGTAAAATGCTATCAAACAGAATCACATACTACAGAGAAATCATTTGTGAAAGAAATAGTAAACCAATGAAGCAAACTGTATTGTTGTCTATTTTAAGAAATTGCCACAGCCACCCCAATCTTCAGCAACCATGATCAGCCAGCAGCCATCAACATGGAGGAAAGACCCTCCACCAGCAAGATTATAATTTACTAAAAGCTTAGATGGTGGTTAGCATTGTTAAAGTTTGATATGCACTGGGAAGCCTAAAAATTCATCTGACTCACTTTATTGCAATATTCGCTTTATTGCAGAGGTCTAAAACCAAACCCACAACATGTCTTAGGCATGGCTGAAATAGCTGCTTTAATGTCTTGTCTGGTAATTTTAATATCTGGTCATTGTAGAATCTGTTGATTATATTTTCCCTTGAAATTTGGTCAGATTTTCTGATTCTTTACATGTTTAGTAATTTTGGATCATATCCTTTACAATTTCATTTTTATATGATTTTGGAATTCTGCTAAAATACTTCAGATACTGTTTTGTTTTGTTTTAAGGGGAATCACTGTGTGTGTGTGTGTGTGTGTGTGTGTGTGTGTGTGTGTATGTGTTCGAGAAGCAATGGTTTAGTTAGGTTCAAACTGTTGAGTTTTGTGGGTGAATGTTCATTTTTCAAAGCATTTGTTATGCTGTTTGGGGTCTGCCCTTTGCATATGCCACCCAGGTTAGTTGAGGCTTGGCAGTGGGTTATACACATGTTCAGTTTTTAAAACCTTTGATTCACTTCTTTGGTTATGTTTCACATATGTACAATTTAGAGGGGAGTCTGAGACTTGTATTGATTCATACACAGCAGTAAATGATCTCCCCCAGCTCTGTCCTCACCAGGATTTCTCCATAGTCTGGCTCCAAGAGGCTCTTTTTCTGGTTCTTCTGGATAGAATGTAATACAGAGTTCTTTCAGATGAGGTCCTCTTGAACTGCCATGTAGTTCCATGTGATGAGGCTCCTCTGTGGAAAAAGCAATGGAAGGAAAGGGGGGGGGGAAGGAGAGACATTCCTCTCCCTGACACACTCTTTGCACAACAAAGGCATTTTTTCTTGGTTCTTCTAAGATGTGAAGTTTTACTTAAAGTTTTAGGTGCTCACCTTACCTCCACCATAACAATATAGCTTGTGATTATAGCTGGACTTGGGGAAAGGCTGAGAAGGGGCCTCTGCTGATCTTTTGCAAGAAAGATAGGTTTTCTTGAAATTTTGCTGTGCATGCTCACAATGGAGTTTCCCAATTCAGTCCACCCTTGGGTCAAAGCTTGGAGATAAAGGAAAAACAACAGGAATCTCATCATCACTACGTTGATCTTTAAATTTTGGCTTTCATCCCCAATATACCTGGTATTCTTTATGTTTCAGAATCCTGAGGTATTTTTTTGTTTGTTTTTTGTCCAGAGCTTTTAACTGCACATAGTGGGTAAAATGGGCTCTGGTGGACTTACTCTACTTTGGCCAGCACTGGACATAGCTGAACCTATTAAACATAATTTTCACAGTTGATAGAAGGATGCAGAGACCCTGCTGTGATAGGAAATAACCTGTTATTTAAATTCTGTCTCTTCATTAATTAAGTAGAGATAATGCCACCTTGCTGTTATTTTTTTGTTTAAGACATATTTTAAGTTATAGCTTCATGGGAGAATGAACTCATTTGTGTATTACAACAAAAGTTATGTGTGCAAGATTACATAGAGATCACACACTGCAATAGTTACTAGTTAACATTTGGAAAATGAGATGATGGAAGGCAGTTTGTTATTGTTTAACTCTATACATATTTGCATTTTTTGAGTATTAGAAATGACTAGGCCAAACTAAGGAGAGAAGAATAATCTTCCTGACCCTAAAACTTCTAGTCAGTGTTAGACTCCACAGATATCCCATTATTTACATCTGATTTCTTTAAAAATTTTTTAATGTTTATTTAAATTTGAGAGAGAGAGATAGAGCCTGAATGGGGGAAGGGGCAGAGAGAGAGGGAGACACAGAATCCAAAGCAGGCTCCAGACTCTGAGCTGTCAGCACGGAGCCTGACATGGGGCTCAAACCCATGAACTGTGATATCATGACCTGAGCTGAAGTCAGATTCTCAACCGACTGAGCCACCCAGGAGCCCCTTATATCTGATTTCTAACTGCAGTAGAAACCTTTGGTATTTGTCTGTTCGACTCATCACAACCTTCTTTCTTAAAGAATCTCAACTCCCCCTACTTCTGTCCCTCTCCTTTTCTTCCCAGAGGCCAGGTCACTGGCCCCAAAGTTTGGTAAAAGACCCTACCTCCCTGGCCAGCTAAAGGATTCTCTTTCCTGAGGATTTGTAGTGGGGACTGAAAAGGGCTAGCTTCTTCTGCCCTGTGCATTTGATCTGAGGTTATTCTGATTCAGGAACTGTTGTGGCACAACCACCTTCTACCACGTGCAGAAGTAAGTAGAGAAAGTGATACAGCAGAGAGGAGAGAAAGGAGCATGGAAAAATACAAATGAAAGACCATGTGGCCAGATAAGAGGAAGAGAATTAATTAAACATCATGAGAATGAGACTGAGAATAAATTAATGAATAAACAGAGAAATGCTGAGTTACTCCTAAAGGCTTTTTAATTTTCTAGTTCTGATACCTTTTGTAGTGTGTCAGTATTCTTCCCCTTTTATTCAGGGATGCAGTGATTACAATTATCCAATTGTCCTTAAACTGTCTTAATTAACTAAGACATTAGACTTCTCTCTCTACATAGGAAACCAACAACATCATGGGAAAACTGTGATTTAGTCATTTTGAAAAGATTTGCTTATTACTTTTTAAAAACATTTCTTTTAATATTTATATATATATATATTTATTTAATTTTTAGAGACAGAAAGAGCGAGGGAGGGGCAGAGAGAGAATGGGAGAGAAAGAATATCAACCAGGTTCCATGCTCAGCTTAATCCCATGAACCATGAGATCATGACCTGAGCTGAAATCAAGAGTCAGACACTTAGCCGACTGAGCCACCCAGGCACACCTTGCTTATAATTTTGAAAAGAAAGAGATGATTGAGACTGTACATATATGAAACAGTTCTAGGAAGGTAAAATCCGGTATACTAACACCCGATTTTATCTTTAATGGGGGGATAGCATGGAAAAAATACTATAGTAAAGATGGGGAGGGATGGGAGCATGTGGACCGATTAGGAAAAAATAATATCCCAAGGATTTTGGAATTAACAGTCTGCTCAGAAAAAAATTAGCTACATTTGTTTGTTCAGCAAATAGTTTTTGAGCAGCCACTGAATACCAAGTATTGTTATAAGTGCTGGAGATAGAGCAGTGAATAATGTGAGGCCTATTCACATGGTGCTTCTAGTGGAGGGTAGGTCTGGCAATGACAAACACACACACAATGCGTGAGGGCTATTAAAAACATAAACCGGGGTCAGAAGTTAGAGAATGCCTGGGCAAGTATGCTATTTTATATAGGAAGGCCCAGAGAAGCCTCGCTGATAAGTGGCATACATGTCACTGAGATCTGAGTGAAGTGAAGGAGCAAGCCAGGTTGATCTCTGGGGAGCATGTTAGGCATGTTTGAGCAAGAACAAGATTTCCCATAAGAAGTAAGAAAGGGAGAGAGTGGTAAATGATGAGACTAGGAGGAGGTGTGTAACGGGGAGGGCTGAATCCTGTTGGTTGTAAGAACTTTGGGTTTTACTGTGAGTGTTATAGGAAACCATTGGATGGTTTTGAGCAGAGGAGCAAAACAACCCAAGTCTTACCAAATCCCTCCAAATGCAGTGGGGAGAACAAACTTCTGTGCAGCAAGTTTGCAAGTGGGGAGACTGATAGTAGGCTCTTAGAATTCTCCAGGTGAGAGAATTTAGTTGCTTAGACTCAAGTGGAAGTGGTGAGATGTAGTCAAGATGCATTTGAAGGTGGGGCTGACAGGATTAGCGGATGGAACAGTTTTGAGTTGTGTGGGATAAGAGTTTCATGTTTTGCTTAAGTTTTTGGCTTAACAGCTGGGTGACTGGAGATGCCATTAAGTAAGATGAAGAGTCACAAACAAGATGAGCTCTATTTTAGG
This sequence comes from Felis catus, assembly GCF_018350175.1. NCBI lineage: Eukaryota > Metazoa > Chordata > Mammalia > Carnivora > Felidae > Felis > Felis catus. The sequence continues at coordinate 87,253,653 of NC_058372.1, forward strand.
ATGCCTATCTGTAGCTAACAATATGCCATTTGGAAGATACCAAACACCGTTATAAGACATACTTTAAATATATTAGTTCATTCACATCTCTGTGAGATAGATTAATAATATTATTGATTAATAATATCAGGAAACTGATGCACACAGAAGTTATATATCCCCTGCCCAACTAGTATAATGCAAAGTTAGGATCTGAACCTGGGGAGTTTAGTTCCAGAATCTGTTCACCTAGGTATCTAAATGGATATATTTAGCAGGCAGTTGGATATAACAATCTTCAGTTCAGGAAGTCAGGTATAAGTAGAGATCTACATTTAAGAGTTTTTAGCCTATGGAGGGTGTTTGGAGCCATGAAACTAGTTGAGATCATTTAGGGAAAGAGTATAGATAGGGAATAAGTTCAAGGGCTAAATACTGCAGCATTTCATCATATAGAGCTCAGGGATGAGAGAAAGCTCCAGTAAAGAATACAGAGGAATAGAATAGCCAGTGGAGTAGGAGAAAAACCAGTACAGTGTAGTATTTGTGAAGCCAGATGTAGAAAGTGTTTTAAGGAGGATGGTCAGCTCTGTCAAATACTACTGATGGCCTGAAAGAATTGGTCAGCAGATTTGGCAACATGAAGCTCATTGGTGACTAAAAGCATTTTCAGAGGAGAGAGGGGTGGATCAAGAGGGATGGAGGAGGTGATATGGAGATCCCAAGCCTGGATGATTTTGAGGAGTTTTTTTAAATGGTAGCATAAATAGGTTAGTTCTCTTTTTCTTCTCTTCTAGTGCCCCCCTACTCACTCCTTCAGACTATGACACTCCATCAGTGCCAAACTGGTGACTCCCAGAGAAATCATCTGTGAGGATGATTTGCTTTACAAAGCAAAGTCCTTGGAACCTTGTGACCAAAGTCCTTGTGACCAACAGCTAATCATACACTTGTTTTGATCTCTGCCTTTCTTTGGTTCATGGGCCACTTATCTACCCACACCTGGCCCTGCTAACCCAGGTGACTCCCTAACCACAACCTCTTAACCGCCTTCCCAAGCTCCCAAACTGGATCAGGTGTCTATTTTATGATTATAGCATCCTTCACTTTGCTTTATGGAACTTATAACAGTTTGTATTTATACTTAGTTGTGTTATTATTTTATTTATGTTCATCTTCTCTACTAAACTGTGCTAAGACTATGGGCTCTGGAGTTGGTAAGGTACAAATCCTGGTCACATATACTAGTGGGTGACTGTGGGCGAGAAACTTAACAACTTGGAGACACTATTTCAGCATCTGTAAAATTGGGGTTAAAGTAGCATTCACCTCATATAATTTTGTGAGGCTAATACAACATGTAAAGGTGCCTGACACTGAATAAATTTTAAAATCATTATGAACAACATATTAAAGTAGAAAATGCGTTTTTAAAAATATATCTCCAAAATAAGCCATGACTAATCCTTTTCACCTTTTCTCTTTCCTCTCTTCACCCCAGCTTGGCCTTACTGTGTTATATATTAACCACATTTCTTCTTTTACCTTTATTATACTTGAGGGCAAAAACCCATTATCTTATTGAATTTACCAACTGATACATTTTTTTTAATGGAAATGATATAAAATGTTAAAAGATATTCCATCCCCTCCCCCCACAATACAGAAGCTCCTTTCTTGTTTTTCTAGAATATCTACTAAATAAAAGGCACTAATTTGTTGTTCCATTACAAATCACCACTAAACCTAACATCTTAAGCCAGTGATTTATTATGGCTTTCTATGATTTTGTGGGTAAATTGGGCTCATTTCATTAGCTCTGGTTTAGTTTTTCTAATACTGTTGTGGGCCAAAGGAGGCTGGGGTTATAGTCATCTGTAGGCTTGAATGATCTGGATGACAAATGTGGTTTCCTCACTCACATGTTTGGATGCCTCAACTGGAGTGGATGGAGTAGCTTGAGGCTGGCTGGACACCCTCTTCTTTTTGCTTTGTCTCTGTCTCTGTCACTTTCTTTCAGTTTCTGTAGTTTGTAGCTCCAGCTTTTTAATAGTATAGAGATCTCAGTGTGTTCACACTTCTTACCCAATGGCCACTTGCCCCAGAATAAGTATTGCAAGAGACCCAGGTGGAAACTATAAGGCTTCTTAAGATGTATCCTCAGCAGTCATCACTTCTGCTGCACTCTAGTAGTCAAAAACCAGCCATAGGGCCAGCCCAGATTCAAGGGGAGGGGAATACTCAAGAGTATGAACTCTAAAAGCATGGTTCATTGGTGGTTATTTTTGAGGATGAGCTACTGTCATGAGCATATAAACATATACCATAAAGCCACAAAGCTCCTGCCTTTATGAGCTTATAATATAGCATAGGACAGGGTTTTTCTTTTTAACCTTGGCATTATTGACTTTTAAAATTTTATTTTATTAAAAATTTTTAAAATGTTTATTTATTTTTGAGAGGGGAGGAAGGGGCAGAGAGAGAGGGAGACAGAATTCCAAGCAGGCTCCAGGCTCTCAGTGGTCAGCACAGAGCCCAACCTGGGGCTCGAATTCAACGAACCAGGAGATCATGACCTGAGCTGAAGTTGAAAGCTTAACCAATTGAGCCACTCAGGCACCCACTGACTTTTTTAAAAGGAAATACATTTTATTTTTTAGAACAGTTTTGGATTTATGGAAACATCGCAAAGATAGCACCAAGAGTTCCCATTTACTCCACACCCAGTTTCCCATAATATTAACATCTTACATCAAGATGGTACATTTACTGCAATTAATAAAACCATTAATTAATCCATTAGTAATTAGAGTTCATATTCTATTCATTTTTTTTTTTTTTAGTTTTTACCTAAAGTCCTTTTTTTTTGTTCAAGGATCCCATCCATGATACCACATTACATACAGTGTTCCTATTGTTCCTAGCTCCTCTTGGCTATGGCAGTTTCTCAGACTTTACCTATTTTTAAAAAAAAAATTTTTTTTTCAACGTTTATTTATTTTGGGGACAGAGGGAGACAGAGCATGAACAGGGGAGGGGCAGAGAGAGAGGGAGACACAGAATCGGAAGCAGGCTCCAGGCTCTGAGCCATCAGCCCAGAGCCCGACGTGGGGCTCGAACTCACGGACCGCGAGATCGTGACCTGGCTGAAGTCCGACGCTTAACCGACTGCGCCACCCAGGCGCCCCCAGACTTTACCTATTTTTGATATCCTTGATAGCTTTGAGGAGTCTTGGTCAGATGTTTTGTTGAATATCCCTCTACTGGAATTTGTCTGATTTTTTTTAAATCATAATTTGGGGTTAGGGCATGTACATGATTAACATGACTTATCACTGTTGATAATAATATCAACACCCCCACTATGTAAGTTACTATGTGCAGCTCGCACTTAAGGAGTGAAGAGTTATGCTCCATATCCTTCAGGAAGGATTATCCACATAAATTATTTGGAATTCTTCAGCAAGAAAGGTTTGCTTCTTCTCCAGCTATTTATTTTTCAATAATTTTTTATTTCTGTATGGATTCATATATATTTATGTTATACTTTGGGTTATAGCCCAAACAGCTTTATGTATTTGTTGCTCAAAAAGTTACAACTTTAGTTATTGAGAGCTCTTTCAGATGGTTCCTGTATCCCTGTAACATACCCCCATAAACGTGTTCTTTGTTTTTGAACACTTCTTTCTGGCACTATAAGATGCTAGAGGTTCACCTAGTCTTTTTCCTACCCTGGACCTAGAATCAGCCTTTTGTCTAAGGATCCCTGGTTCCTTAGTTGTGCTTATTGTTACACTATTGACATCAGATAATTCTTTATTGTGGGGAGCTGTCCTGTGTATTCTAGCTTAACAGCATCCCTAGCCTCTCTGCGTATTAGATGCCAATAGCAACCCTCTTTCTCCAGTTGTGCAAATTAGTAATGTATCCAGACATTGTCAAATGTCCCCTAGGGGGCAAAATGGCCCCTGGTTGAGATCCACTAGCATAGCAACAGTCCTGCTGAAAATTACAATGATATAATGTAATGGAGAACAGTGGGAGCATTGCAGAAGAAGCTTCTGAGCCTGTTTACAGATGTGGAGGAAAGATTCACAGAAGAGGTGGCAGCCGAACTGAGAATTGATTTGCTATTTTTTGAGCAATTGTCGTGAGGCAGACAAAACGTAATGTTTTATTTTTATCATATAATCTTAAACTTAAAAATCAGGTATTTTACAGATGAAGAAGCCAAAGTTGAAAGAGACAGAGTAACTTGCTTAGAGTGCCTGAGATGGTCTTGGAGGACCCCATGAGCTCTGCGGATGCAGGGCTCTGAGGGTACTGACATCTGCTCCCACTACTCACATCAAGACTATGTTAACCACACCTTTGTTCATAAAACTGCAGTACCACCTCATTTTTAATTTTCCCCCATTCAGTTCTGAGTTCTTAAGAGCAGGAACCATGCAGTGTTTGTCTACAATGCTTGCCATGTTATAGGTGTTTGAGAACTGTTTGATGAGGGGGTGAACATTAGTTGATTCCACAAAATTCCCCACTGACAGATTACAGAATTAACTCTTCCTTCCTTCTGGTCCAATTGCTATCCTACCCGCACCTCTGGTGGAGAGCTCACTGCTGGGCACACCAGCTAACCTCCTGTAGTTTTTGGACACTCGGCCTCGTTGTTTTACCCTCAGCTATCCCAGAGGGAGTAGTTGGCTGGTGTTAGTGACATTGTAGACTGATTATAGCCAGTAGTATTTTGCCTTGGGTTAGAGTTGTAAAAGGTGTTCTCTAAGGAAAGCAAAACATGCCTCACAAGATGCAGAATGTATTGCTACTGGTTTCCACAAATAATGCCAATTATCTACTTTTAATTATTCCTTTGTCCCATATGATTCTTCTATTACTTAAGGACAGATTTTACACAGACCATGAAAGGTATTTTTTCTTTTTTTCTTCCTTTCAAATTCTTCACATTCTCATCGAAATTTCCTTTTTGTTGTTGTTGTTGTTGTTTGTTTTGTTTTGTTTTCAGAGAGGCAGGAGGTCTTCTTGTTTATCAAACAAAACCAGAGGGGAAAAATGCCTTGGTTTTTTTGTTCCTTTCTCTTTCCTACAACTTCTGGATCTGCTATTTGCAGATGCTATGAAATTTTAAGTCTATTGAATCAGAAGTTGCTCTTTCTGGTTTCAAGACTCCTTTTCTTCCTTCCCTTTGCTAAAATTCTGGTCTAATTAAAAAAACAGTAGATCATAGTTAAATAAAACTGTACCCAGGATAACCCTAATTTCCATATGCAGATTTATCTGCACTGACAGCCACCCCCCTTACACACACACTCTCGCTCTCTCATTCTCCTTTCCCTCCTCTCCATCTCCCTATTGCATTGTGTCTGACTGATTTTCAGAGCACCTTCGCTGTTTCCCCCTTCTCATTCCCTTTCTGTAAAATATCTAGACAGGAAGGAGGTGGCTGCAGAGGCTGAACAAACAATCTCATATTCTGCCTGCAATGTCATCGTTTCTTTCCCCCATTTTAGGGGGCTGAAGTTGCCCAGGAAGGGGATGCAGAGGAGCTGGAAAGGAAGGGGGGAGCTCTCCAGAGGCAGCTGCGGTCAGGGGCAGGGACTGCCGCCAGATGTGCCTGCCTCTCTGGGCTTTGATTCGAAAGGGGCAGCAGGAGGAAGTATTGGGAGACAAAAGCCCCGGTTTAAATGATCATTTTCTTTATTTAACATGGCAGCAGACACTCTCTGCGTAGGATCATCATGCCGAGCATAAACTGGACTTTCCCACTTGCCTGGCAGGAGTGAGACAGATCACTGTCTGCTAAATGAGCATCTGAGGTAAGACCCACTGTTACAGATACTTGCTTTTTTTCCTAAACAATTAATTTTCTTAAATATGTTTCAGCCTCAATCACAAACAGTATAGTGGGGGCAAATCTGTGTTAATCTGCATCTAAAGAGCCAAGAAAAAGCAGAGGTATAATATATTCAACTCAATTTGGGGAGATAGTTACTTTGTCAATTCTGTGTATGCTGTTTGTTTTTCAGGTAAAATATCTGGTTTAAGAATAGACTAGTGTCATCATAATCCACCACTAGTGATAATACTGGTGTTGAGACTCTTAAAAAAAACTTTGTAAAAAGACAGTGAGCTACAGATGCATGTGCTGTATTTTTAGCTCACATACAAATATTAGAAGTCTTATTAAAATGATAGGGTTTTTTTTTTTAGCAGAGGAGGAATGAATGCTGCATAATTAAGTACAGTATTTAATTTGGCTGTTGTGAAGCAAAAGAATAAGGTAATAATTTTTATTGTACTAATCAGTCTCAAGATGTTCTCTGTGTTAATTGGGTTAAAAAAATTGCAGTACTTATTAGAAATTCTAATTTCACAATGCAGCACTGACAATAAGCTCAGCCAGTGAATTATTCACATCTTTAATTTGCTCACTTAATGACAGTGTTCTGTAATCAGAGTGCAGAGACTGCTGCCTATGCATTATGTATGATGCTCAGGACTTAAATGCAGGACATTATGAAGCTCTCAGTGGTTCAGTAATTAGTTTTCCACAAGACAGGATTTAGATATTCACAGATAAAAGTCCACAGTTGGATAATGCTAAGGTTGCAACACAAAATAACAAAGGAAAGGAAGCTCAAAGTTTAGACTGAAACTTTGTCTCTCCGGCCTTGTCCACTGTGGAAACAGAATCATGCCACCTGAAATAGTTGCCTAGCTCTGATCACATGTTTGAAAACTGTTTTTGAACAAAGTTGTAGCAGGCGAGGCATTTGAACAATTTCAGTGGACCAGAGGGGAAAGATAAAACCTTTTTAATTAGTGTTCACAGAAGCCCTGCAATATATCCTCCTAATAAGTCTGTAGTATGCATAGCAGGCATTCTCAGTGTGCTTTGTAACTTAGTTAGTGCAAATGCAAATCAGGTTACAGTGGTGTTTGGCTGTAATTGTGTTTGTAAAAGGGTTACATGCCCAAATGGAGATTGAGCTTGCTCATGGTTTTGTTCCAGTTGCTTCTGAGGGAAGGTTTGAAAATCAAATGAGATATTAAGTGAATCTGGACATGAAAGGAAGTAGATCTGAATTGTCAGTGCAACTTTGGGATTTCTTCCACTTGTCGGTTTAGAGTTGTCAGTTTTTCTTTAATGATTCTAGGATTGTTCTGTCATGAGTGATATAACCCTGAGACTACCCAGAACTGCTAGCAATACTTTAAAAATGTATACTAACTTTGGGAAAACATTTCACAGTATTAATTCTAAAGTTTAATAGCCAGATTGGAAACTTTACAGTGATTTAAACAACAACAACAAAACAAACAAACAAACAAACAAGCAAACAAAAAACATGTTGCCTGGTAGACTTTATGGGGATTTTTGAGGATTTAAACATTAATATTTATTAATAATATCTCACTGCTTTACCATTTGTTTGTCTAAGATTTGTGCTCATTTCCAAAACCCAAGTGTCAAGATCCTTAATCAAATTTGGCATTTTAAATAGAAATGCAGAGTAATACTTTAAAACTGCTTTTTATAGCTTAGAACATTTTTTTAAGGAAACTTGAGTTAAGATATCTATAGGCAAATGTAATGTTTAGGGAAGGAATGAACTAGCGAAATAAAAAGAAAGTACATTCCACCTTAATTTGAAAAATTCCAAATTAAAAAAAAAATTAAGTCACACCTCCAAATTTGACTTCTACTTTCTAGAACTGAAAAGCTACTTTAACAAAATAAAGATGTTTTTCACATATGTTTAGGAAGCTGTTGCCTTTGTCACACTTCAAACATGGTTTTTGGGAAAGTACACTTGGTTAGGGGATGAATTAGGATATTGTATAGTTGAGGAAGTGACCTGACTTGACTTGGATCCAGTATAATATGTGGCAATCAGTTGGTAGCAGTGGTGCTTTTAGTAGCTTAAAGAAATACTGGGAATTAGGAAACTTGAAATTGAGCACCTAAATTGATTTTCCATTTCCTTATCTGTCAGACCGGAATAACAAACTTTTCTAAGATTTAGAAAAAAAAAAAAAACAACAAAAAAACAACTGCCACGTTATTATGGGGAGAAATGAGGTAGAGGAGTGAAAGTTTTTTGAAAACTTAAAAGCACTAGATAAAAATATGAAAGCTATTTTAAGGATTAACAAAAACCAAAATGTGTGCCTTTGAATCTGTATTGTTTATTATGGAAGAGATTCTTATCCAGATTTGCAACACTCTGTAATGTAAAAATGTCAAAATATTGTCAAGTAAATAAATTTAAATTCAATTTAATGAAAATAAGCCATGAAAAAAATGCCCTTCTTAGGTGTTTGGGGGAGAACAAGAAAGCCTTGAGATTCCATGAACATCAGTTTGGTGTCATCACTCCAAAAAGGTTGGCAATCATCTTGCATTGGACGTTTCTTTCACTTATCACTGAAGAGACACATATTAATACTGTAACAAGTCTTATGCTTGGAATATCTGCCAGTTATCAAGATTTTGGCCATTCTTCTCATTAGATCATGAGTCAGAATGAGATAATTTCCACCACTGGAATTTTGGAGCTCTTTTTCTCACCAAAAATGGTCAATATATCAACCAATCAATAATTGATTATCTGTTAATTTTTCTTTGGCTGTCTATTGAGCACTTATAATGCTATCAAAACTAACATGCTATCTTGCCCTCATTCTTATGAGGTCGTTGTCTCCTTATTCTAGATGAGAGACTGAAGCACAAAGAAATTAAGTATTTTGACAATACCACATAGCTGCTGAGTAGTAGCATTAGAATTGAACCAGATCCAAGTCCTGATGTTGCAACCAATAGACTACATTGTCAGTTCCCAAGGTCCTGTGCTCTGTGCTGAGATAAAGGAATTGATTGAGATTCCTGCCCTCACATTGCTCACAGTGGTAATATTTGAGTTTCTTCCACCTGCTCCTTGTGGGTCAAGACTTGCTACTCACAGTGTGGGCTACGACAGCATTGGCATTGTTTGCAACCAGGGTTGGGTGCTTTACTAACTTTGATGTGACTTTTAAATCAACTGGGGATCTGGTTAAAATCCGATTCTGATTCAGTAGGTCAGGGATGGGGCCCAAGATGCTTTTCTAACAGGTTTCCAGGTGATGCAATGTTGCTGTTTCATGAGGTGTCCATTTGGTGAGTTCTAGAATTACAGTAGTGCCCTCTTACCTGTGCTTTCCTTCCTGCAGTTACCTGCAGTTATCTGTTATCAACCATGGTCTGGAATCAGATGATCCTCCTGACCAGTTGTCAGAAGGTCAATAGTTGCTTAACACTACGTCACAATGCCTACATAATTCACTGCACTTTATCGCATCACATAGGCATTGTATCATCTTACGTCATCACAAGGAGAAGGGTGAGTACAGTGCAACAAGATATTTAAAGAGAGAGAGAGAGAAGACATTCACATAACTTTTATTATAGTATTTTGTTACAGTTGTTTTAGTTTATTAGTTATTGTTGTTAATCTCTTACTATGCTTAAATTGGAAATTAAACTGTATCATAGGTATGTATAGGAAAAAACATGATATATGTAGTGTTTGGTACTATCTGTGGTTTCAGGCATTCTCTGAGGGTCTTAGAACACATCCCCTGTGGAGAAGGGGGGACTGCTGTGTCTTATTTCCCCCATGTTTGGTATCCAGGGAAGGTCCAGTGCATCTACTGAATTCCTTACTGAATTCCACTCTTCCAATTCTGATTTTTTTTGGGGGGGGTCCATACAGAAAAGCTTCTACCTTGGTTTCCTGACTTTGCTCTCTGGTGCCCTAAGTCTCGGCCTATATAGCCGTGGCCCTGGCTACCAGTTTAGCTCTGGCAGAGATCTCCTATGGGTCTGATTCCACACGCCCAATTACTAGCATTGGCTGTTCCATCTTAATAGTGCCATCAGCCTGGTTGAGGATCTTCATTCCCATGTCTGCATCAGAATCAGCTGTGAGGCTTATTGAAAACTTGCAAGTAGGGGTGCCTGGGTGGCTTAGTTGGTTAAGCATCTGACTTCAGCTCAGGTTATGATCTCATGGTTTATGAGTTAGAGACCCATGTCAGTCTCTCTGCTGACTGCGCAGAGCCTACTTTGGATCCACTGCCCCCTCTCTCTCTACGTCTTCCCTACTTACACTATCTCTCTGTGTCTCTCAAAATAAATGAATAAACTTAAAAAGAAAAAAAAAACTTGCAAACTCTCTCAGTAGCACTACCATAGATTTGATTTATTAGTAAGCTTGGGGTGGGTCTTAGGAACTTTTTTTATCTTTTCTAAAACTTCATCGTTGATCCTGATGGGCAGCCCATGCTGAAAACCACTTTCTTTCTTTCCTTTTTTTTAAACTTAAAAAAAAAAATGTTTATTTTTGAGAGAGAGAGAGAGAGAGAGAGAGAGAAGGCATGAGCAGGATGAGCAGGTGAGGGGCAGAGAGAGAAAGAGACACAGAATCCAGAGCAGACTCCAGGCTCCGAGCTGTCAGCACAGACTCTGACGTGTGGCTCGAACTCATGAACTGCAAGATCATGACTCGAGTCAAAGTCAGATGCTTAACCAACTGAACCACCCATGTGCCCTTGAAAACCAGTTTCTTGGGAGCCCTTGTTGTGCCCTGACCTAACAGGAACCATTTGGAAAGTGACACTGTCATAGCTTTTGTTCAGGTTTGCCATCTACTGGGAACATTTTCTCTGTGCCTCTATGCTAGCAATGGGCAAAGAACATAGAAAGAATTTAAAACTTTGCTGAGTTGCTTTCAGGAAGGCTTTACTGAGTGATTGGCATTTGAATTAGAGAGCAAATGAATGAATAGGTCATTTTTTTTTCAATCCAAAGGAATAGTATTATGCAAGGACAGAGAGATAAAAATGTGAAAGGTATCTTAAATACTGAGACATCCATTTTGACGAAAGTGTTTAACACACAGAATGGGGGCATAGGATATGAAATTATAAAAGTAGGTAGGCTCACTTTTAGGACCTTATGTGTTTTTTTTTTTTAATTTTTTTTCAACGTTTATTTATTTTTGGGACAGAGAGAGACAGAGCATGAACGGGAGAGGGGCAGAGAGAGAGGGAGACACAGAATCGGAAACAGGCTCCAGGCTCTGAGCCATCAGCCCAGAGCCTGACGCGGGCTCGAACTCACGGACCGCGAGATCGTGACCTGGCTGAAGTCGGACGCTCAACCGACTGCGCCACCCAGGCGCCCCTAGGACCTTATGTGTTAAACTGAAGAGTTTATACTTCGTTTTACCAGCAGTAAGAATTGTCAGAAGTTAAGATGAAAAGCAAAGTGACCAGACATGTGTTTCAGAAAGATAATCTGGGCGTCAAAGGCATATGAATTTGGTGGGGCAAGATTGAAGGCAGAGACAGGTGAGGTATGTGTGGCAATGGAATACAGGTGAGATGGGGAAGGATGCTTAAGCCATACTCCTGGGCCCTGAAGCTGTCCTCTGTCTCTGACACTGATGATGTTTCTTTATCACACTTTTATAGTAATAACCTGCAATATAGACCTTATAAGTAGCATGGCCTTGAGAATTCAGGGAACTCAAAGCCTTTATGAGCCATCACTGGTTCTTTCTTTTCCTGATTATTTTACCTTACAGTGCTGAGATAGCTAACTCTGGGTTTCTTCCCTCAGGAGCTGCTTAGAGCTTTTAAGGTAATTATTTGGGAGCAAAATCTTCTACAACATCCTAAGGGAAACTTGAAACCAGTTAATGAGCAGCAATAGGAATGCCAATGGTTGGGAAAATTGTGTCTAGGTCTTCTGAACACAGCGTTATTGCCCAAGTTCTGGAGAGAGAGACTTTGCATAGTCCATTAACCTTCACTCAGCTTCATTTTTTTTCTGCTTCTGAATTTGTCCCTTTTCAGAGTGGCTGCTTTCTTAAATCAGCATAGATTTATTGTTCCACCAATCTCCATTCACTTACCTCTGCATAGAGAGCTCATTTACTTCTAACAACTGTACATATTGTATCACAGAGTATATTTTGGAAACACTAACACCTACTCTCAGATGTGTTCAGGCATTTCATCCAGTTTTTTGACCTACTCTTACATCCTTGATCTTAGCTAAACTGTGTTTTTTTCCTAACTCTAATCTGCCTATGCTCAGGCTGATTAGTAGCTCCCCCCACCAAAAGATAACTAAGAATCTGTGAATGTGTTACCATACATGGCAAAAGGTATTTCGAATGTGTGATTGAGAATCTTGAGATGGGGAGATTATCCTGGATTATCTGGCTGGGCTAATGTAATCATAACGGTCCTTTTACGAGAAAGGTAGAAAAGTAGGTCAGAGAAAGAGATTGGAAAGAGCTATCTTGCTACCTTGAAGATAGAGTGAGCGGCCATAAACCAAGACATGCAGGCATCCTATAGAAGCTGGAAAAGGTAGGGAAACAATTTTTTTTTCCCTAGAGACTCCAGAGGTAACTAACACCTTGAGTTTATCCCAGTGAGACAGATTTTGGACTTCTCACCTCCAGAACTGTATGAAAACAAATTTGTGATTTTAAGCCATTAAGTTTCTGGAAATTTGCTACAGCAGCAATAGAAAATTAATATGGTGTGCTACATACCTTTATCTGACTTACTCGTTTTGCTGTTCAGTTTGTCTAACTGATAACAATTTTATTGCCACATTATTGATTTTCCTTGGATACTTCTCTACCAGTAGACTAGCATACTTATTTTTCCCTAAGTTGCAAATTCCTCAATGACTAAGGTATTACCTAGGAGATGAGTGACTAATGGGACTGTTCTGAGGTAAGTGAGATGAGGCTAGTAAAGTGCTTCACACAGTGATGTAGGTTGGGTATGCAATGAATTCACTTCCTGTCTCTTCATGGAGTCCTCGTAAACTAATTGTTGGGTTTTACATGGTATTGGAGAAAGTCAAAAGCTATTTTGAAAATTAATGGATCACAAGGTAGAAGTTTATTTAGAATTTAGATTAGTATGTTCTTAGTGGATATAATAGTTCTTTGATCCATTTGGAATCTCATTTAAAAGATATTTTGATTTTGAATTCCTTTGGGGGTAAAATATTTCCTACTCATAGCCACATGTACACTGTGCAGATTAAACTAGCTACAGTTTAGCAGAGCATCTTTTTTTCCTCTCAGAATTTTCCCCTTTTTGCCCCATTTTGAATGTATTTTTCTACATACACACACACACACACCTACACTCACAGTCTGTGGCTACTTATAGTCTAGAGTACAGTTAGTGTCCCTCATAGAAAGATGCTAAGGGTTAAATGAGAATGGCCAGTGAAAGTACTCTGTCAACTCTTTTGCTTACACAATGTAAGTTGTTGGTACATCTGCTGTATTGGCAAAGTTATGAACTTGAGGACAGACGTTGCATGTTATATATTTGATCCTTAAAGCCTTATACGATTTATTAAATAAATTGCTAAATAAAAGTTGGAAAATTAGAGGGGGCTGGGACAAGCCAGTGAAGAAGGGTTGAAGAAAAGAACTAAATTTGGTAGTTCTTTGGGTGGGATCATCTACTATTTGCCTCAGAAATGTCTCCTGATCTCTGCGTTTGAGCCCCTAATCCCCAAACTATGTAGTTAATTGTGAACTGTAAACCCTCAGTCACATGAACCAGTCACTCTGACTGTCCAACTAGGGCAGGCATATAAATCATCTCTCCCTTTATTAGTTTCCTGTTGTTGCCGTAACTCACTTCCGTAAACTTAATGGACTAGAATAACATAGATTTTTTTATTTTACAGTACAATAGGTAAGCAGTCCAGGACAGATCTCCCTAGATGAAAATCAGAGAGTGTTGACAGACTGTTCCTTTCTGGAGGTTTTAGGGGAGAATCTGTTTCCTGCTTATTTGAGTTGATGGCAGAATTTAGTTCCTTTGTGGTTGTAGGACTGATTTTTTTGCTAGCTTGTCAGCCAAAGGCCATTTCCAGTTTCTGAAGACCACTTATGTTCCTTGGCTTATAGTTCCCTTCTGCCATCTTGAAAGCCTGTGATGGCAAGTTGAGACCCTCTCATGTTTCTAATCTCTCGTTATTCCTCCCTATCGTCTCTTTGACCCTCTCGTCTGCTTCCCTCTTCTAATTTCCAGTACTCATTTAATTACGTTTTGCCCACCTTCAAATCTAGGATAACCTTACATCTCAAGATTCTTAACCTTAAATTAAGAAAATTTCATTTGATTTTAAGATAATATATTCACAGGTTCCAGGGATTAGGAGGTGAGTGTCTTTAGGGGAGCATTATTCTGCTAACCACAGTCCATAACTGATAGCATTTGCCTGTATTATAGTTGTTCCACACTTTGTTTTCTAATTTGGGCAGTATCTTTGTCGGTCTTTTCTCCAAGCCTCAATTATTCAGTCTCAGAACTACAGTAGGCATCTGATTCAACTCTTTTGCCAACTTAGTTCATCTGATATATAAAGTCATTTTTATCCCAATTTGTTTCAGTTCAGTTAGTTCTGTGAAATTCAGTAAGAATTTATTGTCTACTGAAAGCATTCCTGGAATGATAAGGTAAGATATGGAGTTTTTAATCTGTGAAGATAAGATATATTCACATGAGATAAAGAAAAACACGAGAGTGTACAATTCCTATGTGTGCATGATGAGGGTGTTAGAAGGGGAATATTCTCATGAAGTGGTGGGATTAGGAAAGCAAGGTTCTGATTTTTCCCAGGCTGAAGTCACTTATAAGATGTGACTTAATAAACAATGGTCAGATATTTCTGCTTGAAAATATCTCCCTGCATAGGTTGGAAATTTGTTGCTTCATTTTGTCACTATTAGATACACTTAGCTTAACAAGCATCCTCTTCTACCAAGCCATCCTGTAGAACTCTTGCTCAGGGAATGTATGTTTTTAATTGTTCATGAAACTACTGTTGTTGTTTTTAATCTTTGTACCTTAATCTGTATCAACCTTCTGTAAACCCTTAAAGAATATTTCCTTCTTTAAATTTGTTGTCTTAGTAAACTGATAGAGTTTCTAGCACTAGGTATTTATGGACCTCAAAAGCATGTAAGTGTAGTAAGTCGGGACCAGGTGGGGACAAGGCTTGGGAAATTGACCTGGGCCAGGACTTCTTTTATTATTTCATGATATCCCTATTAACATAGCAACAGTGTTGACCCCTAGGTTGTGTTACTGGAAGTCCATATTCCAGTGTTCAAGGGGAAGTAAGTAGTTCAAGTCTGAGGCAACTACCATTAACATCACAGATGTTTTAATTTATTTTTTATGTTTTCTTAAAATTTTTTAAAAGTACTTATTCATTTTTGAGAAAGAGAGAGAGAGAGAGAGAGAGAGAGAGAGAGAGAATGAGCACAGGAGAAGGAGAGGGGCTGAGAGAGAGGGAGACAGAGAATCGGAACTAGGCTCTGCATTGGCAATGCAAAACCTGACATGGGGTTTGAACTCACAAACCGTGAGATCATGACCTGAGCCAAAGTTGGATGCTCAGCCAACTGAACCACCCAGATGCCCTGAAGTATATGCTTTTAAAATGATGAATGGCCCAGCCATAGAGTATCTGGTAAGGGTAGATAATTACAGACAGGCAGAGGTAGCTTGTTCTGGGAGAACAGATCCAGATAGAACTAGAAATCTAGGGTCCAGCCCCATTAGGGTTGCGATCCCAGGCAAATGGACTAGAATTCAGGATATGGAGCTTGAATATAAAGTGCAAAGCATGGCCGAAGCCCAGAAATAGAGACTGGTAAGGATGGTGGGGCAAAGGGTCCAGCCTGGGGCTTAGGAACACTGGTGCCAGAGAAGACATGAGCTTTAGCTGACAGATAAATTCCAGACCTTTCAGCTTGTTACTAATATCCAGTCAGACCTCATACTCATTGGCTCAGGCAGATCAGAGCTCACTGATGGTTGTTCTTCAGGACTTGCACCTGCTCATGGCCAGTTGTAGTCTCTGACTGTCAGTCTGGGGGGAATAGGACAGTTGGTCTCTGCCATATCAAGAACAATACCATAGAAATTTGTTCCACCTGTTCTGTGCAGTTCGCATAATGCCACATGACTCCAGTCTCAATTGAATTAAACTAACAAGTTGTTTGCTTTCATTGAAGTATTATTACAAAGACATTTAACATTAAATTATTTATTTTGTTAATTTTCTGTTTTTTTAAGTGTTTGTTTTTGGAAGACAGAGAGACAGAGTGGGGGAGGGGCAGAGAGAGAGGGAGACACCGAATCTGAAGCAGGCTCCAGGGTCTGAGCTGTCAGCACAGAACCTGACGTGGGGCTCGAACCCACAAAGCATGGGCTCATGACCTGGGCGAAAGTCAGATGCTCAACCACTGAGCCACCCCGGTGCCCCTGTTAATTTTCTAAGTTAAGAATTCTTCTATTTGGCAGAATAGAAGAAATTCTAATATTCTGTGGTCTCTGAAGATAAAATGAGAGGTAGTGAGTCCCCAAAACATGAAGAATTCAAACATTCTTTAGATGACCACTTGGCAAATATGATGCTGGGGGATTAAATGGGTGACATTTAAAGGTCCTTTCTAATCCTAAAACACCATCTAAATCAGGATAATATAAAAATGTCTAGACTTCATAGACATTATTTTTACTTATTGAACACCTGGCTTCTTTTAAATTTTAGAAAAATACTTATTAATTAGAAAAGATATTAAAATGTGATAATTTTCATTAAGCATGCTTGGCCATTTTAAATTACTTTCTTCAATTTAAAATCCCCTTAATACACTGATTACTTATTAGAGAAACCAATAATCTTCAATAATTTGCAGTAAATTGCAAATTTATGCATAAATATTTAAATGTTACACATACTCCTATTCATTGAGGATCCTTTTTTTTGGGGCATAAAATCCATACTGATGTATTTTATTACAAAGTTGCTTATTTTAATACTGGAGTAAACTCAAAATTTGTCTTCTAGTTGTACTGAATTTCAATGGCCTTTTAATTGCAATTAAGCTCACAGTTTTCAAAGTTCTTTTAGAAGAAGGGCCTATCTGTATTTAAAGTGTGTATTGCCTTAAGTAGTGCTATCATCTGAACAATCTCTGCTGTGCCTGGCAGTCAATGAAGAAAAAAGTGCACAAGATTCATATGCGATTTGAGAATTGTGTCTATGTCTAAAACAGACGTCCAGTGAGAGAGGGCTTTCTCAACTTTTGCCTTGATACCTTCAGTCTAAACCTAGAATCACAGAATTTACATGTTTCAAAGGTTATTAGCGATACCTTTCATACCTCATTTTACAGATGAGGAATCTGAGTCACTGTGAGGTTGAGTAGTTTATCTATTCATATATGCATTTAACAGTTCTCCTGCTCCTTTGCCTTCAGTTTGACCCTGACAGGGTGTTTAGTTATTTTTCTTTTAAAGAAGAAAAGAGATGGGCAAGATCACACAGTCAGTAGATGGTGTTTTCACTTGTCCCTGCTTGTGATGCTGGACTATAGCCTTTCATGGTCCTTTTTTTACATCCTTATTTATCTGATGACTACATGATGACTAAATCAAGCCTTATTTATCTGAAGGCAGATAAAATAAAGCTACAGTGTACCCATTCATTGCAAAATGGTGTCTGTAAGATCTGGAAGTGCTGGAGATAGCTTTTTCCTAAGATATTTATTAAACTTATGTGAGGTATGTATTTTATAAATTAATATTAAGAAATGTCAGTCACATGTGTTTTAATATTTACAGTTTTCAGAATACTTCACATTTTAAAAACAGATTTATATTTATGTGGTACTATTTCACTTATTGCCTTGTAATCATTAGTATTGATGAATATTGACATATTTAATCAGAACATTCAGGGGCAGAAACCTGATAATGACTCAGGCCAAAAGTTATGCTAAGAATTTTAATTTTATAATGTTGCACATTATGAATAATTAAATTTTTCTCTTTTGATCTCTATGTATTCATCTTTAAAGATATTCTTAATGATATGCCTAAAGCTAGTGGTAGGCAGGAACTTTGATTGCAATCTTCTTATGTCTTGTGTCTTAAGAAGTCACTTCTCCAGGGAAAGACCATCTTTCTTACTTTCCTCTAAGCCCAGATGTGAGGTTCCTGCAGTTTTTCCATTGCAATGTAAGAAAAGTTTCCTAGCATAGGTAATATACTTCGAAGCCACTTGCATGACCTCTGTGACTGCGTCTGTGCCCACTTCTGGGCTCTTCACAACATGCCATGTCTTCTAGACTTGCAACATCCCTGAGATCTAAGGATTGCTTTAGGATTACCAGTCTATAGGTGGGGAAACTGAGATTCTGAGAGGTGAGTTGTGTGCAAAGCCATTCAAGATGTCCCTTCTACCACAACAGACTTCTTATTTATTATATTTCCTCTTGAGAGAGAGAGAAAGAATAAAAGTAAGATCAATAGTGGCCCTATGCATCCATGTAACAGTTTAGAAATTTCTTTTTACTTCCTACCTGATTGTGTGTTATATGTGTATGACAGTGTTCTCTAGAGGACTGATGTGGTAATGATAATGGTAATATTTGTTAAAAACTTGCTATATGGCAGGCACTGTGCTAAGTGCTTCATATACATTATCTCATTTCATCCTCACAGCAACCCTATGAAGTAGAAATTATTATCCTCGTTTTTAAGATGAGAAAATGAGGCTTAGAGAGATTAAATAGCTTGCCCAAGGTTACTACTGTTTAAACCAAGCAATCTAACTGCAGATTCCAATCCGCTAACTGCTCTGCTCTGTTGCTTGCACTGTATGTAAGGCTTTTCTTTTTTCCATTTTAATGTTTCTTTGCTTTATGAAGGGGTTACAGAGGAATGACTTCCGCCCTAGCACTGTGCCATTAAGAACTGCTGCTACTGACTAATGTCCTCAAACATTAGTGTGTATAAGAATTATCTGGGTTGTTTTTTTTAGACAAATGGTGCCTAACATTTCTGAAATGTTTATATTACTCTAATTATACAATTTAAGTGAATTAGAGTTGCTTAGTGAGAAAAACCCTAAAATTTGGTATTGTCAACAAATGTCTAATAATCATCTGTTAACTTATTTTTTCTAGAAAAATAGATCTCATAAGGTCAATTGCTCTAAGCAAGTTGTGTGGTGCCTTATATTTGTAATTCATATAATCATGAGATATGCTGCCCCTTTAAATTTCTTCAATGGAACCAGCTTGCCTTCTACTAGATGGAAATGTGGCCAATTCTATGGCTTTTCTGCTCTCTCTCAGGGTCTTATAGTGTCTATAAGTCATATATGCAGTCTTAATTCAATAATCTAAAGTGTACACTCTCTTGTATCGATACACACTTTCATCTTCATTCAAAATTGTAGTTATTTCCTTTACCTCAGCTGAAGCTTTTTGTAGGTGGGAGTCCAGGTAGAGAGTGTGGTCCTTCCTTTAACACATCTTTGTATTTACTTTTCCTCCTTCCTCACAGATTTTCCCTTACCTCACTCCTATTTTCTGAGATCACTTTTCCCAAATAAACTACTTGCCTGCAAAACTTTTTTCTCAGGCTTCCAAGGGGACCTAGGCAAAGACACTTACCAATGCTAATCTTAACTCATTTCCTATCTTTTGAAGATTGGTACAAATGTGAAAACTAAAGGTTATAAATTCGTATGAAATTGGGGATGTCTACAAGAGGTAATGCCTGCATTTTGTTGGCTTCAATTGAGTAATTTGCACCAAGCATTAAAATGGCCCATAAGTAATTCATGATTGTGGGTAATTAAATACCACCAAGCTGCCATCCTTTCTTGGAGGCAGAGGACTGGCCTGAATGACTCCTTTAAAAAAGAATTGAGGATTTCAGTGACTATTTTATCAGAGACAAGCACTTTCTTGTTGGCTTAGGAAGTTATCAAAAAGACTTGTCATTTATTTGGGCTCACAAGCAGCTGTACATAAAAGTGAAATATCCTTACCACTATTCAGAGTTTTCCTAGGTGACAGTGATGCCAATGTCACTTCCACCTGGTTTTGCACTATGTCTGAAACAGTCATACAAGTGTTTTCCCTTTCTTAACCTTACAGGCTCTCATGGTTGCATGATAAGCTAGTCTAGTGGTTCCTAAAAACTGGTCTATGGACTGAGTATAGCAAAATCACTGAGAAAGCATTTTAAAAATACATGCTTCTGAGTTCTACCTCTGGAGATTTGAATTGGTTCCGGAGTTTGGGCAGTGGTGGGCTGGAGCCGGCGTGTTCTGGCTGGTGAGAACCCATTGTGCCCCTATCTTTCTAACTCCACAGTGAGTGACTTCATGTTGGTAGCTTGAAATCAGACCTGATGAGAGTATTGATACTATGGAAATTGGCAAATGGTATAAATGAGAGATTTTTTTCCTCTCTAGAGCTAATGTTAGACATTTACTAGCACATCACTGGATTGGGGACTAGGACTAAGTGCAACCTGTCCCTCAGCAAGGAATCTGTTCTTTAGAAATGTGTTTTTATTTCTGACTTAATATGAGCTGTTCACATGGCAGTTCTATTAGCACTTTACCATTATATTTATACCATTTATATTTTCTTATAAATACAATTTTTAAGGTGTATCTGTTAACCTTTTTTATTTAAAATACAATTACTGACATTAGCTTAATAAAAATACCAATTTGACTTGTGCTATAGTAGCTAACGTAAATGACCTCCTCTTTGGCACCTAATTGGGTTTTCTAAAGGAAAACCAGTCCATACTAATTTAATTCTCTGTGTGATACTGTTCTACAAAATTAAAATGTTTATCTGGTTTGGTTAATCAGTTTTTAGAATAATTGTTTTAACAGAATATTGGAATATCATTAGTCTACTGAATATTATAATTTAACAAATGATTGCTATGCTAAACCAAATGGTTACCATGGCAAGATTTCATCTGGAGCCTTGAGGTAGGAGGGCTGTTCCATCAGAAAGGGATTCCTATTTCTCTTTCCCATGGGTACTGCTAATTGCTAAACATTAAACATAGTAAGGTTGGAGAATTTACTGCATATTTACAAAGAGAACAATGATTCTCAACACAATACCTATATATCTGTACCTGGAAACAGTGATTTAAAGGCCAGTTAAGGTCATTTAAGCCATTGCCAATAGAGTTTACAGTGATAAATCTGGAATATAAAAATCACACCTTGGTTTTAATACAAAAGGGGAAATGCCAAATTGCTCATTGTGGTATAATATTCTGAAAATTGAATTACCTGTGAGGAAATATGTATTTTGGCCTCAGCTTCATCATTTCCTATTCAAGCACCATTGGTGAAGTCACATAATCTTTCTTAGCCTCAATTCTTTATTCTTAAACCTACTGTATTTTTATTACATAGCTTATTCTGAGGATCAAGTGAGATAAACATGTGAGCAATTTGAATACAATATTCCTTAAATGTAAGGAATCATCAATGTTAGTATATTTCAAAGACTTAAGACATTGTGTTTTAGATGTGATTCAATCTAATCACATTTATATCTAGTGTTGATAGATTCCTTGTTGGAACTTTATATGACTGAATTGAGTCTTAATTTGTCATTGACATGTATGGTTACCTTCTTTTGGATGCCATCTTGATGATTATGAACTAATTTCCAAAATTCAAATAAATTTCATATATACATGTATTATTTCACAATTATTTTATGGGAGAATTAGTATGTTGCATTGCTTAAAGTGTTTCTATCTTATGTGAATGTGGTAGTATGAATAAGGACAATAACAGCTAACACTATAATACTATATGCTATATAGCATCCCAGCTTTTTTGTTTTTAAGTTTATTTATTTTAGAGAGATACAGAGAGAGAGAGAGAGAGAGAAAGAGAGAGAATTCCAAGTAGGTTCTGTTCTGTCAGTGTGGAGCCCAATGCTGGGCTCCAACTCATGAACTGTGAGATCATGCCCTGAACCAAATCAAGAGTTGGATGCTTAACTGACTGAGTCACCCAGGAGCCCTTAGTATCCCAGCTTTTTTCAGATGAAAAGACATAGAGAGAAGTATCAACTCTTCTAAGTCTTAATAGCTAGAGAATGATAAAGTTAGGACTCAAAAGTTGTTCCACCTCAAACTCAAACCCAAATCCAAACTCTGAACCAAAATGCTAGTATTGCCTCTTGCATTATTCATATCTGCCTTTATTTTTACCTTATTCTCCTTTTCATCACTCAAAAAGTGTTTGTGTATATACATATAGAACAAGTTTCCCTCTTAGATAAACAAGATGTTTTGTAGGTTGATGGTGACAGTTCATAGTTGGGACCAATCAGAGTGCACTATCATTGTGTACAACAGTGGCTGCAAAATACCTAATATCCTGCCAGACAGCCTATGATTTCTCTAAATCACATTCATAGTACTTTATAACTGCAATAAATGTTTTTTACACTAAATCCAGATTTGAAGATCAAGTGGAAGTTTCCTCCAAAAGACACTATTATTTGGTTTATGAGGGAAGAGTATTAACAAACATGATTTTAAAATTACTTTTGAATGCTTAGGCATTTATAAATTTTTATTTATAATCCTCACAAAAGACATATATGTCCATTTTGCAGATAAGGAAACTGAGCTAGAGAGCACCTCACCTGAGAGTCACACAGTTGCTAAGTGGCAGAGGTGGAATTCAAACTCTAGTCCACGAAACTCCCAGACCCATCATTTTCTCACTATCACATGACACCACATTGTTGTGGAACACTCAAGGGGTCCTATAAAGGAAGGTTTACAATGTGACCATATATAGACTGAGAAGTTGTCATACTTAAGAATCACAATGTCTCACATGGAAATCCAAACTTGTATTTTTTCTGGAAGGTCTGGAACAAGGGCTGAGAGGAAGTAGCCTCTGCTCCCTCTAGAATGAAGTCTGAGCTCTCATTTTACCACCTTTCCTATAACTTATCAACCATATTACCTGACCCTATTAGAGTTCATCATCTCTGGATTCAGTTGTGATTCAAAGCTTTGTTGACTAAGGTGGGGGAAAGTTAAGCCTGTGCTATCCTTATGATTAATTAAGAAATTGGGGAGAAAGCTTTTATAGTTTTCAAGATAATATATTTTGGTACCAAACCAGGGCCTTCTGAGATTATATAATACTCTGGGCTCTTCTTCTGGAATTGTAATTGACTGACATAAGCCACTCATTAAAATGTTGATGTTATTCAAATTGTGTCAGTATAATTTTTTAGGATATTTATACCTGGAATCTGGGGTTGGTAAAGAATAATGCTTGCATTATTCTGGCATTGGGGTCTCAAAAATTATAAGATCTTGCATTTTGTTTGGAAACAAATATATTCTAAAGGTAGGAGGTGGATTGGGAAGGGAACACTAATATCTTTTTGTTTATTGTTACATAACTTAAAATATATAATCCTAAAAATAGGCCTTTAGATCATTATTCAGATGGAATAAGCATTTTTTTATGACTAGAGGATTGTATAGTTCATCTCTCACAGAAATAATAAGTTTTCATATCCAGTGAATTATTTGGGTTTTCTAATTAAAAAGTGAAACAAAGAGTTGTCCTAGAGTTAAGAAAAAATTGAAGAAAATAGACCAGTAATTTAAAATATCAGTTTTGCTGCAGCCCTGGGTGGCACAGTCAATTAAGTGTATGACTCTTGATTTCGGCTCAGGTCATGATCCCATGGTCATGAGATTGTGAGAATTTTATTCACGTGTAGGCAGTCAAAAAAATGTATCTCCATTTGAATGGGGGTGGGGGATTTTCTTTCTAACACTTGAAGTAAGTGCTACTTTTTGTGGGACAATTTTCTCAGAAATTAACTACAAATGGAGTCCAAAATGTTTAGATAATTAATAAAAATCATTTATTTCTCAATATGATAATTTATATAAAAGAATTTGTAAGTTTAAAAACAAGAAGCAGATAAAGGACAGTGTTATTATTTAAGCACTTACCCTCCTTAGTATTTCCTAAATTCATACTATGAATCCAGTACTATTAGGTGCTGTGGAAGATTTATAAACACATTTATTTTTGAATTTTTATTCTGAATAATCAATTGGTTTATAATTTTTAAAAATGGTACATAATAAAAATACCATGAAAATTATTATTTTATCTCTATTTCCATCCCAGAGGCAACAAATATTACCTGTTCCTTGTGTATTGTTACACAGACATTTTATGTAGATACAAGCAAAGTGGTGTTTGTACAACATCCCTGTTGTACAGCCTGCTTTATACGCTATGGTAGTATACCCTACACATAGTTCTGAATCTTGCTTTTTCACATGCAGATCTTGGAGATTATTCCATAGCCCAAGTAGTGAATTATCTTTTTTTTTTAAGACTTTTTTTTTCTTTTTTGGGTGCTTTATAATTTCACCAGGCATTGGTTGTGTACATTTAGGCAGTTTCCAGTTTTGCTATTACAAACCATAGTTTAGTGAATAATCTTATATAGAGGTCTTTTCACCTGTTAAGTAAATATGTCTTTAAGAAAAATTCCTTGAAGTGGAGTTGAATTAAAAAGTATGTGCTTCTGTAATTTTGAACAATATTGCCTAATTACCCTGCAGAGAGGTTGTGCCAGTGTATACTTTTGACTAGCAGCATGCAAAAATGCCTGTTTCCCCACTGCCTGGCCAAACAGCATTATTAATCTTTTGTATTTTTGCCCATCTGATAGGTAAAGAATGGTATGTTAGTGTAGTTTTAATTTTCATTTTTTTAATTCTTATTCATGTGTTTTGGAGTTATTTATGTTTCATTTCCCATGAACTGTCTGTGCACGTTGCTTGCCAATTCTTCTGTTGGGTCATTTATTATCAAATAGTTGGTGTTTATTGTTTATTGGTTTGTGATATGAGTTGTAAATATTTATCCCAGCTTGTCATTTTCCTTTGCCATTGCTTATTTTAGTTTTTGCTATGAAGATTATTATTAAATTTTTTTATGCTGTGGAATTTATCAATCTTTTGATTTATAGCTTCTGTGTCATATTTAAATAGGCCTCTTCTATACCAAGATTATAAAACACTTCTCCCAGGTTTCTTCTAATACTTTTATGCTTTCATTTTTACAATTAAATCTTTGATTCATTTGGAATTTATCCTGATGTAGAATATGAGATATAGCTCTAATGTTACTTTTTTCTAGATGGCTACCCAATAGCATTTATTGAATAATCCATCTTCACTGGTTTCAGAGTCTGCATTGCTACCTTTTGTTATATTAATAATTATGGAATGCACACTATGAATCAAATGTTGTGTTAGGTACTATGGCAAATTTAAAAAGTGTAATATAGTTCTTGCAGCCAGAAATACCTGTCTAGTTATAGCAACAAAACTAACACTCATGGAAAAAATCAAATGGTGAGCTGCATTAGAAGGTTTTATGGAGAGGCAGGCATCAGTTCTTTCCTGACAGTTGTAAATGGAATTAGAGAATAAAAACACACAAAAGAGAAATAGGGGAACAAAATAAAAGGAAGAAACCTACTCATACTCATTATCCAAAATGGATAGGCCCAGGCCATAGGGAGGCTGCATGTTGATTAGCAAATGTTTAATGTGGGTATATTTCTACATGGCAAATGCTTTTATTTTTAGAAACACATCTATGATATCTAAGGTGAAAATTACCATTATAAAATGCTGTTGATTTCTTAAATTCTCTTTTTAATTAAGATTAAAATTAAATTCCCTTTATTTTTAATTTAACTGTGAGAGTAAAGGTATTTGTGAAAATGGCTTCAACCTGAACAGCCACTCTCAGAGCAGATATCTTGTTAGTTGATTTGGAATTATTTGGGTGTGTCTGAATTGTTTCCCATTGTATTTTCTTGCCTACTTAATTTTGAACCTCTTTGTATGAAATTGGCCAAATTGGGCTTTGTTACTTTAAATTCCTTAACAATGGGAGCTTTAGAAACCCCTATAGTGCATAATACACATAGAGCAGACCCCCTGGCCCCCCACCCCTTATCTGTGGTTTTGCTTTCTGTGATTTCAGTTTCCCAAGGTCACTTGTGGTTTGGAAGCAGATGATCCTCCTTCTGACAAATTATCAGAAGGTCAATAGTAGCCTAATGCTAAATCATAATGCCTACATCATTCACCTCACTTCATCTCATTATGTAGGATTGTATCATCTCATATCATCACAAGAAGGGTAAGTACAGTACAATAAGATATTTTTAAAGATATTTTGAGAGAGAGAAAGACTGCATCACAATAACTTTTATTATGCTATATTGTTATAATTATTCTATTTTATTATTGTTGATCTCTTACTGTGCCTAATTTATAAATTAAACATTATCATAGGTGTGTGTGTGTGTGTGTGTGTGTGTGTGTGTGTGTGTGTGTGTGTATTTAGGGAAAAACATAGTATATATAGGGTTTGATACTATCAGCTGTTTCAGGCATCCACTGGGGATGTTGAAATGTATCCCTCATGGATAAGGGGGGCTACTGTATATGTATACTCTTTTGTTTCTAGTTTTAAAATGGAATATTTAAAAAATGAGATATAACTCACATGGCATAAAATTCACCATTTTAAGGTATATAGTTAAGTTGTTTTGAGTAAATTCATGACGTTACCATTACTACTACTTAATTCCAGAACATTTACGTTACCCCAAAGAGAAACCCTGTATGAATTATTAGTTACTTTCTAGTATCCCCACTTGCCAGCCCCTGGCAACTACTAATATACTTTCTGTCTCTATGGATTTACCTTTTGTGGACATTTCATATGTCCACATGTTTGCTTTCATTTGTGTAATGTTTTGAGGTTCATCTGTGTTTTGGCATGTACTTGAGTCTTTTTTGTGGCTAAATAATGGTCCGTTGTGTGGATATATTTTTTCTTCAGATATGTTTTTGTAGTAATGTAAATCTTCAGTCATTATTTCCTATATGAGACATATCAGGTGTGGCCATCTTTGAAGTGTTTGGCTGCAAGGGACTCCTGGAGCTGGGGTTTTCATTAGTGACAGCAGGGTGGCAATCCTTGAGCAAGAAGAAATGGAATCTGGAGTATGCCCTAGGTGATGACCAGTTTTATCCTAATGAGAATGAGATTGTCCTGGGTGAGAAATCTTAAAATTTCTGAAAAACAGTTATTTCTAGCCTGGTTTCCTTGGTCTTAATTCTTGCTGCCCGAAATATTTTCTAGCATTTCCCTCATGTTCCTGCTTCCTACTTGGGAATGATGCAGATTTGTGTTTGCTCTTCTCCAGTAGAGAAGTGTAATTGTATCATGTGCAGCATTATTGATAAAGAGGTAGCAACAAAACTCTGTCTATGGTGGCTTCTACCCATCACTTTCCCACCTGTAAGAAGTAAATAAATTATTTTATTTTTCTTTTACTTTTTAAATTTTTTTAACGTTTATTTATTACTGAAAGACAGAGACAGAGCATGAGCATGGGAGGGGCAGAGAGAGGGGCTGACACAGAATCTGAAGCAGACTCCAGGCTCTGAGCTGTCATCACAGAGCCTGACATGGGGCTCAAACTCACAAACCATGAGATCATGACCTGAGCTGAAGTCAGACGCTCAACCTACTGAGCCACCCAGGAGCCCTAGATTATTTTATTTTTTAAATATTTTAAATTTCTGACTCAGATAGAGAAAGAGGAACCAAATTTACCCTCCCATCTAAAACAACCAAAACAAAAAAAGACTAGATTTAGGTAATATTGCTTTTAAAGATAGTGAACATCAGGAAGAAAGGGGAAGTAATCTCAGAGACAGAAAACAAACGAGGTAAGCCTTATTATTGGCCTAGATTATGATCTCAAAAGAATCAATTACAAGAATGTAAGTTGGCTTGAAGTTACTCCATAGCTCACTGATAATTCTTTTCTAAATATTCGTTTTCTGTGTTTCATATTTGAAAGTTCTTTTGCTATATCTTCAAGTTTACTAATTTTTTCTTCTTCAATGTTTGATCTGTTATTAATCCCATCCAGTATGTTTTCCATCTTAGATATTATACATTTAGTCTCTAGAAATTTGATTTGGGTCTTTATTTATATCTCTACTTATCTCTTTGAACATATAGGATACAGTTATAATCACTTTTTAATGTCCTTTTCTGATAATTCTGTGAAATGGGTCATTTTTTTCTTTAAATTTATTTAAAATTTTAACTCTCATTTTTTATTTCCCTAGATCCCTGAAAACAGAACATTTTTAATTTTTTTTTTTTCAACGTTTATTTATTTTTGGGACAGAGAGAGACAGAGCATGAAAGGGGGAGGGGCAGAGAGAGAGGGAGACACAGAATCGGAAACAGGCTCCAGGCTCTGAGCCATCAGCCCAGAGCCCGACGCGGGGCTCGAACTCACGGACCGCGAGATCGTGACCTGGCTGAAGTCGGACGCTTAACCGACTGCGCCACCCAGGCGCCCCAAACAGAACATTTTTAGATGACCAATGTTTTATTTCAGAAATACAGTCTTAACATCTAATTCATAAAAGGGATATTTTCCAAAGGCATATCTGAGTAATTATAGCAATAGTCTTTCTTTAGGCATTTCAAAATGTGATCAGTAAAAATACACAATTCTTGATAAAGTTTTTGTAAAGATAGTTCCATAATTTAAAAAAAAGCATTTCTTTTGAAGAATACTTGAGTGTGTTGTGAACGAGGAAAATAAAATGTTCTAGTAGGAAGAGATTATGAAAACTAACCAACAGTAGCTCCCTTTTTCTATATCTCTTACATTAATACGTCAAACTCCATCCTTACCTAGAAGCTTCTGCATTTGCTGTTTTTATTCTACTTTTCTTGGAAAGCTTTCTCCAGATATTTCCATGAGTGCCACATTTTTTATCTTTGAAATTTTTATCCAAATGCCTTCTCAAAGTGGCCTTCCCTGACCACCTCTAGCTAAAATGTCTTCCTCTCTCCCTCTACTGCCAAAGTTATTTTCTGTCTCATATTATATTATAATTTCCATAGTCCTTATAAGTAACTGAAATAATTTCATTTATTTATATATTTATCATCCCTATTCTAATACCAGAATATAAGCTCCTTGGAGATAGGCATTTTTTTTAAACCAAATAGACTTGTGTCATAGATTTTCAAAAATTTCTTGACCAATTGTGACTAATAGTAGGACTATTTTCTTGACATATGCATCAATTTGTTCTCCATTTTACTTTCATTTATTTTGGCATATAGTTACTTTTTCTCTTTTTTATAAACTTAGGGTTTTTTTTAGGGATATCTCTAAATAAAGAGTTAGTTGTTTATGGTCAAGAAACTCAGGTGTTAAATTATACAAATAAGTTTTCCACCAGTAGAGAATTTTCCCCAAACTATATAAACAACTGTGTTTCTCTTCAT
The DNA here is from genome assembly GCF_018350175.1 of Felis catus. Taxonomy (NCBI): domain Eukaryota; kingdom Metazoa; phylum Chordata; class Mammalia; order Carnivora; family Felidae; genus Felis; species Felis catus. The sequence goes on from NC_058372.1 coordinate 87,283,015, forward strand.
TTTTAAATTAATGATGAACTCCCTATGCTAGTTTCTATTATTTTGAACTTTTGTTTCAAATTTTAATTGTTATTCATTTTTTTCTTGTATATTTTGCCTTGTCAATTAGATTGTAAGCTACCTGGGGCAGGACACTTATTCAGCCCATTGGATACCTATAGTGTTGAGTAGAGTGATTGAGGAAAATGTTGAGCTACTTACTCATTAAATTCTGCTAAGTTGTCTTCACTGCAACTTAAAGAGAAGAAAGCCAAATCAATGTTATTAATAATGATTATAATGTCTCTGTAGCAAACTTGGTGGAAGAAAGATGCTGACATCATTTCTTAATATGGTTTATTATAAAGCTTTCTAAATCACCCCTTTTCATTATTTGAAAACTATTATTCCTGTTATCATGATGATAATGGCATGGTCTTTATAACTGGTTGATCTATAAAATTCAAAACCTTCCAGGACACCTACAAAAGAAAAGAAATTTGGTATGGAAAGATATTATAATTACACTTCTACCAGGAAAGGTTTTACTATCTTTAAGGGGGGAAAAAAAGCACCCAACTGAATATTTTAACATCCTACTTGGTTAAGATCCTAGTGGAGTTAAATACATACATAGGTAAACAATATTCTCTCAGGAAATCTAGTATAAAGTTACTTTTTTGCTATAATTGGAAGAGATATTTTTACATTACATCATTTGTGATGTACTGAATTTATTTGCAGTGTTTATAATACCTCTTGTATATTTTATGGAAGAGCTTTAGTATGTGTTTATCAAATTAAAAATTGCCTCTAAGATTGTTCATTCTGTTTCCTAAACTTTATCACTGATTATAGATACAAGGCACTTCTATCATTTATTTTAAAGACTGTTTATTAACTTGTCTTTAGGCTAACTCAGATTGCATATTGCGAAGAAATTAAGTGCTTTGGACAATCAGTAATTTGCATAATTATTGTTTTGGAGATAATTCTGTAGGGAATAGTCTGCTTCTATGAATATTTATAAAGTATCTGATTTATAAGCATAGAAACAATGAGTATAAGGTATTGTTATCTACTTGTTTGAAAGATAATAAAATACAGAAAAAAATGTAATATCTTTGATATGGCTCAAATGATTTCATCAGTAATCATATAATAGAAAAAAAAGAGTAGGAGGAAAAATTTACATTATTTAGCTTATTATCTCACTTTCAGAACAGTCCTTAAAATACTCATTATAGTACTTTTTCTTAGTATGTATTCATGCATGTATATATATGGATATATATATCCATGTATATGTGATGGGCATCTTATAATGAAGGATGAGAATCTAGATTAAGTTCTGGCAAATTTACTGTCTATGGGTTGAATCTGGCCTACTGCCTATTTTTGTGAGTAAGGTTTTTTTGGAACACAACAACACTCATTCATTTGTGTATTATCTGTGGATACTTTCATGCTATAACAGCAAAGTTGAGCATGGCCTGCAAAGTTAATGCCCTTTCAGAAAAATTGGCAACCCCTGATTAGCTAACCCTCATACTTTTAGGAACTCTACGTTACTTTATTTTTAAGTATTTCATTCTCTATATGCTTTTCTTCCTATGTATATGTGACAGCTGAATAGGGTCTATAGGTTATCAGCTTACACAAGATCCAAGAAATCTTTCTGATCCTTACTTTCCCCTTATATTTATAACCATAGGCATTAAAACGTAGAGACATATAAAACACATTAATACAGAAATAAAAAAATTGCCACAAAATGATCTAAATTCTGCCAATGATTTTTGAATATCTAGGGCCTACCTAATTAATATATCTTGGAAACTGACAACAAAAATTAGCATACTCCTTGATGATATGTATTGTGACCCTGCAAAGCCATCCTTTTATCACAGGAAGGGTAGTTTCTAGGTATTCTCTCTCATTTTAATATTGAGGACAAATGAGGAAAACCAATTCCAATATAACTATAAACAGATTTTATATATTTATAAAGGCTTCTGGTTTCCATAAAAATAAAGTATTAGATCAAATGATCTTTAAGTGTTCCTTTCAATTTTAAAATTTTGTGATTTTTTTGCAAATTAGTATAAGGATTTATCAAACAAAAACAAATATACTCTCTTGAAGAATCAATTTAGTTCATTGTTAGTAATAAAAGTAGTTCTTTTTCATAAGCTCATTCTATTTAAAGACAGGTCTTAAGGAAGGAAGTAACTACAAAAGAAGAGCCAAATAAATGGAGAGATATACCATGTTTATAGATTGGAAGTCAGTATTAAGATGCCAATTCTTTTTTTTTAAATGTTTATTTATTTTTAAGAGAAAGAGAGCACACGTGAGCAGAAGAGGGACAGAGAGAGAGAGGGAGTCACAGAATTTGAAGCAGGCTCCAGGTTCTGAGCTGTCAGCACAGAGCCCAACGTGGGGTTCCAACTCATTAATCATTAGATCATAATCTGAGCTGAAGTCAGTCACCCAACCGACTGAGCAACCCAGGCACCCCATAATATGTCAATTCTCTACAAATTTTGTAGATTTAGTGAAAACCCAAACAAAATCCCAATAGGTTGTTTTTTGTTTTGTTTTGGTAGAAATTGGCAAATTCATTCCAAAATTTGTATACAAATGCAAAGGACGTAGAACAGATTAGAACAAATACTTCAACAATAAGAAATGAATGGCCAATAAGCATATGAAATGGTGCTCAACATCATTATTGAAATGCAAATAAGACCCACAATGAAATACCATTCCGTGGCCAAATTGCTAAAATTAAAAAGATTGACAATAGCAAAAATTGGTGGAAAACTGAACCTCTCATATTGTTGGTGAGTGTGTGATGTGGTATAAGAATTTGAAAGTAGTTGGGCAGTTTCTTTTAAAATTAAAAATAAACCTAAAGTGTCTCAAAAATCTCATTCCTAGATATCTACCCAAGAGAAATATAAATACAAAAACTACACCATATGTATAGTTGTTTTATTTATAATAAACAAAAAGTGAGAACAGCTCAACTGTTTATTAGTAGAACAATGAATATATTATGGTATAGTCATACAATGTATTACTGTTCAGCAATATAAAGGAGCAAATTACTGCAACATAACAACATGGATGAATCTCAAAATTTTATGTTGAATGAAAGAAAGCAGACATAAAATACTAAACATAATATATTTAATTTACATGAAGTTTTAACAGGCAAAACTCAAGCAGGAAGCAATCTAAATGTCCATCAACTGGTAAACAGAGAAAATGTGGCATATGCATACAGTGAAATGTAGAATATTAATATTATTCAAAAAAAGAACATCTGATAGATACTAAACACGTAAAGCATCATGCTAAGTGACAGAAGCTAGACGCGAAAAACTATATAGTGTATGATTACATATGTATTAAAATTTCAGACAGGCAAATATATGATTACAGAAAGCAGATCAATGATTGGATGGGGCTGGGGAGTGGGGAGTACAAAGAGGCATGAGGGAACTTTTTGAGTTATTGGGAATGAAGATCTGGATCATGGGGATGGTTCCACAACTCTGTAAATGTACTAAAAATCATTGAATTGTACAATTGTAATGGCTGAACTTTATCTTAAATATTTCAATAAAACTGTTCCAAAGGGGAAAAAGAAGAGACAAAGCTAACATATGGCAAAAGAAATCAGAACAGTGATTATCTCTAAGTGAGGGGCGGGGGTTAACTGGAAAGGAAAAGGAGGGAATTTTTCGGGGTGCTATATATATTCTATATCTTGATTTGCCTGATGGTTCTACATGGGTGGTTTATATTGTCAAACTTCATGAAACAGTACAATTATGATTTGTGTATTTTTATAGCGTGTAAACTGTACTTCAAAAGTTACTAGAGGTTTGGAATTTGTTGAATCAGTGTATACATTAAATTTTGTGTGTTCTGAGGGATAGAGGAAGATACTGATTGTGTTGATTTTATCTTATATGAAGTACCTTCTATTTTCTGGGGTAGAAAATATGCAAGAGCTTGAGGATTGAGAAATGGTAATGATGTAGAATATATTTGCTCCTATAGGTACACATGATTAGTAGAAAGAGGTAAAAGTAAATGTCTTTTATTTTTAAGAGAACACATTTCTGCCACAGAGGCCATTGTTACTTTTTAATGCCAGAAATTTGAAGAGGTTCTTTAGATATACACAGCTCTCCTCAGTTTACATCTGGAAGCATTATACACACAATATGGTAAAAGGTTTTTTTTTTTTTTTAATGTTTACTTATTTTGAGAGAGAGAGAAAGAGAGAGAGAGAACAAGCAAGGGAGGGACAGAGAGAGAAGGAGAGAATCCCAAGCAGGCTCCATGCCCAGTATGGAGCCCTATCTATGTGAGGATCCACCTCAAAACTGAGATCATGACCTGAGCCAAAACCAAAAATCGGGCTCTTAACTGACTGAGCCACCTAGGCACCCTAAAAAAATCACTTATTCTATAGTGCATGCTTTAGAGGCAGAGCCTGAGAGAAGTATTCTTGTTCAAGTGATTAATAGAGGGTATGCTCTCAGGAGAAGGAGAGTGAGGGATGCTGGGTATAAAACATGGGATAAAGCTAAGCAGGAATGCATCTCAGAAGGAGATTGGCTTCACTCTGGGATAAGTACTGCACAAAAGAGGTAAGTAGGAGCCTTTTTACTTGTGTGTTACTTAGTCATTGGCCAAGATTTTGAGGGTGCTGATGTTGGAGGACATAACCTCCCTGGTGAGGCAGTGCCCTTTGGTGATTTTGCAGGGACTGAGGGCAACTGTAAGCTATTATCAACAGACACTCACAGCAGTTGGGGTGGGGGGAGGAGATAGGAGCACTAGCCTGAAAAGGGGCAGGGCTCACAGCATCTACTACAGTATAAAATAAATAACTCTAGAGAGTTATTTATAAGCTTAAATGCATATTCAGTTAAGTGTTTTAAAACTCCTTTCCCTTATGTTTGGAAAGAGCTGTTTTCTGAATCAAAAATCAAGATTTAATTCATATATTCTGATTTTGGATTTAGAAGTATTTATCTTTGGTTTCAGAATTTATTTTTATGAGACCTATGACATATAAATTTAGCTTACATTTATTGGTGTACTTAACAAACATTAAAATAATACATAAGGATTCTTGAAATTGGGATAGTTTGGAACATAAAAGGCTTACGATTCCTAAGTATTATGTACAGTTGAGTAAAACCAGATTTGATAAAATTTTCCATTTCCTTTACAAACCTCACTTCCTTTCTTCCACACAATTATCTATTCAATTTTCTCTTTATATTTCCCTGTAATTTAAATAACATCTTATTTCTATTTAATATTTTTCTTTGCAGAAATAATTTTTATTCTTCTTTTGCTTGCTTTTTTAAAGATTATTTATTTATTTTGAGAGATACAGAGACAGCGTGATTAGGGGAAAGGCAGAGGTAGGGAGAGACACAATGCCAAGCAGGCTCCGCACTCTCAGCACAGAGCCTGTCTCAGGGCTGGAACTCCAGGAACTATGAGATCATCACCTGAGCCAAAATCAAGGGTTGGATATTTAACTGACTGAGTTACCCAGGTGCCCCATCTTCTTTCACTTGCTTTTAGGGGTATGGCTAGAGATTTATCAGGAAACTCACTATACTCATCTATGCTATTTTGTCCATTGATTGTTATCTCTGTCATCATTTTTTCACCTTATTATTCTCAGAATCCAGCCAATGGAAATACACCTAAGTGTACAGGAGATAGATAGTAAAATGTTGACAATGTGTAATGGTGTTTTATTGCCATCATCATCTGTTTATAACTCCTCTGATACCTGTTACATAGGTTTATGAAGCACCAGGGTGGAGAGCACAGAAAATCTGCTTTGGGCAAGCATTTGAGCTTTCTTTAGTTTGATAGAGAGTTTAGAATGGTTACCCAGTAATTCTCAGATTGTTTATACTTAACCGTTATTAAATCTTTGCAAATGCTAAACATGGTTTCATGGTAAAAGCCAGAAAAAATTTTAAATATGCAGGGAATCAAAAGTATTGCAGATTTTATTCTTTTTGTCTTATTTCGCATTTTTCATATTCCTAACATTATTTATCTCGATTTTTTTTCCTGCTGTTCAAGCAGGAACTTCAACATTCTAGAGCCAGCCTTCTATTTCTGAACTATATTTGATGCTAATGCTTCTGGCTCAGATATTCTTTTATCTTATGATGGCCCCCACTCTTGCCACAGAACCCCTTCCCTATTTCCAAACACACTGAGTCCTCCAGATGCTAAAATTTTCATACAAAGTCTTCAGAGTAGGAGCTGTTGCTCTCAGTTCTTCCCACATGTGATCTCAGGGAGCCAGTGAACTCCACAGTGTCTTTGTGAGGTCCTCCTCCTAAACCTAGTTTGTACCTTGCTTTTTTTTATGTTCTTTTTATTTTTATTTTTTTTCAATATATGAAATTTATTGTCAAATTGGTTTCCATACAACACCCAGTGCTCATCCCAAAAGGTGCCCTCCTCAATACCCATCACCCACCCTCCCCTCCCTCCCACCCCCCATCAACCCTCAGTTTGTTCTCAGTTTTTAACAGTCTCTTATGCTTTGGCTCTCTCCCACTCTAACCTCTTTTTTTTTTTCCTTCCCCTCCCCCATGGGTTTCTGTTAAGTTTCTCAGGATCCACATAAGAATGAAACCATATGGTATCTGTCTTTCTCTGTATGGCTTATTTCACTTAGCATAACACTCTCCAGTTCCATCCATGTTGCTACAAAGGGCCATATTTCATTCTTTCTCATTGCCACGCAGTACTCCATTGTGTATGTAAACCACAATTTCTTTATCCACTCATCAGTTGATGTACATTTAGGCTCTTTCCATAATTTGGCTATTGTTGAGAGTGCTGCTATAAACATTGGGGTACAAGTGCCCCTATGTATCAGTACTCCTGTATCCCTGGGTAAATTCCTAGCAGTGCTACTGCTGGGTCATAGGGTAGATGTATTTTTAATTTTTTGAGGAACCTCCACATTGTTTTCCAGAATGGCTGCACCAATTTGCATTCCCACCAACAGTGTGGGATTTCTCCACATCCTCTCCAGCATCTATAGTCTCCTGATTTGTTCATTTTAGCCACTCTGACTGGCATGAGGTGACATCTGAGTGTGGTTTTGATTTGTATTTCCCTGATGAGGACCGATGTTGAGCATCTTTTCATGTGCCTGTTGGCCATCCGAATGTCTTCTTTAGAGAAGTGTCTGTTCATGTTTTCTGCCCATTTCTTCACTGGGTTATTTGTTTTTTGGGTGTGGAGTTTGCTGAGCTCTTTATAGATTTTGGATACTAGCCCTTTGTCCGATATGTCATTTAAAAATATCTTTTCCCATTCTGTTGGTTGCCTTTTAGTTTTGTTGGTTGTTTCCTTTGCTGTGCAGAAGCTTTTTATCTTCATAAGGCCCCAGTACGTCATTTTTGCTTTTAATTCCCTTGCCTTTGGGGATGTGTCAAGTAAGAAATTGCTTCCACTGAGGTCAGAGAGGTCTTTTCCTTCTTTCTCCTCTAGGGTTTTGATGGTTTCCTGTCTCACATTCAGATCCTTTATCCATTTTGAGTTTATTTTTGTAAATGGTGTGAGAAAGTGGTCTAGTTTCAATCTTCTGCATGTTGCTGCCCAGTTCTCCCAGCACCATTTGTTAAAGAGGCTGTCTTTTTTCCTTTGGATGTTCTTTCCTGCTTTGTCAAGGATTAGTTGGCCTTATGTTTGTGGGTCTAGTTCTGGGGTTTCTATTCTATTCCATTGGTCTATGTGTCTGTTTTTGTGCCAATACCATGCTGTGTGATGATTACAGCTTTGTAGTAGAGGCTAAAGTCTGAGACTGTGATGCCTCCTGCTTTGGTCTTCTTCTTCAAAATTACTTTGGCTATTCGGGGCCTTTTGTGGTTCAATATGAATTTTAGGATTGCTTGTTCTAGTTTCAAGAAGAATGCTGGTGCAATTTTGATTGGGATTGTATTGAATGTGTAGATAGCTTTGGGTAGTATTGACATTTTGACAATGTTTGTTCTTCCAATCCATGAGCATGGAATGTTTTTCCATTTCTTTGTATCTTCTTCAATTTCCTTCATAAGCTTTCTATAGTTTTCAGCGTACAGATCTTTTACATCTTTGGTTAGATTTATCCCTAGGTATTTTATGCTTCTTGGTGCAATTGTGAATGGGATCAGTTTCTTTATTTGTCTTTCTGTTGCTTTGTTATTAGTGTATAAGAATGCAACTGATTTCTGTACATTGATTTTGTATCCTGCAACTTTGCTGAATTCCTGTATCAGTTCTAGCAGACTTTTGGTGGAGTCTATCGGATTTTCCATGTATAATATCATGTTGTCTGCAAAAAGTGAAAGCTTAACTTCATCTTTGCCAATTTTGATGCCTTTGATTTCCTTTTGTTGTCTGATTGCTGATGCTAGAACTTCCAACACTATGTTAAACAACAGCGGTGAGCGTGGGCATCCCTGTCGTGTTCCTGGTCTCAGGAAGAAAGCTCTCAGTTTTTCCCCATTGAGGATGATGTTAGCTGTGGGCTTTTCATAAATGACTTTTATGATGTTTAAGTATGTTCCTTCTATCCCGACTTTCTTGAGGGTTTTTATTAAGAAACGATGCTGGATTTTGTCAAATGCCTTTTCTGAATCAATTGACAGGATAATATGGTTCTTATCTTTTCTTTTATTAATGTGATGTATCACGTTGATTGATTTGTGAATGTTGAACCAGCCCTGCATCCCAGGAATGAATCCCACTTGATCATGGTGAATAATTCTTTTTATAAGCTGTTGAATTCGATTTGCTAGCATCTTATTGAGAATTTTTGCATCCATATTCATCAGGGATATTGGCCTGTAGTTCTCTTTTTTTACTGGGTCTCTATCTGGATTAAGAATCAAAGTAATACTGGCTTCATAGAATGAGTCTGGAAGTTTTCCTTCCCCTTCTATTTTTTGGAATAGCTTGAGAAGGATAGGTATTATCTCTGCTTTAAACGTCTGGTAGAACTCCCCTGGGAAGCCATCTGGTCCTGGACTCTTATTTGTTGGGACATTTTTGATGACTGATTCAATTTCTTCGCTGGTTATGGGTCTGCTCAAGCTTTCTATTTCCTCTTGATTGAGTTTTGGAAGGGTGTGGGTGTTTAGGAATTTGTCCATTTCTTCCAGGTTATCCAGTTTGTTGGCATATAATTTTTCATAATATTCCCTGATAATTGCTTGTATCTCTGAGGGATTGGTTGCAATAATTCCATTTTCATTCATGATTTTATCTATTTGGGTCATCTCCCTTTTCTTTTTGAGAAGCCTGGCTAGAGGTTTATCAATTTTGTTTATTTTTTCAAAAAACCAACTCTTGGTTTCGTTGATCTGCTCTACAGTTTTTTTAGATTCTATATTGTTTATTTCTGCTCTGATCTTTATTATTTCTCTTCTTCTACTGGATTTAGGCTGCCTTTGCTGTTCTGCTTCTATTTCCTTTAGGTGTGCTGTTAGATTTTATATTTGGGATTTTTCTTGTTTCTTGAGATAGGCCTGGATTGCAATGTATTTTCCTCTCAGGACTGCCTTCGCTGGATCCCAAAACGTTTGTATTGTTGTATTTTCATTTTCATTTGTTTCCATATATTTTTTAATTTCTTCTCTAATTACCTGGTTGACCCACTTATTCTTTAGTAGGCTGTTCTTTAACCTCCATGCTTTTGGAGGTTTTCCAGACTTTTTCCTGTGGTTGATTTCAAGCTTCATAGCATTGTGGTCTGAAAGTATGTATGGTATGATATCAATTCTTGTATACTTCTGAAGGGCTGTTTTGTGACCCAGTATGTGATCTATCTTGGAGACTGTTTCATGTGCACTCGAGAAGAAAGTATATTCTGTTGCTTTGGGATGCAGAGTTCTAAATATATCTGTCAAGTCCATCTGATCCAATGTCTCATTCAGGGCCCTTGTTTCTTTATTGACCGTGTGTCTAGATGATCTATCCATTTCTGTAAGTGGGGTGTTAAAGTCCCCTGCAATTACCACATTCTTATCAATAAGGTTGCTTATGTTTGTGAGTAATTGTTTTATATATTTGGGGCTCCGGTATTTGGCGCATAGACATTTATAATTGTTAGCTCTTCCTGATGGATAGACCCTGTAATTATTATATAATGTCCTTCTTCATCTCTTGTTACAGCCTTTAATTTAAAGTCTAGTTTGTCTGATATAAGTATGGCTACTCCAGCTTTCTTTTGACTTCCAGTAGCATGATAAATAGTTCTCCATCCCCTCACTTTCAATCTGAAGGTGTCCTCAGGTCTAAAATGAGTCTCTTGTAGACAGCAAATAGATGGGTCTTGTTTTTTTATCCATTCTGATACCCTATGTCTTTTGGTTGGTGCATTTAGTCCATTTACGTTCAGTGTTATTATAGAAAGATATGGGTTTAGAGTCATTGTGATGTCCATAGATTTTATGCTTGTAGCGATGTCTCTGGTACTTTGTCTCACAGGATCCCTCTTAGGATCTCTTGTAGGACTGGTTTAGTGGTGACGATTTCCTTCAGTTTTTGTTTCTTAGGGAAGGCCTTTATCTCTCCTTCTATTCTAAATGACAGACTTGCTGGATAAAGGATTCTCAGCTGCATATTTTTTCTGTTCATCACATTGAAGATCTCCTGCCATTCCTTTCTGGCCTGCCAAATTTCAGTAGAGAGATCGGTCACGAGTCTTATAGGTCTCCCTTTATATGTTAGAGTGTGTTTATCCCTAGCTGCTTTCAGAATTTTCTCTTTATCCTTGTATTTTGCCAGTTTCACTATATGTTGTGCAGAAGATCAATTCAAGTTACGTCTGAAGGGAGTTCTCTGTGCCTCTTGGATTTCAATGCCTTTTTCCTTCCCCAGATCAGGGAAGTTCTCAGCTATGATTTCTTCAATTACACCTTCAGCACCTTTCCCTCTCTCTTCCTCCTCTGGAATACCAGTTATATGTAGATTATTTCTCTTTAGTGCATCACTTAGTTCTCTAATTTTCCCCTCATACTCCTGGTTTTCTTTTTTATCTCTCTTTTTCTCAGCTTTCTCTTTTTCCATAATTTTATCTTCTAGTTCACCTATTCTCTCCTCTGACTCTTCAATCTGAGCCGTAGTCATTTCCATTTTATTTTGCAGCTCATTTATAGCATTTTTTAGCTCCTCCTGACTGTTCCTTAGCCCCTTGATCTCTGTAGCAATAGATTCTCTGCTGTCCTCTATACTGTTTTCAAGCCCTGCGATTAATTTTATGACTATTATTCTAAATTCACTTTCTGTTATATTGTTTAAATCCTTTTTGATCAGTTTGTTAGCTGTTGTTATTTCCTGGAGATTCTTTTGAGGGGAATTCTTCTGTTTGTCATTTTGGAAAGAACTGCAGGGCACTTCCCCTGTGCTGTCTTGAATAACTCGCATTGGTGGGCAGGGCCGCAGTCAGACCTGATGTCTGCCCCCAGCCCACTGCTGGGGCCACAGTCAGACTGGTGTACCTTCTCTTCCCCTCTCCTAGGGGCGGGATTCACTGTGGGGTGGCGTGGCCCATCTGGGCTACTTGCACACTGCCAGTCTTGTGGTGCTGGGATATTAGTGGAGGGAGTCAGACCCATCACCAGAGGGATGGATCCGCAGAAGCACAGCGTTGGGTGTTTGTGCAGTGCAAGCAAGTTCCCTGGCAGGAATTGGTTCCCTTTGGGATTTTGGCTGGGGAATGGGCGAGGTAGATGTTGCTGACGGGTGCCTTTGTTCCCCGCCGAGCTGCACTCTGTCATCCGGGGCTCAACAACTCTTCCTCCTGTTGTCCTCCAGCCCTCCCACTCTCCGAGCAGAGCTGTTAACTTATAACCTTCCAGATGTTAAGTCCTGCTGGCTCTCCGAACACACTCCGTCCGGCCCCTCTACTTTTGCAAGCCAGACTCGGGGGTCTGCTTGGCCAGCGGGCTGCCCCTCCACCCCGGCTCCCTCCTGCCAGTCCCTGTAGTGCACACCGCCTCTCCGCCCTTCCTACCCTCTTCCGTGGGCCTCTCATCTGCGCTTGGCTCTGGAGAATCCGTTCTGCTAGTCTTCTGGCGGTTTTCTGGGTTATTTAGGCAGGTGTAGGTGGAATCTAAGTGATCAGCAGGACGCGGTGAGCCCAGCGTCCTCCTAAGCCGCCATCTTCCCCCCAACCCTCGCCAGAAGACATTGTTTAAGGCACAAGTTCTATACACATAATTACCAGTTGAAGTTTGCTCTTAAATATATTTAAACTGATTGGACCATATATAACCCATCAGAGCTACATTGTAGCTTTTTTAACAAAGTTTTTTAAATTCCTGTTAGTTTATATACAGTGTAATATTAGTTTCAGGTGTATAATATAGTGATTCAACACTTCCATATAACACCCTGTGCTCATCACCACATGTGCACTCACATTTTAACTTCTGATAGGCCAGGTGACTCCATTCACCTAGGACTATTTGCTAATCTTATTTTTTGGGTCTCCTCATCAATTCTGGAAATACATAGGCAAATGGAATGCAAGAGAATAATATTCTTCTAGCTGGAGATAGAATTGACTTAAACCATCTCTTCTGTCTTCTTCCTTCTGGAGTCCATCTAGATCCATTATAACCAGTTCCTTTCTTGGGACTGAGAAATGCAAGAACAGTGAGTGCATGGAGATACATAGGTTTCAGTGGGGAGATTCTAAAATTAGTTTTCAATATTAAATCCCTCCAAAAATCCACTAATTAATTCAAAATACAGTCATGGAACCTGGGAGAGCAGGTTTCTAGCAGACTAGAAAAAAAGTGGAATTCATTAACATAAAGTATTTAAATTTAAGCCCATGGAGTAGATGGAATGCTTTATAGATTAGAAATAGTATATATCTAGGGACGCCTGGGTGGTTTGGTTGGTTAAGCGTCCAACCTTGGCTCAGGTCATGGTCTCACAGTTTGGGGCCCTGCATCAGGCTCTTTGCTGACAGGTCAGACCTGGAGCCTGCTTCAGATTCTGTGTCTCCCTCCCACTCCTCCCCTCCCCAACTCATGCTCTGTCTCTCTGTCTTTCTCTTTCAAAAATAAACATTAGAGAAAAAATACATATCTAAAGTCAGAATGCCTGGGTTTAGATCTAGTTCTATCACATTTTATTTTATTTTTTAATTTTTTTAACATTTAATTATTTTTTTTAAATTTTTTTTTTCAACGTTTATTTTTATTTTTGGGACAGAGAGAGACAGAGCATGAACAGGGGAGGGGCAGAGAGAGAGGGAGACACAGAATCGGAAACTGGCTCCAGGGGCTGAGCCATCAGCCCAGAGCCTGACGCAGGGCTCGAACTCACGGACCGCGAGATCGTGACCTGGCTGAAGTCAGACGCTTAACCAACTGTGCCACCTAGGCGCCCCTAACATTTACTTATTTTTAAGAGACAGAGAGAGACAGAGCATGAGCAGGGTAGGGGCAGAAAGAGAGGGAGAGGCAGAATCTGAAGCAGGCTCCAGGCTCTAAGCTATCAGCGCACAGCCTGATGTGGGGCTTGAACTCACAAACCGTGAGATCATGACCTGAGCCAAAGTCGGACACTTCAACCCACTGAGCCACCCAGGTGCCCCTACCACATTTTAAATGAGGGACCTTTGGCAAGTTATCTATCTGTGATCCTTAGTTTTCTCATTTCTTTTTTTTTCTAATTTTTTATTTTTATTTTTATTTATTTATTTTTTCAATATATGAAATTTATTGTCAAATTGGTTTCCATACAACACCCAGTGCTCATCCCAAAAGGTACCCTCCTCAATATTTTTTCTAATTTTTTAATGTTTATTTATTTTTGAGAGAGAGAGAGAGAGAGACCCAGGGAGGGGCAGAGAGAAAGAGGGAGACACAGAATCCAAAGCAGGCTCCAGGCCTGTCAGCACAGAGCCCAACGTGAGGCTCACACCCATGGACAGTGAGATCATGACCTGAGCCGAAGTCAGATGTTCAACCGACTGAGCCACCCAGCTGTTCCATTATTTTTCTCATTTGTTAAATGGGGTTTGCTTCAGGTTATCTTTAAGTTCCCTTTTAGCTCCAAAATTTTGCTTTTTTAAGATATTGTTGAAGGTGAAAGTGCAGAGATAAAATATAGAGAACGTGTAAATACACAGTGGAATTGAAACTTAAGGCAGATTTCAAAGCTGAAAGCAACTTAAGAATGTGCATATTTGAGTGAGATTATTTGTTTCTTGATTAACACGTAAACTTTTTTTTTGCTTTCCCCCCCTGATGGGTATCAGGACCCAATTTCCATTAAAATTTCCTCTTCACAAGATAAAATGCTGTACTCTATGGAGATTACAATAACTGAGACTAATGATGGTTTAAGCGTCAAAAATTAGAATAAAATGAGTGAATTTTAGGGATGATGTTTCTATGATAAAATAGCAACTGATTACAGCCTGAATGTGGTATGAGAGAAAGCAAAGTCAATTGGTTCCAAGATTGCATACCTATGAGATACTGTAATTGAAGATGTGGCATAAGAGGAAATGGAAATTAAGGAGTGTAATCATATGGGTGTCTTTATGGGAGGTCAAAACACTTTACAGACATCAAATTAATCCTTATTAAAACTATAAGAGGCAGGTAAGAGAACAGGTATTTTCTTCAGTTAGAAATCAGGGGCCAGTGTTTATGGGGTAGGCACATGGCACATGCATAAACAGGCAAGTGTCATGTCTAGAAGTATGTGCTCTGCCTTCACGGGGCCAGCATTCACCCCACCAAACACCCACTTGTTGTGTGTCCTTGGGCAAGTTGCTTATTTGAGCTTCAATATTTTTTTTCCTATAAAATGGGAATAATCATGATTATTAGTGGTTGTTAGGATTAAATAATATGAGTAAATTGCTTCTAGTGAATGTAGTCAGTATAAATTACTGCTACCACCATTACTTTTGCTGCTATTGCTATAATTGCAATCAACATCATACAGTGATGTTTTGGTACATGTAGGAGGAAATTAATGTTTCTTTATTCTTGTTTTAGGGTTACCATTCTATAGGTGTGGTCTGGGTAGGACTTTGAGAGTCTTGTAGCCACACAGTTTGGTCTCCATGACATTAATACTAATGATACAGCAATACATTTTTGAGTACAGGAAACTTATTTATGACATTTTATGGAGGACAGAGAGAGGTTAATAACAGCGATGTCTTTTTTCCCCCATTAATTTTGTGGTTCTTTTTGTTTGTTTGTTTGTTTTCCGTTTTTTTGTTTGTTTATAATTTGAGGGAGAGAATGTGAGTGCAAGTTGGGGAGGGATAGAGAAAATCCCAAGCAGGCTCCCACTGTCAGTGCAGAGCCCCATTCAGGGCTCCAATTCATGAACTGTAGGACCATGATTGGAGCTGAAATCAAGCGTCAGGTACTTAACCGACTTAGCCACCCATGTGGCCCAATTTTTGTGTTTTTAATGCATAGTGGTAGTAGGAATTGGGTTAGATAGTCATTGTTTGTTTAAAGGATATTTCTTCTTATGAAAGGGTCAATGAAAAGCAAAAGCTTGGAAGATTCTGCTCTAGACTATACCAGCCAGATAAAAAATTAGTAGGTTATATTGTAAAAAAAAAAAAAAAACAACAAAAAACAAAACACATAAGCAAAGTCAGACCAGTGGCCTGCTGCATAGTGTTTTGGCTTCTAGTTCCACCCACATTGTTTCAGGATTTTTTGTCTGTCTTTTTAGGAAAGCCCTCTACCCTCTGAAAAACTCCTTCCTTAGCTCATTAATCCATGTTTTTTGGTTCTTTCATACATGATTCAAAACATTCTGATTGCCTCCTCTGCTCAGTTCACCCCCTGAATCACCTCAGCATACATATATTATTTGAAGTGTTTTAATTTGCGATAATTTATTTCTTTGGAAGGCCTATTTTAGTCCATTTGTATAGTATGAATAATCAGTACTACTGAAAGTTCCTTGATGTCAGGGACCATATCTTCTATTTCTATTGCATCTCCCTAGGGTACCTGTCATATGCTCAGAAACATTTATTAAATACTCAGCGATGCTTAATGAATGTTATTGACTGGCAAGACAGTAGCAGTAAGAGATAGCAGTAAGAGATTTGAGAGATTTCTGGGAGACAAGTGGAGAAACAGAGGCCAGAGATGTACAGATTTGAGTTTTATCCATGTAATGAGAGTAGTTTCAGCAGACAGAAGTCCTAGTTTTTCTTAAATCTTTCATGCATATAGGTGTTCCATGTCTTTAAGCATTTTCAATGTCTTTTTAGTATACTCTTACAAAATTTGTATGCCTTTTTCTCTAAGAAAGATGACCCTTATTGAAATGTGAAAGAATACTATAATTTATATAATGGTATTATATTTTCTTCTGATATTCTCTGGTTATGGAAAGCTTTAAGATTGTTCCTGTTAGCTAACTATGCCATGTACCATAATTTTAAAAATGAATACATCTTACCATTTTTATCTTTTTGTGACATATCAAATTTCCAATAGTGTATGTGACTAGCATGTAAAAATCTAAAATCACACATTCTTGAAAATTATTAAGTATATTTAAATTGAAAATGCAATTTTGTATATATCTTGGTTTAATGTGAAAATTATCCGGGGAGACATTTGTGTATAAAAAGAAAACAAAGAAACCTGATTTTTCCTTTTTTAAGTTTTCTTGAACTAGTGCTATAAAAGAGAGAGGATTATGTGAGCAATGCAATATATACTGAAAATACATTTTTGCAAGGAAAAGCTATGATACATGATTAACTCAGTAATTCTGTACTGTGAAAGTAGTCAAATGATTTTCACTTCAGACAAGTCAAAAGGGCCATAAATAGGTGTTCTCACAATATAAATATTCGTGGTATGGTAACACATGTAACATGTACGCATGTGTATTATGTGTGTGTATACACGTTTGTAATAGATTCTGGTTAAAATATTGTGTAAATATAGAAAAACCTTTGCGATAGTAATTTCTTTTTAAAGGACTTTCAAAAAAGTAAAAACTAAGGATAGTGTCACAAACCCTGAAATTTATGTAACATGATTTTTTTTAATGATAATTGTCATTGTTATTACTGTTATAACTCATGGAATATAGTGTGTAAAAGAGGACAATAATACTGAATATAAACAGAATAACATATCGATGGATATATTCTCATATCTGGCATAGGATAAATTTAGTCCTCTCTACAAAGCATATCAGGAAATCAGTATCCATTATATTTCAGGGACTAATACGTAACGAAGATTAATAGTCCTTGGGCCTCCATCCATTCAGTTATTGTAAGTAGTGAGTGCCTTTCACTTTAGGTGCTATTGTTAATATGCAATATTAAGGTAACAATCAGATTACCATAGTTAAAAATAAGTGAGGGCTTATTTGCCTCAGAGTGATTCTAGTGACTTGTTCCATTTGTTTTCACCTTGCTGCTTTCAAGTATCATTACTTTCTGTCCCTTGTCCAGATGAAAAAGGCATCAGGTCTAATATCAAGAGTAATTTTTGTAGTTCCTGATTTTAGCTCATTTTGAGGGAATTGTGTATTGGGTTGTTTGTGGAACCTGAAACAAGCCATTGAAATGCAAATGCCTGATGCTTTAATTGAAATATCTTTATAAGTTGCTAGGATAATTTTTGCATCTTTTTAGGAGATATTAGAACAGTCTTCCAAAGTTTTGTGCAGGAGTGCTGTGAGCCAAATTTAGTGTTCTATAGAAAAAAAAATCAAGTGGGCATATCTTTTGCTTTTATATACTTGAGATGAGAAAGAGTTTCAATTTCCCCCATTCACTGGTGTATTATGTGCAATTCTATCAGTCATGACCAGTAAGTAACAGCCTATGTGAGTGAAAAGCAGAGTTGCAAAAATGCTGGTTAAAGTTTATTTCTGTTGATATTATTTTCTA
The DNA here is from genome assembly GCF_018350175.1 of Felis catus. Classification (NCBI taxonomy): domain Eukaryota; kingdom Metazoa; phylum Chordata; class Mammalia; order Carnivora; family Felidae; genus Felis; species Felis catus. Next base: position 87,300,980 of record NC_058372.1, read on the forward strand.
ATTTCCAAATATTAGAATCTGGGATCTGGAAAATGCATAGTAGTTTCATTAGGCAGGTTTATGTGAGAGAAAAAATAAATGAGAAAAAGTTTTGCTTAGATATCTGAAGGCCACCTTGATGATATCTGGTGTTTAATATGACTATGATTTAGAATTGCTATGTTTTTTTTCCCCAAAGCAAAAGGTAAATGAGGCAAATGCTTTGAAATTCTACCCGATATATTGGTATATCACCTTAAAACAAATACACACCTCTCCTAAGAATTTTTCAAATTGTGAATGGCTGGCCATGTGGCAAAAACATGCATATCAAACTATAAAACCTGGCTATATCTATATACAATTTACCTTGATAACATAAAACACAAAAAATTAAAGCATTTAACTGTTCTACCTCTACCCCACTAACTCTTGAAAGTAATGCCTGTAACCCTATAGGTTTTGACCTAATTTGTCTGAGGTGGAACTCAGGAGTGGGTAGTTTTTTAATACTCTCCAGGGGATTCTGGTGTGAACACAGAACTGAGACTTGCTGTTTTGCACCACCAACCCTGGGAAGAAAACAGAATTTGAGGGTGGATTGACCCACAGTTGAACTTCTGGTTCTGCCAGGCTTTGCCACTGTCTATGTGGCCTTGCACAAGTTAACTTTCGGAACACTCACCAGTGGCATGTAAAACACAAATCCGCTGAATTTCCACGAGAATTACATTTGGTAGTATTTATAAAGCCCTTAGTAAGGCTCAAAAATACTTGCTGTGTTCTATCTGTAGTGCATTGCTTAGTCTTATGAAGTATCAGGTCACTTGATGTTAAGGTGAAATTAGCATTACCTCCCTCAAAATATTATCTAGTACAATTTTCAGCATTTTGGAGAATTCTTTGGAGATGACTTTAATGCATGTAATTATTTCTGGCTCTTATTTCCTGCTTCTTAAATTCTCAGTCTGTGCCTCACGTTTTGCTTCTTGCTTCTGACTCTATTTTGCAATGTACCGGTGTATAGGGTACCTATCCTTGTGCTATTGAAAATATCAACTGCAGCTGATTTTAGAGAATGTTTGTAGTTCAGCAAACAACTTAAAATTACACGTTAGATAGCCCTTTTCTTAAAAATCTTTCTATTGTTGGGGTACCTGGGGGGCTCAGTTGGTTAAGTGACTGACTTCAGCTCAAGTCATGATCTCACTGTTCATTGATTTGGAGCCCTTCATCAGGCTCTGTGCTGACTGGTCAGCTCCTGGAGCCTGCTTCGGATTCTGTATCTCCCTCTTTCTCTGCCCCTCCCCCTCACATGCTCGGTCTCTCTCTCTCTCTCTCTCTCTCTCTCTCTCTCAAATAAATAAACATTAAAAAATTAAAAAAATCTTTCTGCTGTTTGTGGCTATAATTTTTTTTTTTTTTTTTTTTTTTTTTGCCAGTTGTCTCTTGTTCTGGAGGTTTGGCCTTCTGTGTTGCTGTGCTCCCTTTTTTTTTTCTCTCTCACACTCCATTACACATTTTTTCCAGATTTTTTTCTTTCTAAGATTTTATTTATTTATTTAAAGTTTATTTATTTATTTTGAGAGAGAGAGAGAGAGAGAAATTTTTTCTTTCTTTTGAAATCCTCAGATGTCTATTTGGTTCTTAATTCTCTTTGGCTCACTTCTAGGCTGTTCAGTTATGCCCTAATACACTTTAGCCACAAAGTAGCCAAACAAGACATTTTGCTAAATAAAAACTATTCTTGCTTTAAAGAAGAATTTTGCCAATCATTAGAATAATAATTTTGGGGGCTCCTGTGTGACTCAATTGTTTGAGCTTCTGACTTTTGCTCAGGTCATGATCTCACATCACAGTTCGTGAGTTCGAGCCCCAGATTGGGCTCTCTGCTGTCAGCACAGAGCCCTCTTCCGATCCTCAGTCCCCTTCTCTCTTTGCCCCTCCCCTCTGCTGCTGGTTCTTTGTTTCTCTCTCTCAAGATAAATACATAAACTTAAAAAGAAGTTTAAAAAGATAAAAAAAACCAATAATTTTCCTCACCATGGAAAAATATGATCATAACCGATTATAATTAGTATTATTCTTATATTGATTTTCATTTTATTTCTCTAGAATAAATAGCAGTTGTTGGGTATAAGAATATCAAATGTTAGCGGGCATAGAAATTAGCCTGGGAGTTTGTTAAACTATAGATTCCTGAGGATTGTGCCAGAGATTTTGATTCAGTAGCTTAGCAGTGTGCAAACTTCAATGAGCATCCTAAGTGATTCCAAAAGGTGGCCTGTGTATTACAACAGTAATAACAGACATGATTTAGTTCAGGTAGATCCTAGTTTATTTGGTTCAGCTAGCACCTGTTTATTTGCTGCTGTGTACCTCTTATTCTACCTTTTGATAAAAGGCTCCCTAAATTGGAGCTGTGGGGAATGACCACATTCTCAGCCAATGTGGTTTGGGTGAGATTTATTCCATCTTAGATCTAGGGGTGTTTTCCATTTGTGTTAAGCCAAATGACAGGTCACACTGCACTGACCAGAGTGATTGGTTCAGCAATGGGGATGTAGGCCAATCAGAATAATCAGTTAACAGCTGTAACAAATATTTTTAGTGGTTACTGGAAAAGTAGTCAGCTATTTTCATTTTTCCCTTGGATTTGGTAGGTGTGATGCTTGGGCCTGCTGATAACAATCTTGCCCAAAGAGATGGGAAAACTAGAAGAAACAGAGAGAGCTAGAACCTGGTCATATGACCAGCCTTCTGCCCACGGACTGAACTTACATGAACTGATACGTTACTTTTTACTTAACCTAGACTTGAGGACTCAGATCATGGGCGGGGACATCCAAACTTCCTCCCCTATTTTGTTCCATTCAGATCATTGATGGATTGGATCATGCCCACCTACATTGGTGAGGGCCATCTGCTTTACTGAGTCCATCAATTCAACTATTAATCTCTTCCAGAAACACCTTCACAGACATACCCAGAAATACTGTTTAATCAGACATCGGGGCATCCTGTGGCCCAGTCAGATTGATGACAAAATTAACCATCACACCTTAGACATAACTTTACAATGTTAATGAACTTTTAGGAGCCTTGAGTTTCTTCTATTATACAATATCTGTTGTGAACCTTGGGAATAATATGTATAAAGCATGATGCGCGGTATATGATGGGTGCTTAATCCATGTTGCTTTTATGGTCTATATCAACGTAGGGATTTTTCCCTTATGAAGTATCATTTAGTCATCAATCTTATTGGGTATTTTGGTCACCTCTTCTTCACCCCATTGGTGAGGGAGGAATTTCTAACCTAGGGTTATAGGGATCCCAAACACATGACACCTGATACTGAACACATGAGCTTGACAGCAGTTTATTAGTCTCGAGGAAGGAGGACCCTGCATGCCTCCCAAGGCCACACATGGTTGCACCTGGGAACAGAGTGAATAAACAGGAACCATGGGAAGCTGACTTTCTAGTATCAAGAGTTTAGGGTGCCCCTTGGTTCTTGCAGGAGGATGTGATTGGCTTGTTTGAATAATTACATGGAGGCAGGTATGGTGCCTGGTCCCTATGATAAAGAGGGTGTTTAGCTAGGGGATCTCATTTACCTGAGCAGAGTAGGAAGGGGAACTTGTAAGAACTGAGGCCCTCTCGGTTTTACCCAGGTGTCAAAGCAGCACATAATAGTAATTTTACCTTACATCATAGTGGCGTAGAGGAAAAAGCATTTGACTTTGGTTAGAATTTCCAGCTGCCATGTGGTCTATGAAATGAGGATACGCCAGTTCTGTTTCTCTTTTTTTAATATTTACTTTTTGAAAGAGAGAGAGAGAGAGAGAGAGAGAGAGAGAGCGAGCATGCAAGCACATTTGCAGGAAAGGGGGAGAGGCAGAGAATCCCAAGCAGGCTCCAGTGCAGAGCCCAATGCAGGAGGGGCTCAAAATCAGGAACCTGTGAGATAATGACCTGAGTTGAAATCAAGAAAGATTTGGACACTTAACCAACTGAGCCACCCAGATGTCCCTGCTAGTTCTGTTTTTCTTAAAGATCTTTGTGAAGATCATCAGTCATACTGTGTCCAGGAATAAGTCAGATGTTCTTTCTTTTGGTTGCACTGAATGATAGTAGGAAGAGAATCTTTGTCAGAAGACACTATGGAAAAGTTTACATTGGGACTTTAGGAGTTGGAGAGTAGGATAATGGCCCTGAAAATTGAAAGTACTTAAGAATAACTGTGGGTGCTTATAAAACACACACACATACACGCGCGTGCGCGCACACACACACACACACACACACACACACACACACACACCATACTTTACTAATTCACATCTCAGAGCAGTTTCAAAATATCAGTGATTTAACGCAGGGTATTGGTTTAGAAATATGTATTTAACAAGATCCTAGATCATTCTGATACAGTGGTCCTTCAACCAAATAGTGCTAACATTGCTTTAGTGCCAAGGTTCTCAAACCTGACTGTGCATCACAGTCCTTTAAGGGCTTGTTAAACTCACATTGCTGGGCTCCATCCCCGAAGTTTCTGATTTAGTAGGTGTGCGTGGGGCCCCCAAATTTGCATTATCTAACAAGTTTCTAGGTGATGCTGGTGATTCAAGGATCGCAGTTTGAGAAAAGTTTGTGTAGTAATTCTCAACTGTGTATGATTTTGTCCCGCAGGGGACCTTTGTTCATGTCTGGGGACACTTCTGGTTGTCACGACTGGAGAGTGCTACCTACATTGTATGAATAGAGATCAAGGATGCTGCTGCACATCCTACAATGCACAGGGCATCATTTCTTCTCTACACCATGGAATTACATGACCCCAAATGTCAATAGTGCTGAGGTTGAGAACCCCCAACTTAGCATTTTCTGGGGCAGGAGGTATGGAAGTATGGAGGTGAGATAGTCTCTTCATGGTAGCAGGTGCCTATGGTTTGTGTACATAGACACTGGAAGGAGATGGCTTTTCCTGAAAAAAGCAGCTAAGTGGGATTCACCATTTTATAAAAGTAATAGCTTTGCACTCTTAATGAGCCACTCATTTCCTATCTTGCTCTCTACCTTGCAAAGCTGATCTGAATCAAATGATCCTTTTGACATCAATGGAAACTGTATTCTGGATGATCGAGGGGATGACAAGAAACAGCTATATTAATTCTGATTTAACTAAGGTTGTTCATTCCTTTTGATTAAATTGGAGGTAAAAGGAAATAGGTGAAATGTTGCTATTGAATGGTACCAAAAATGATACAAATGAATTAATCTGGAGGAAAATAAGTAATAACGGGTGAAACTGTTTGGATTAGCTAATTAAAAAATCCTCTTTGTCAGGTTGCATACAGGTATTTAGACACTCTAATTCAGCAATCTGACACTTGCTACCTTAGGTAGAAATTGAAATAAGCAGTTTTCTTACTTTCTCCTGTATTCACAGCAATCAAATAATTGGGATAACTCCAAAGCTGGCAAAATGTTATTAAAGGGTAGAAACCTGATGGATGAGATTTTCTCAGAGGTTGGAGAAAATATTGGGTTACTTTAAGTTATACATGGTGGCAAACAAAAGTAAATGCATTTTTTAAAATAAGACAGTGCAAAACAGGCCACATTTTTTTTGAGGCTTCTTTAAAGTACTGATGATGCAGCTGAGCACAAGCTAAGCAACATATTCATGAAACCTGACACATACCCAGCATCTAACAGAAAGCAGGCTCTAAGCAACCTCATATGTTGGGCTGACCACATACATTTTGAAAAATACTACCTAAAATTTTGTAAAAGCAAATTAGTGAAATACACATTAATTTTTATTCCCCTACTCCTCATCACTTATTAAAAAGGCTAGAAGCTCTTAACTGTTGGGATGAACACTGGGTGTTGTATGGAAACCAATTTGACAATAAATTTCATAATTAAAAAAAAGGCTAGAAGGATGGAATTCTTTTTGGAGAGAAAGAAAGGCAGCTAGAATGACCAGTTCCCAGTCAGGAATCCTACCTCGTTCCTTATTTTATCTGTTTTTCCTATACTCACCAGTGGCAATTTCAGTGATTCATCTGTAGTAAATGACCAGCAATATTTTAGATATGATGACTGTCTCATGATATCATATGATGAATACTTAATGCATGTAAATATATGATCATCATTACCATCATTAATATCTTTATACTTTATACTTTCTTTGCTTCTATGGGTTTTAGTTTCTTTCCATATCTGTAAAATGTTTTTAAAAATAATTTTTCTCCTTGGAATGCTTTTGTCAAATAAGTATGTTAAGATATTTTAATATGTAACTAAAACCGATTGGCTGCTCTGATTGAATCCTCTTCATTATAACCAGAGGTTGAAGTCAAGACCTCATCCCTTGGTCCTCATAATGGCTCCTGGAGTATTCTGGAGGCTTTAAGATGATGCAAAGCACAGCTTACTCATCAGTGGTCTGAGTTTGTAGGTACCCTCTAAAGTCTCTTTAAGCTTGCCAAATCTAGGCACTTACTACCTCTGGAAAGGATTTAAGTGTACTTATGAACAAGATCTTATTTATATTTAAAATTAAGGTAAGAAGAAATATCTGGAAATCTGACTCAGAGCTTCACTGTAACAAAGTAAAAAAACAAAACAAAACAAAACAAAAACAAAACAAAAACAAAAAAAGGAAGGCAATAGAGTAATGGCTTTCTTTGTCTAATAAATGTCTGAAATGATTGATTTATTACTTGAATCTTTTTTTTAGTAAGGTTATTTAGCAATATACCAGATATCTTCAAGTGTGATTTGGTAAAATATGGAACTTTCCTGGACATACGACCTTTTCTTTTATTGTCAGTCAAGGCTGAGTATGTACAACTGAATCATGACTTTCAGAAACACAGCATTTGTGAGAGAATTAGGATAAATTTTAGAATGTTGCTTTCTCATGACCTAGCTTGACCTATAGAAGTTATGAGTCACATGTCCCTTAAACTGAAGTCATTTATAAATGTTAATCATCTTGATCTTCCATCACAGGCAAGAATGAGTTCTCTACAAAGTGAATGAAGTACAGATGCTCTGTATTGTGGTTAAAATAAAGATGCTATGTCTTACCTACTTGGTATCTGGGAGAAAGGATTGGCTGCTATCCTGAGAGTAAGGGAATCTGACCTGCCTGAATGGGGGGTGGGTACCTGTGCATAATGGTTTACAAAAGGGATTCCTGCAATTGAGGACCATGTTTTACTTCAAAACAAAACAAAACAAAACAAAACAGAACTGTTTTTAGTATGTATAAATGCTTAGACAATTACTCAATTGAGACAGCAGAATACCTTCTAGAAATCAATATAGAGATGGTTGTATCCTAGAAAATTTTAAGTATTGGTTGTCAGTCTACAAATTGGACCTTAACTAAATGTAGGAATCACTACATATAACATGATGTTGAATGTCACTATCTCTATGTGTCTTTCAGGGTAAGTTTGTATGCAAAATGTCTGAGAGAATTGACTGTGGGGGGAAATAATATAATGGGTCCTTCTGAAAGTTAGAAAACATCTAGAATATTTTACTTTTTCTGTAGCTGATATCTGGTTATCTCTTTTTTGGTTCTCCCTCTTTTTATTTTAAAAACTTTTTAAAATATTTTTCATGGTTATACTTGTTAGAGAAAATTTAGAACTTAAATAAGCAGAAAAAAAGAAAAGAAAGATTATCTCCAGTGTCACTATCCAATGAAAATTACCATTCACATTTTGGTTTTAATCTTTCTTTCCATTTTTTCCCTATGCACACTTTCTTACTAATAAAAAATAAATTGGTTGGGTCACCTGGGTGACTCAATCGGTTAAGCGTCCAACTTCGGCTCAAGTCATGATCTTGCCCGGTTTGGTTCATGAGTTTGAGCCCCGCGTCGTGCTCCTTGCTGACAGCCGAGAGCCTGGAGCCTGCTTCAGATTCTGTGTCTCCTTCTCTCTCTGCCCCTCCCCTGCTCACACTGTCTCTCTTGCTCTCTCAAAAATAAATAAACATTAAAAAATTAAAAAAAAAAGAAATTGGTATAAATACCATTATCTCTCTTTTTTTTAAAAAAAAGCCTAATAACATTAAGCAAACATCTTTCCATGTCATTAGATATTTATCTGTAATAGTAGTTTTATTAAAAATTTTTTCTTAATGTTATTTATTTATTTATTTATTTAAATATGAAATTTATTGTCAAATTGGTTTCCATACAACACCCAGTGCTCCTCCCAACAGGTGCCCTCCTCAATGCCCATCACCCACTTTCCCTTCCCTTCTATCCCCCATCAACCCTCAGTTTATTCTCAGTTTTTAAGAGTCTCTTATGGTTTGGCGCCCTCCCTCTCTAACTTTTTTTTCCCTTTCCCCTCCCCCATGGTCTTCTGTTAAGTTTCTCAGGATCCACATAAGAGTGAAAACATATGGTATCTGTCTTTCTCTGTATGACTTATTTCACTTAGCATAACACTCTCCAGTTCCATCCATGTAGCTACAAAAGGCCATATTTCATTCTTTCTCATTGCCAAGTAGTATTCCTTTGTGTGTATAAACCACATCTTCTTTATCCATTCATCAGTTGATGGGCATTTAGGCTCTTTCCATAACTTGGCTATTGTTGAAAGTGCCCTATGCATCATCACTCCTGTATCCCTTGGGTAAATTCCTAGCAGTGCTACTGCTGGGTCATAGGGTAGATCTATTTTTAATTTTCTGAGGCACCTCCACACTGTTTTCCAGAGTGGCTGCACCAGTTTGCATTCCCACCAACAGTGCAAGAGGGTTCCCATTTCTCCACATCCTCTCCAGCATCTATAGTCTCCTGATTTGTTCATTTTAGCCACTCTAACTGGTGTGAGGTGATATCTCAGTGTGGTTTTGATATTTACTTTTTAAGAGAGAGACACACAGAGTGCGAGCAGGAAAGGGGTAGAGTGAGAGAGAGAGATACAGAATCTGAAGCAAGCTCTAGGCTCTGAGCTGTCCGCACAGAGCCGGATGCAGGGCTCAAACTCAGGAGCTGTGAGATCATGACCTGAGCTGAAGTCAGATACTTAACTGACTGAAACACTCAGGTGCCCCTGTAATAGTACTTTTAATGCTCCCTGTAGTATTCCATTCTATGGATATGTTATAATGTATTTAATTTTCTATTGAACATTTATTTTTTCCCCAAATTTTATTATAAACAACATTCTAGTGAAAATTTTTTTTTTAATTTGAGAGAGAGAGAGAGAGAGAGAGAGAGAGAGAGAGAGAGAATGAGAGAGAGAGAGAATGAGTGGAGAAAAGGGAGCAAGAAAGAAAATCTTAAGCAGGCATGCGATCAGCATGGAGCCTGAGGAAGGGCTTGATCCCATGACCCTAGGACCATGACCTGAGCTGAAATTAAGAGTTGGATGCTCAACTGACTGAGCCACCCAGGTGCCCCTAGTGGAAACTATTTTAGCTAAATTATTGCAAATATTTGGGATAGTTGTTATTTTGTTGTGGTTATAAAACAATGATTTTATTTTTAAAATAATATTTTTAGATTTTATAATATTTATTTTTTTACTATAGTTATAAAAATAAATCATACTCTTTTAAATTTTTTTTTTTAATGTTCACTTATTTTTTGAGAGAGAGATATAGTGTGAGCAGGGGAGGGGCAGAGAGAGAGGGAAACAGGGAGAATCTGAAGCAGGGTCCAGGCTCTGAGCTGTTGGCACAGAGCCCAACGCGGGTCTCAAACTCACAAACTGTGATATCATGACCTGAGGTGAAGTCGGACGCTTAATTGACTGAGCCACCCAGGCATCCCAAAATAAATCACAGTCTTATAGAAGGTTACAAAAACCGTGAGAAGGAAGTAAAAGCTATAGTTTAAAAAAAAATTTTTAACGTTTATTTGTTTTTGAGAGAGAGAGAGACAGAGCATGAACGGGGGAGGGTCAGAGAGAGGGAGACACAGAATCTGAAGCAGGCTCCAGGCTCTGAGCGGTCAGCACAGAGCCCGACGCGGGGCTCCAACTCACGGACCGCGAGATCATGACCTGAGCCAAAGTCGGCTGCTTAACCGACTGAGCCACCCAGGCGCCCCAAAAGCTATAGTTTTAATAGCTAGAGACAAATATGAACATTTTAGTACATATTCCTTCCTATGTATTTTTCCCTTTAATTATCTAGTGAGCTATGATAATCATTGAAAACATGATGGAGAGAAATCTATAAAGAGGATAATTTTTTTCATCTGAATTCTCTGAAGAGATCACTGTTATATTATAGATACCATACAGTCTTTTCTTCATATATTTTTACTTAGTAAATCTCATGTTGGTTGGATAGATTTGTGTTGTGATTAATGTGTTACTACTATAGTAAAAGAATATCCCTACATTATTAAGAACTCCAATACTTAATGCTGCTTAATAGTCTATTTTGGAGAAGTATTTTGTCATTCTGCCATTAGCCTATTTTTTGACAGTTTGTATGATTATATGTAAATATTATTAGCATGCTGCTTTGTATACATTAATACATTTTTAACGCACATTAGATTATTTCCAAATGTTGATTCTCCCAAGTGAAATTAGGGGTCAAATGTTAAGAACTTTATCTCATCTGTTTCTCATGTGCCTGGTTAATTCATGCTGGTAAACTCAGATCAGCAGCACAAAGCTGGGTATTCATCTTCCTTTTTTCTTAGGAAGGGTAAATTTAAGTTTCAACATTAGTAGAATTATTTTAGTATAAATTAAAGAGAACCAAAAGCAAGTACAAATATAGTGGTGTGTATAGGTATTTTTTTCTTTTCATTTATTTTCTTGCCTTAGAATTCTCATATTTTTTTTCAACTTTCTTTTTGAATTAGCAAATCATGTGGGAAAATACACACTTAATGGTTTTTTTTAAATGATTGCTATATTGATAATGGTTATCCACCAATCAGATATTTTTTTTAACTTTTATGTACTAGTCATGGTCCTATGGGCTGGGTTTATTATGCTTTTTCTCTTTTTATTGTATTTAATTCCATGGAAAATTGAATGATTGTGGTGATTTAAGTAGATTAATTAATTCATTTAATGAATATTTATTGCACACCCTCTGCCACATGAGGGTTAAGTGCTGGTGGTATGGAGATGAATAAGACATGATTCCTGTCTTTAGGAGCTCATGGTCTAGTGGGAGTCAGGGAGTCAACAAATGATCGCAGTCTGGAGTGGGAGATGCTTGAACAAAATGTGCCTGTTGTCCAGGGGAGCGGAGAGCAAGAAGTGATTGCTCTGTAGGGGAGGTGGTCAGGGTAGACTTTGAACAGAAGGAGGCACTAGGGCTGGTTCATTAGGGATATAGGAGTTGGCTAATGTGAGAGGATGGAAGGCAGGGGGATACTTGCTTCTTCAGTCTTGAAATCAAAGGAAGGATCAAAGATACTCAGTGGGTTGGGGAATAACATTAGCCTTGGTGAAGTCAACAAAAGCATTAGGGGTCAGTTAGACCTAGTGATTTTGTGAAATTAAGTTATATGAGATACTTTTGTGTTAAGCTTAATTAATAGTTATTTGCATGTTTGACAATACAATAAATTAAAACAAACCTTTTGCAGTAGTTCTATTTTTCTGTTTATAAAATACATATATACGCATTGCAAAATTGTGAAAACATAGAAAATAAGGAAAATAAACATCATCCAGGCATAATGACTGTTAACATTTTGGTGTACATCTTTAAAAATGATTTTAGGGACGCCTGGGTGGCTCAGTTGCTAAGTGTCCAGTTTCGGCTCAGGTCATGATCTTGCGGTTCATGGGTTGGAGCCCCACATCAGGTTCTGTGCTGACTGCTCAGAGCCTGGAGCCTGTTTCGGATTCTGTGTCTCCCTCTCTCTCTGCCCTTTCCCTGCACACTCTCTGTCTTTGTCTCTCTCTCTCAAAAATAAACATTAAAAAATTAAAAAAATACATTCTAAACAAACATTCTTTAAAAAAATGAAATCAGATAATGCGTATGGCTTTTTACCTATTTCTTTTCATATAATATATCGTGAAATCTTTCTCAAAATAAACATGTGAATATTGCAAATACATATATAATATTCCACTATATGGATATGTCACAATTTTTTTAAAACAAATTCACCTCTTCTAGTACATTTGAGGTTGTTTCCCCTCTTTTATTTCCCCCCAAATAATGCTATGATAAATAGTCTTTTATAATCATCTTTGTTCACTTCTTTATTAAGAGGAATTTCTGGGTTAAATTGTATGTACATTTCAAATGCCATCCAATAACTGGTCTTCTGAAAGTTTGTATCATTTAATTTGTACTTCTACTAAACAATGTATGAGAGTATCACCAAATCTTACACTGATTAAAATTGCTTTTCTTGTAAAGGTAACATTGTTTTGCTCAAAACAAAACCATCAGTGCCAGTATACTTCAGTTAGGCTTGTGATTAAATTGTAAATAAATTGAGAAGAGATCAATGTTTCTGTGCTTTTGAATTTCCCTCCTCCAGAATATTAAACGAAAGTTTAACAGACAAAATTAAATGTAAATGCATTTAAAATAATATAATTTTATGTATTTGTGGGACATTTTCTCTAAAGGATTAATAGAAATTTGCATTTAAGTCTGGCATTTTATTAAGAGGTCTTGATACTAAGAAGCTTCACGTTTTCACATGTGTTTCATTATTGAATAATAAGATCATCCTTAGATTTTTTTATACCCATAAGCTAATGTTCTTTGTCCTCAAAGAAATTCACAGAATAAATTTTGCTGGCTCAAATAACTTTCCCTTCCACTAGAGTAAATTGGTACTTATTTCAGTGTCCTAAATTAGCTTCTATTAAGCTCAAAGAATTAAGATAGCTTCTTAAAGTGTACAACTCATTATTGGAGTGTTTCAAACTATAAACAAAACAAAACAAAACTAAGAACCCCCTGTAGGTTTATGTGTGTTTTTGTTATTATCATTATTCAGTATCCAAAGTTGAAAAGATAACTATGTTAACTCCCCAAGATTTAATAGGAACTCAAAGTTCTATATTAATATATAGATCAATTCTTTATAATTATGATGCATCAGTAGCTTAGCCATGAAGAATTCTTGGTGAATGAAACATTTTAGATAGCCACTTTCTGAATAATTCAATTTTTTCTCCCTCAGAATTAAAGACATATCAGAATTACCTTTCATACATCCTTGCCGTATTTAGACAAGTCTTCGGTAATTGTTATATACTATACTATTTTATTGTCCTCAGGGCCTACTGAATTTTATTTTTGTTCATGCTAATTGATCCTGTATTGCTCTGCTGACAACTCTTGAGCCTGCTTTGTGTTTTTCAGTTTTCTTATGCTATTTGCCATATTTTTCTCTCAGTGAAAACTACCTCTTCTTATTTCTAATTTGCTGGTGCTAATCTGGCATAAATAACTACACTTGTTAAGATTATACAAAGCAAACGCAGAAGAGACCTGAAGAAGGAAATAACAGCTTTTTCCTGAGTAAAGAATAAGAATTTTTATCTATAAATATATATTTTTATTAACATATTGACTGGGTAAGGAGTCTGTTTTTCTAATTTCTGACTCTGGCTCAATTTTGAATAGGTAAGCTGTGTTTTTTTTTTTGTTTGTTTGTTTTTTTTTACTCCAAGTGAAAGTGAGTTCTACAGAAGGCTTTCATGCCTTTCTGCCACACTATGATCACATTAAGGTGCAACTTTACCTTCAGTTGCACCACCTGGAGTCTGTATGTGCACATTTCCCTTATTTCTGGGCTCTTCCAAGCATCAGTTGGTCTTTGCCTGTGAGTGTCTGAACATCAGCTCTTGTTTCACTCCACTTGTCTCAATTCTCCTTTGATTTTTCTTTTTGGTAAAAATTACCACATGTTCTGGGAACTTAGCTCATTTTTGGCAATATCTGCGTTAGAGAAGAACTCATTCTATTGTGATTTAGCAGAAGTAAGCATAGTATGTATTTACGGAGTGGCTGGCCTGAGTTACTGGGTTAGATTGGAGTTAAAGTTCCCATCTGAGTTTGACTTTCTTCTTGAGTTCAATATGCCTAGCAATCGTCCTTTGTCTAAAAGTGAGTTAGAAGAGGCTGGACAATGCACTTGAAGATGAGGAAAAAGAATGCTAGAGGAATCATTGATCATGGATATAAAGTTTCAAAAAAAAGTTAGAAAGCATGTTTAATAATATGTTATGATAAAAAATAAGTTAAAAAAGAGCCCGATCTCCTAACCAATGTTTGATATTGTTTTTTGTTGTTACTTATTTTAGGGAGTATAATTATGAAATAAATCAAAAGAAACAATAGCTTCAGGGAACATTAGAAATGGCATTTAGGTATTGCATATGACATTGAAGCATATGAACCCTGAAGCACCCCCTTATTTAATTTAAAAGAAGACTACATGGCTACAGGTGAGTATGTTATTTTATAATATGCAAGAAGTTGTTTATTATTAGAAAACTCCAGCCTAATTTGTTTCCCATTTTTGCTAAGAACAGAATAAATCACACATAATAGTCCATTATTCTTCTAGAACTCTTTTTGGAGTAGGCCTATAAGAGGCAGGGATTCTAAGAGCCTAATGGTTCTATTTTTAAAAGAATGAACAGATATGAGCATTTTCTGATTTAAATGATACATAAAAAAGAAGATCTTATTCAATTCTAGATTAAAGATGCTGGTCATTTTATTCCCCACTAGCAGTGTTGCTGATGGAGAGCACTGACCTTGAGTTTTCTCCTTCCCATTATCTGCAAATATGTCACTTTTCCATTTCTGAAAGAAGTGTTTAACATACTACTATATGAAACTATGACCAAGGTTTTGTGGTTACTAATTTTTTTTAAAATTATTGTACACATATTCATGTGGTTTTAGAGAACTCTTGTATTTCAGTTTTATTTCAATTTGTAAAAACTACAACATGAATACTTATTTATTTGAAAGTACAATATACTATGGTAAATAATATATTTAATAATAAATAATAGATGTAAATTCTTTTCATGTGAGGAAAACTGATGGTCATGTTTTTATCATTCTTACCATTCTCCTCTGTGAATATCTTTGATAAAGTATGTGGCAATTTATTTTATGCAGGAATGAGTTATGCATTGTACAAGTATTCATTTTTAAGTATGGTTAAATCAGGATGATTATTTAGCAATATTTTATGCACTAATAGGTTGACTAATCATCAGACCACTTATAACAAAAATGGCCACCTATCGACTATATGTCTGCAGAGTGTTTTCAAATATATCAAAAAACTGTAGACTTTATTATTATAATACAAAAATGAATTCTAAATTCTCAAATTACAGCCTATTCAGAAGATGTACCAGCATCAGTAAATCATAGAAAGCATCTTTACAACACATATATAACTATAAAAAGACACATGAAATAGGATTTGTGGCAGCAAAGCTTAGTGGTAAAGAGCACAGACTCCAGAGCCAGACTATGAGCCCTTCCGCCAGTTACTTTGCTGCTGTATGCCTCAGTTTCATCCTCTGTAATATAGGGATTCACAGTATTATTCCCACATAGAGTTGTTGAGAGAATTGAATGAGTTAGTACATGTGAAATGCTTAGAACAGGGCCTTTCCAGGCAAATTCCACAAGAGTGCTGACCGTCATGATTATGTACAAGAGAGTTATTGCAACAATACCAATGTAATGCCTGAACTTTGCTGGGGACTGGGTCAGACACCTAATTTACATAAAACTTCAAATCCTTATGACATTCCTTCAAGATGAATATGCATAGTTTATAGATGAAACTGAAGTTTGAGACAACGAATTTAACAAGGATGCATTGTCAGCATCTAATAGAGTTATAATTTGAGTTATGGTCTGTTTATGTCCAAAGCCTGATGATCTTTCTGCTAAAAGCCACGTGGTAATTATAATCCTTTTTACATCATAAAATTATTTGAAAATTGGAAGATACTGTTCAAATGCACAGAATATATTAAATATTAAAATTAAATATTAAATATGTAAATATCTACAAACCAAAAATTCAGAGAAATCAATAATCCTATAAATATTCTTCTTTTTCTACTATATTTATTTTTTACAAATAGCTGTTAATATAGAAATTGTTGCAAAGAAAATTATCATTGGTACCTAATAAACTTGAATATATTCATTTAAAAAGAAACACTATTTGATTGTTATTGTTTGTTATATAATCAGACCAGAAGTCAATTCTCTCAGCCGTTTTCTTTTCCAGTTACTATTCTTTTTAAGTTTATTTTTGAGAGAGAGAGAGAGAGGGAGAGCGAGCGCAAGCACAAGAGGGGGAAGGGCAGAGAGAGGGAGACACAGAATCTGAAAGCAGGCTTCAGGCTGCTCTTAGCTCTTAGCTCAGAGCCTGATGTGGGGCTCAAACCCACAAACCGTGAAATCATGACCTGAGCGGAAGTCAGATGTTAACCGAGAGCCACCCAGGGGCCCCTCCAGTTACTATTTTTCACTGTAGAAAGTTTGTAATCTTGTAGTATTAATCATCATGCTATATACAAAGCACAACATAGGCAGTTGTATCAACTTCCTATGAAAATCGGTTTGACATACTGATAATTCATCAAAAATTATCTACTTCCAAAATGAATAACTTTATAATAAAAATAATACATCCTGAGACAGAATCTTGGAGAAAATTCAAATGCTGTATGAAGAATAAATAAAAAATACTCTAAACCTCACCTTATAGAAGCTACTGCCATTAATATTCTGATTCAGAACTTTCTAGACATCTTTCTGCTCTTATGTTAGATAATTTTGTCCATGTCAGCACATATAAAAACAATATGGTCTATTTATTTATGTGTTGAATAGTATTTTTCTAGTTTTCATTATTGATTAAAAAAATGCTCTGGTGAACATCCTACAGATGTGTTTTAAGTTGAATATCGATCTTGATTTGAATTTATCAACCCCCTGTCCTTTGTGTATGTAACTGATTTTATTTATATTTTCTGGGCAGAAGTCTCCATTATTATGGCAGATCTCCATGAAAAAAGTCCTCTTAATTCAATTTTGGGGCCCTTTTTTGCCTCATACATTCTTTTTCTTGTGAAACAAATTGAAACTGTGCCTATTACCTCCTCTTTTGTGGTTCAGTCTCTTCTACTAGCACAGTTCTTATGTGGAAACTCTCCAAGAAATTAGGGTTTTGATAGGGGTGGAGTCCCTCTGTAGGGTTGGAAGCAGCATGTACCAGGACTTCCTGGTATCATGGAGAGAAATCAGAGATGAGGGAATGGAATTTTCCCTAATTAACACATTCGTAAAGTTAGAGATGGAAGGGTTTCTAAATATCCTCAATCCTCTCCATTTTATAACAGCAAAATGCAAGAAAAGAAAGACTGACTTTCTCAAAAGCCCCCAGCTGGCTTGTGGCAGAGACAGTGTGAGGAAGGACCCTCTGATTTCTGATTTTTCTACCACTACTCATTGTGTCCTCAACACGATGTCTGATTTTTGGTGTTCTTCCTCCTCCATCCTTTAGGAGAACTCAGTTACACAGTGGGAATGGAAGCAGAACAGAAATAAAGAGCTCAGGGTAGGGTAAAGTGGTGAATTTAATTGTATTAATGGAAACAATAACAATGGATTTTAATCTGTTGAATTTATTTTTTTTTAAGTTTACTTATTTATTTTATTAAGCAATCTCTATACCCAATGTGGGGCTCGAACTCATGACACCGAGACCAAGAGTCACATGCTCTTCCTACTGAACCAGCCAGGTGCCCCTAATCTGTTGAATATAAATTTTTGAAATATTTATTTGATACTACCTTTGGCTGTCAGTTTCTTTGAATAGAAGCTTAGTATCAGAGGAATGAAAATTATGTGTAGTTTCTAAGACCAAATATTTGAGTTTCATAAAGAGAAAATAAGGTTATTTTGTTGTTATTACATAAAATGTCAGTAATTCAGTAGAATAGAATAATGGGTACATCATTAATTTGAGTAGATAGTATTCTTATCTCATGATATGGGCAGGTGATTACATATGTACACAATGATGTTCAGGTTTGTATTACAAAATAGGCTAAATGATCCTTACAAAATAAAATTATATCATTATAAAACATAAAGAAAATATATCATCAAGACCAAGAGTTGGATTTGTGGATATGCATGGTCAAATTTCGGTTTGTGAAAAAATGCATTAAGTGAATGCAAAGACAATGTAATGAGTAAAGAAGTTCAACCATTACATAGAATTTTAGAGCAGTTTAATTACTTGAGTGTTTATCAGTAGTAAATATCAATCATCTTCATTTATTTCAAAGTGGAAATACCAATTCAGAAAATGGAATTTTGAATGTGATTATACTTCACTTTTTTGAAAACTTATTCCTATATTGTTTGTTCCTATTGCACTTTAGATTTCCTATGTAATGTTTATGAGCATTAAAAAATTGAAACTGTTATGA
Source organism: Felis catus (assembly GCF_018350175.1). NCBI lineage: Eukaryota > Metazoa > Chordata > Mammalia > Carnivora > Felidae > Felis > Felis catus. The sequence continues at coordinate 87,319,447 of NC_058372.1, forward strand.
CTACATTCAAGATTAAGGTCTTTGAAGTTTAGTTCCTTTGTAAGCAATTAGGTGATATTAATGGAAAAAACATGGATTCCTTCTTTAGCCTTTGGAATCTTTTTGTGCACATTTATTCAAATACATAGGAATGTCATTATGGTGTTATTTTCCATGGAACACAATTCTAAGGCTTGTCTTTACTGAATGTTATAGGCTCTAGATACTGGATTAGCTCTTTATAAGGGGTTTTACTTAAGGCAATATGACATTACAGATTCCAAGGATAGTTCTGTAGCAGGGTTATAATAATAGATACTCACATGGATATAAATATTCATGAATTATATACAGGTACATATGTATATACATTTGTTTACAAGTATACAAGTATACTGTTTTGTGGGTTGTTTAGAGCACTCTGTTACAGGGTCAAAAGTTCTCAGTTAAATTTTGATCATGGACTCTTCTTGTTCCAGATTGCTGGATAGAAATTAATTGGCACATATTTATTACTTCTCTTAATAAAATTTAAATTTCCCAGAAACTGTGTACAGAATAGGTGAATGACTATTACAGGAAAATAATTCATGTACCTTACTAACAATTTTCCAAAGGTATCACCTTTGAACATTTATAATGAAGAAAGCTGACCTACATATATTTTTGTTTCAAACTTTTGATCATGCTGCTGCTGACAAATTTGTATGTGTATAAAGCCAGTGAGTGACTATAAATCCCTTTCAGGTTGAACATTTATTTCTTTAATCATTTTTAACACATTTGTGCACAAATTTAAATTTATATGGAGCCAAATTTGTCATTTTCTTAATGATTTACTCTATTGCCTTTAAGCACAGAAAGGCCTTTTCCTTAGTTTATATAGATACTCATATGTATTATCTTCTAAAGTTTTAATAGTTTGACTTTTTTTTTAAATTTTTTTTTCAACGTTTATTTATTTTTGGGACAGAGAGAGACAGAGCATGAACGGGGGAGGGGCAGAGAGAGAGGGAGACACAGAATCGGAAACAGGCTCCAGGCTCTGAGCCATCAGCCCAGAGCCTGACGCGGGGCTCCAACTCAGGGACCGCGAGATCGTGACCTGGCTGAAGTCGGACGCTTAACCGACTGCGCCACCCAGGCGCCCCAATAGTTTGACTTTTTACATTTAACTTTCTTTTTTTTTAAGTTTATTTATTTGAGAGAGAGTGAGAGAGAGTGAGCACAAGCGGGGGAATGACAGAGAGAAAGAGAAAGAGAGAGAGAGAGAGAGAGAGAGAGAGAGAGAGAGAGAGATTGAGAGAGAGAATCCCAAGAAGGCTCCATGCTGTCAGCACAGAGCCCCACATGGAGCTCAGTCTTATGAACCGTGAGATCATGACCTGAGCCAAAATCAAGAGTTGGACGCTTAACTAACTGAGCCACCCAGGCACCCTACATTTAACTTTCTTATCATCTGGAATATATTTTGAATTGGGTAATGATATGTCCCTAGTGTTGTTATAGAGATCAAGTATATGTGTACAGTATCTAGAACTAAGTAAGCACTGTGCCAAGCTTGTATCTGGTGCTCAATACATCTTGTGAATTTCTCCTTCTGCTTTCCTATAGCCAACCAGGGCATGTACCTGATCAATATTCCAGAGGACAGCCTCTAGCCTAAAAAGGGCCCAGTTCCTGATGCCAAAGTATTCACCAAAAAGTAGGGAAGGAAAGGCAAGAAAATGACTATAATAGGATACAATTCTGGTGGGGCAATAGGACAGAGAAACTTTCAATGGAGGCATCCTTATGATGCTTCCTGAGAGATGAGTTGAAATTTATGAAATGAATGAGAGGGAAATGATTTTCAGGAGGGAAAGTTTCTGAGAGTGTTCAGTATGTTCAGAGACTTCTAAGAACAGCAGGGTGCCCATACCGCTGACAGGAGGTGGAAAGAAGGCCTAGGCCTAGGCCAGATGAGAAAGGCCTGGCGAGCCACACTGAGGATTTTGGTCTCTAACTAGAATTACTTGTACATGTAAATGCTAGTAGCATGCTTCATTCAGAGGTTTTCATTTTTACATATTTTTAGGGCATGCATAAAATTTCTGTCATGCAGTTTTGTATCCGAATAATTAGCAGTCTACAATATTACAGAATGCTCCCAAACCAATTGAATATCTAATTTCTTATAATGCTCAGAAAAGTTTGCCTAAGTGTTCCCATTGATATTTTCATTCAGGTATAGTCTGTTTCCTTAAATGTTTGGAGAGATTTTTGTAGTATAATCTTGGAATAGCACTGTGGCTTTGGAACATGGGACTGTGCCATATAAAATACCTTTGCTCTGAGACAGAAAAACTATAGTGAATGATACAAAGACCTTTTTGCTTTTTCACAGGTTTTACAAATGTATTTGGTACTATTAGTATTTATTAAGCAAGTCTGGCCAAAAATGAAGTTTGTTAGCATCCTGAAATTAATTTCCTAAGGTATTACATGGGCATATCAGAATATTTGTTACTTCATCTAGTTTGTTCCCATCCACACATGGAATGAGGCAATCCACACCTTTAATGTGTATCTACTATACATAAAGAGTATATTTATATAAGCATTATCTCTAAGGATTATCTGTTATGCATTTGCTTCAAGATAACACATGATTTTACTGTTCTAGTAGAATTTATTTGAGAATGAAGCATTTATGTGGATTGGTTTCCTTGGTCTCTGAGGCTATTCTTAGAAACATAACTCTGGCATTCAGGAAGCCAAGGCTGATACACTGAGTTAAGATGAAGGAATATGGGGAAAACCAAATGTTAAGAAGGGACTCCAGTGTGAGTCAGAGAGAACACAAGCTATAAGAAGAAAGTTTGGAAGTAGGAACTGCATTACAACAGAACAATGGCAGGGAGGAGTAGTTCTGAGGATAGACTTATTGCTGTTACTTGAACTATTCCAGCCCAGCTATTTCTCTCCTCAGACGAGAAAGTCTATGACCATGTAAAACTAAATGAGCAGCAATAGGGCTAAGAATCATCACCTCTAAAAGAGTCCAATACAACGAAGAGAGAACAATTTCAGTTCTCATTTTTTGATAGAGTAATGATCAGTTCTTTTTTTTTTAAAGTTTATTTATTTATTTTGAGAGAGAGAGAGAGATAGAGAGAGCATTCACGTGCAAGTGGAGGAGGGGCAGAGAGAGATCTCACTAATGGTGAGATCACAGCCTGAGCTATATCAATAGTTGACACTTGGGGCCCCTGGGTGGCTCAGTTGGTTGAGCGTCAGACTTCATCTCAGGTCATGATCTCGCAGTTCATGAGCCCAAGCCCCATGTTGGGCTCTGTGCTGACAGCTTAGAGCCTGGTGCCTGCTTCAGATTCTGTGTGTGTGTGTGTGTGTGTGTGTGTGTGTGTGTGTGTGTGTTCCTCCCCACTTATCTCTCTCTCTCTCTCTCTCAAAAATAAATAAGGAATCTAAAAAAATTTTTTTAAAAGTCGAGCCATAAACTGTCTGAGCCACCAGGCTTCCCAAGTAGTGATCAGGTCTAAGGCAGAGTAGTCGGCCAGCATCAATTTTTGTGATTAGCAGCCTAAGCACTGAGCAAGATTTCTGCCCATTCATGTACCAAGAAAGGGAGTATATTGGATGGAGTGGTTCTGGATCCTCATGGCAGAGGTGTATTTGAATGCCAGGATGTGGCCTGGTGGTATGTCACTGGTGTTTGTGAATGGTGGTTTTCAATCACCAATGGTGATAAAGTTGCAAATTGAATTTTCCTGATTTGTAACTAAGGTATTGGGGACTGATCCTTTTGGGGACTCTTAAATCATTAAGAACTGAGATGAAAGGTATACTAAAAGTGTTATAACTCGTGTTGCATGTTGACATTATCTACTTTGTAAGCTCATGCTCGTGTGGCCTTAGAATATTTGAATTACACACTAGTTTGACAAATATTTTGACAAATGTCAATTGTAGTTTCAAACTGATGGCTAGGCTGGACATAAACCAAGTTGAATAAATTAGACAAGGTTTGCTTAGCTAAAGAAGTGTTTCCCAACCTTCTTCACATCACAGAATGCATTGACAATGATGTATATGTTTGGTATACCAGGGTAAAATGGAGGTATAAAAATTTTTTTCTTTATGTTATGTAATTACAATAAGAGAAATAAATACAAAATATTAGAAAAGACAAAAATTGAATGTGTGTAAAACTTTCAAATAAATCTTTTCAAAATATTAATAAACTCAACTTGCTTTAGAGAACATGTAATTTCTGATCATGACATTAATGATAATCTCAATACTTGATAATTACATAATATAGATGAGAAACTTTGTTTTAAAAGTCTTACTTTTATAGTAACCCCAATATTTTAACAACTAAAATGAATATTTAAGGAATCCTACAGCTCTTCTTTTTCTTTTAATGTCAAACATAATGCTAAAATATGCCAGAATTTCTTGTGAACTCAAATAAATTTTGATTCAAATTGTGGGTTTTTTTGTATCAAAGATTCGTAACAACAATTAAGTTCTAATTGCATAATGTACATAGATTTTTACTCTGTTACTCTCGTAACAACAATTAAGTTCTAATTGCATAATGTACATAGATTTTTACTCAGCTTAAATGCCCCTAAATGGACACAAACAGAAGTATTGTATATATGCAAAGACAGAGATTAGGAGTTAGGCTTGCAGCTGTATCAGCCAGGAATTGGGCTGTGTTCTTTCACTCTTGAGTATTAACTCTTCCATTAGCTTCAGAGGCCTCTTGAGGAACATGAGGGATGATGTGGTTGTTCTTGGATGATAACACTGATGTCCAGGTAATAGACAACTTTTCTGGGGAAGGTCATAATGCTATAGAGGAATAGTAAATGCAGCATGTTGTCACATCTTGTACTTCCCATCTGTGTGACCACAGTGTGAGCCTGATCACAATGTTTGACACTTTTCTGAGGAGTCCTGGAATATATTTAATGAAGTCAAAGCCACCCAATGAGGGAGCTCTAGCCCCTAGACCAGAGTGAATCAGCATTTCCACAAATACCACTCAACCACTGGATGCACACCAATACCAGTTCAATAATTGGGAGCTCTGGTATAAGTCCTACAGAGAGTAACACAAGAAGGAATATCAGCAATAATCTCCAGTGAGAGATTGAAGTGTTTCTGGATCTTCTCCAAATATTTCACACAGTTGCAGTTTAAAAGTTCTGGAAGCTTAGGGGCACCTGGGTGGCTCAGTCGGTTAGGCATCCGACTTCAGCTCAGGTCATGATCTCTCAGTTTGTGGGTTCGAGCCCCATGTCAGGCTCTGTGCTGACAGCTCAGAGCCTGGAGCCTGCTTCGGATTCTGTGTCTCCCTCTCTCTCTGCCCCTCCCCTGCTCGTACTCTGTCTCTCTATCTCTCTCAAATATAAATAAACATTAAAAAAAATTAAAAACAAACAAACAAAAAGAAGTTCTGGAAGCTCAAATACCCCCCCTCATGGCCCAACCTTAATTATAAGAGGTTAAAATATTCTAAGATACAATTTTTCTGGAATATATGCTAAATATCTTTACACCTAGGCCAAGGTACATCATTAATCTAAGAACTGTGTACAGTGCACAGTATACTTGGCCTTGAATAAACTCCTTGCCCATCACCATCAGCTTCCCAATAAGACTCAGACTGTGCCAAACACATTTTGGTTCTATGGAATTTGAACAAGTGGCAGTTACCAAGTTTTCTGGAATCCCTTCTCATATGTTTTGAGACCAGCCAACAGGCCATTTGTGCAATATGTGATCTGTACAATTTCTGGAAAATGAAAAAAATATAACTGGCTAACATAAAAATTAATGGTAGGCAATATTTATTAGAATTTCCTAGGCTCTCAAATTGAGAATATTTTCCCTGTTTTATGGACACAATAAAAACAGGCAGAAATGTTCAAACTTGAAGATTGAGTTACCTTTTTTCTTAACATTTAGACACATAGATTTATTTTTTTTATTATTAAAATGAAGATAATAACAAGAAAAAATTAGAAGCAGGAGATTATATTAAATATACATTAGTCTTTCCATGGAAATGGCTACTCACAGGACATTGGAGAACCTTATTCCCTGGGGAGACTTTAAAAAAAAATGGTTTGTCAAATATCTTATAAATGTTAGTGTCCTGAATCTGAATGCAGCCAGGAGATGCTTCTGGCAACTGCAAAGTTTTAACATCGCTGTCTATAAAGTTAGCTTATGCCCTGGAGCTCAGGCACATTCTGCTTCTTCCTCTGAACTTTCTGGGTTAATTAAAAACTATCATTATCACTGTTTCAGCAGCTGACATGCTATAAAAAAGAGCTTTAGCAATGGATTAATTGAAAGGCAGAGAGATATTTCAGAAATCTTAAGTCGAGAAGGAATGTACTTCCTGGACTATTAAGATCATACTAGAATCAGTTCACATGGAACAAGCCTAACTGGGCCCACAGATGCCTTCCAGGCTCTGTGTCTTTGAAAACTTTACGTTTATCCCTCTGTGGATGGGTTCCTTATTCTGATTCTCATCTCAGAGGTTGGAGTCATAAAGGAACCACTAAAAGACATCTGACATTTTGCAACTACAGCATGGAACTTTGTAGAGTCCTCAAAGTTGAAGGATCAAAGTAGGACCTCTCTAATGTCCTCCCTACTGCATAGGCAGATCCTAAATCCTAGGAATATCCTGGGCCTTTACTCTTGACAGCAAGTCGTTTTTATTTTTTGAGACTTCTTTTTCATTTTCAGGATCTTAGAGACAATTCTCATTGTGTGGTGGGAGAAAATTCTAATTCTGACTTTTCTCCATTCAAACTCAGGCTAAAATGATTTCTGTTCTTGTTGACGTGACACAACTGTGGTAATTACGCCCTTCGTCATATAATTAAGCTTATGTAAAGTCATGTTGTTACGTTTCAAAATTGTGCTTTAAATGTCTCTTGACAATTTTTGGAAACTTAAAAAATCAGATAGTATTATATTACAGACATCCGTCTTTAGGGAAAAAAAAATCTTAAGCACCACAGGAATCTCCTTTTGAGAGAGTAAATTCAATGTAAGAGCTTCTCAATGTTTCAGTTCCAGATCAACTGTGTTTTTTTTTTTTGTGAACTCTTTCTTAGCTCTCCAGATAAATTTCCCTTCCACTGAGCTCCAAATATATCCTTTTGTATATATTTGTGTCATAATATGTATCACACTAAGCTATAGTTATTTGTTTAAACACTTTATTCTCTTACTAGACTATACACAACTAAGGGGCAGTATCTTTTTTTCTCTTTATATTCTCAGAGTCTAGCACCCAGAGAGGAATAAGGATTGAATGGATGGAAGAACGAATAATCATTCTGTAATGAACCCTAATCAAAGGGTTCTAGTTCCTTAGGTAGCAAAAGAACTTTTGACTTATTAGGGTATGGAGCCTAAGAACATTGCTCTATTGATATATATGTGATACATCAAGGCTTTTATTTTATTTATGTAAATCTATATGCAGAGGAAGATATTTGATCCTAAGGATTTTTTAAAACTTCTATTTTTAATAGAATATACAAGAAAATACAAGATGCTGCCATTCTTGTATTTATATATTTATTTTATTTTTTTGTTTTTAATTTGAGTATAGTTGACACACTGTCACATAGGTTTCAGGTATACAACATAATGATTTAACAACTCTGTATGTAATGCTATGCTCACCACAAGTATAGCTACTATCTGTTACCATGCAATACTGTTACAATACCGTTTTCTATGTTCCCTGTGTTGAACATTCTATTCTCATGACTGATTCATTCCATAACTGGATTCTGTATCTCCCACCCCCCCTTTACCCACTTTGTCCATTTCCCCCTCCTTCTCTGGCAGCCATCAGTTTGTTCTCTGTATTTACAAGTCTGATTTTTCTTTTTGTTTGTTTATTCATTTGTTTTATTTTTTTAGATATAATATATAAGTGAAATCATATGCTATTTGTCTTTTTCATATTTATTTCACTTAGCCTAATACTCTCTAGTTCCATCCATGTGTTTGCAGATGGCAAGATCTCATTCTTTCTTATGTGTTGCATTATGTATATATACTACATCTTCCTTATCCATTCATCTATCTTGGGTTGCTTGCATATCTTGGCTATTGTAAATAATGCTGCATTAAACATGGGGCTGTATGTATCTTTTCAAGTTATTGTTTGTGTTTTTGTTTGATCAATATCCAATAGTAGAATTATTGGACCACGTGATATTATTATTTTAAATTTTAAATAATTTAGTATATTTATTTATTTATTTATTTATTTATTTATGTTTTTATTTATTTTTGAGGCAGAGAGAGACAGAGCATGAGCAGGGGAGGGGAAGAGAGAGAGGGAGACACAGAATCTGAAGCAGGCTTCAGGCTCTGAGCTGTCAGCACAGAGCCTGACACAGGGCTTGAACTCACAGACTGTGAGATCATGAGCTGAGCTGAAGTCAGATGCTTAACCAACTGAGCCACCCAGGCACCCCTGTGTATATTTATTTTTGAGAGAGAGAGTGAGCAGGGGAGGGGCAGAGAGAGAGGGAGACACAGAATCTGAAGCAGGCTCCAGGCTCTGAGCTGTCAGCACAGAACCCGATACAGGGCTTGAACCCATGAGCCATGAGATCATGACCTGAGCTGAAGTTGGACACTTAACCAACCAAGCCACCAGGCGCCCCTATTTTAAATTTTTTGAGGAACCTCTATGCTATTTTCCACATTGTCTGCAACAGTTTGCATTCCCACCAACAGTGTACAAGGGTTCCTTTTTCTCCACATCCTTGCCAACACTTGTTTCCTGTGTTTTTGATTTTAGCCATTCTGACAGGTGTGGTATGATGTGTTAATTGTGGTTTTGTTGTGGTTATGTTGAGCATCTTTTTGTGTGTCTGTTGGCCATCTGTATGTCTTTGGATACATATCTGTTCAGGTCCTCTGCCCATTTTTAAAATCAGGTTACTTGTGAGGTGCCTGGGTGGCTCAGTTGGTTAATTGTCCAACTTTAGCTTAGGTCATGATGTCATAGTTTTGAGATCGAGCCCCACATTGGGCTCTCTGCTATCAGTGCGGATCCTCTGTTTCCCTGTCTCTCTGCCCCTTCCCCCTTCTCAAAAATAAATAAACATTGAAAAAACTGCATTTGCATTTAAAATCTGATTTTTTGGTGTTGAGTTGTGTAAGTTCTTTGCATGTATTGGATATTAACCCCTTATCACATATATCATTTGCAAAAGTCTTCCATTCAGTAGGTTGCCTTTTTGTGTTGTTGATTTTTTCACACTGTGCAAGAGGTTTTTATTTTGATGTAATCTCAGTAATTTATTTTTACTTTTATTTTCCTTGTCTTAGCAGACATACCTAGAAAAATGTTGTTGTGTCTAATGTTATAGAAATCACTGCCTATGTTCTATTCCAGGAGTTTTATGGTATCAGGTCTCACTTTTAAGTCTTTAATACATTAATCCATTTTTAGTTTATTTTTGTGAGTAGTGTAATAAAGTGATCTAATTTCTTTCTTTTGCATGTAGCTGTCTACTTTTCCCTCTATTGAAGAGACTGCCTCTTCTTTATTTTATATTTCTGTCTCATTTGTCATAGATTAATTAACCATATAAGTGTGGGTTTATTTCTAGGCTCTCTATTCTGTTCCATTGATCTATGTGTCTATTTTTTTTTAATTTTTTTCAATGTTTATTTTTATTTTTGGGACAGAGAGAGACAGAGCATGAACAGGGGAGGGGCAGAGAGAGAGGGAGACACAGAATTGGAAACAGGCTCCAGGCTCTGAGCCATCAGCCCAGAGCCTGACGCGGGGCTCGAACTCACGGACTGCGAGATGGTGACCTGGTTGAAGTCGGACGCTTAACTGACTGCGCCACCCAGGCGCCCCTATGTGTCTATTTTTTGGGGGCAGTACCATACTGTTTTGGTAACTACAGCTTTGTAGGATATCTTGAAATCTGGAATTGTGATACTTCTCGTTTTGTTCTTTTTTTCTCAAGATTGTTTTTGTGTTTCCATATAGATTTTAGTATTATTTGATCTAGTTTTGTGAAAAGTGTTGTTGGTATCTTGTTAGGGATTGCATTGAATATGTAGATTGCTTTGGGTAGTGTGGACATTTAACAATATTTTTCCAATCCATTAGCATGGACTGTCTTTCCATTTGTTTGTGTCATCTTCGATTTCTTTCATCAATATTTTAGTTTTCAGAGTACGGTCTCTCACTTCCTTGGTTAAATTTATTTCTGGGTGCAGTTTATTTTTTGGTGCAATTATAAATGGAATTATTTTCTTAATTTCTCTTTCTGATACTTTGTTATTACTGTATAGTAACACAATGGATTTCTGGCTATTAATTTTATATCCTGAATACAAATGAATTTGCCGAATTCATTTTCTACTTCCAGTAGCTTTTGGGTGGAGTCTTTAGGTTTTTCTATGTGTAGTAACATGTCATCTGCAACTAGTGACAGTTTAACTTCTTCTTTACCAATATGGATGCCCACCCCTCCTTTTTTCCTTATCTGATTGCTGTGGTTAGGACTTCCTGTACTATGTTCAGCAAAAGTGGCAAGAATGGACATCCTTCGCTTGTTCTTGATCTTGAAGGAAAAGTTCTTAGTTTTTTACTATTATGATATTAGCTTTGTTTTTTTCATATGTGGCCTTTATTATGTTGAGGTATGTTTCCTCTAAACCTATTTTGTGGAGAGTTTCTATTATGAACAGATGTTGAATTTTTCAAATGCTTGTTCTGCATCTATTGAGTTGATTGTTTGATTTTTGTCCTTCATTTTATTCATGTGGTGTATCATGTTGACTGACTTGTGAATATTGAACCATCCTTCCATCTCCAGAATAATTTCACTTGATCATGGTAAATGATTCTTTTAATTTAGAAATACTGCCATTCTTGTAATAGCTTATTTTGTTAGTCACATTAGATTTAGAACTTTGAGTTTGCTGATATGCAAAATAATGCTGGAATACACTGTCATCCTTATACTTAAAATGGGATGATGTAGGTCTTGGAACTTGACATTTGCTAGAATATAATTCTAAAATATCATATATATTAGAAATTGATTACTAATCTTTCCTTTATGTAATTTAGTAAAAATTGCTCCTTGAGAAGTACTGAGAAAAAGAACTTTGAGAAATTAACTAAAAAAAAATATTCTGGGGACACCTGGGTGGCTCAGTCGGTTAAACATCTGACTCTTGATTTTGCCTCAAGTCATGATCTCATGGTTTGTGAGTTCAAACCTGATGATGGATTCTGTGCTGACAGTGCAGAGCCTACTTGAGATTTTCTCTCTCCCTCTCTCTTCCCCTCCCCAACTCACAAGCATGCACAAAGTCCCTCTCTCTTTATCTCTCTCACACAAAATAAATAAAAAACACTAAAAAAAACACTTTGAAAAAGTATTCTGAACTCTTTCTAAAAACCTAAGCCATAAGTCATAATAGTTTTTAGTAGTTTTAAGGAAATATTCAGAATCTAGGCCAACAAAAGAGAAAAAAGAATAGTTTGGGTTTTTTCCTTGCCCCTACTCTACCATTTGCATATAAGTAAGATCTCTGACACATTTCTAGATATTTTATGAGAGAATTGTCAAAGAGTAAGGGGATTAGTCACCAGTGTAGTCATGATGTAGGCTGGAGCATTATATTTCTTTAGGCAAAAATATTACTCCTAAAAGAGCTCATTTTTTTTTTTTGAGAGAGAGAGAGATAAAGGGAGAGAGAGAGAGAGGCAGAGGGAGATAATCTTAAGCAGGCTCCATGCCCAGAAGAGCCTGACACAGGGCTTGATTTCACAACTGTGAGCCAAAATCAAGTGTTGCATGCTTAACTGACTGAACCACCCAGGTGCCCCAAAAAGCTCACTTTTTCCCCTGACATTGTCTGTTTAAAAATGATTTTAGTTTTCATTAGGTTGAGATAACAGTTAACCAAACTATATACTTATATTGAAGATTGTAGGATAAAATTAAAATCATCTCCAAATATATGCAAGTTGCTGGATAAGCAGGAAAGGGAGAGATATTGATCTTCAAAGTACTTTCAGGGAGAGATGAAAAAACTAAGATGTCTAGGTTACACAAAGAGATCATAGTCATTGTTGCAAAGGTAGTACATAACATCACAAATTATCGTAGGTCATTAAATGTTCAATGTCAAATGAGTATGTAGAAAATATACTTTAGGCTAAAGAAGTACTCATTGGGAAGGCTTTTGAAAAGACTTAGGCTTTAAATGGGAAGAACACTTACTGGGTACTGGATAGCTACAGTGTGGAGATATTGTGGTAAGTGCTTTTATTACTCTTCTTTACTGAACCCTTGAAAATAGGTAGTACAATAAATATATTATTTCTCTTATAGATGACATGCTGAAGTCCAGAGAAATTAGGCAACTTAATAATAATGATGGTTAGTATTTATTAGTGCTTTTTGTGTGTTAGAAACTATGATAAAGGCATAAATATATTTGGATATATTTATGTTGGTATCTATCTTTACCATCATTATGTTCATCATCAGCCCTTATTTTAAACATAAAGAAATGGGGGGGGCGCCTGGGTGGCTCAGTCGGTTGGGCATCCGACTTCAGCCCGGGTCACGATCTCGCGGTCCGTGAGTTCGAGCCCCGCGTCGGGCTCTGGGCTGATGGCTCAGAGCCTGGGGCCTGCTTCCGATTCTGTGTCTTCCTCTCTTTGCCCCTCCCCCGTTCATGCTCTGTCTCTCTCTGTCCCAAAAATAAATAAACGTTAAAAAAAAACTTTAAAAAATAAACATAAAGAAATGGAGAATTAGGGAGATCAAGTAATTTAGCCAGCATGACCCACATGATGTAGTAGCCCTGGACTTTAAACCCAGAGATTGAGTCATGAATCAGTGGGCTCAACCCATACACTAAACTGTTCTTTTGAGTCATTTGTAGCCAGTAAGAGATAGAGCTGGAATTCCTATCCTTGATTTGTCTGACTTCCAAGCCTATGATTATTTTCTCTTTATCTTTGTTGTCAGTAAAATTTAGAAACAAGCTAAATAAGAGATAGAGTATTTAACTTAAAGTGTTGGGGCTATAATGAGGAGGTAAAGTAATGTTCCAGAAATAAATTATCCTCAAAGGAGGTCATACAGCTGGAAAGGCAGTTACATATCTTGTTAAGTGGTCAGGCTCTTATTGACTTCCATTTCCCAATTTGATAGGCAGGAATTTGCCTTTCATCTGTTCCTTTTCATAAATTTGTCCCAGACCCTCCACAATTCTAGATAATTCTTGCTCTAGATAATTCTTGGCACTGCTATGTTTCCTCTAATCCAACTTTCTCTTTTATAATCCTTTGACCTTGGATTCTTTATACATTCTTGGAGGATCACTAGCAAATCCAATAAGCCAACATGTGACAGAGGATTAATGGAAGATCGACTTGCTAAAATGTAAGCATTCTCTCCATGGTCTTTTAAATCACTTCTATCTAAGGGAAATAATTATAATGGTAAGGATTTCAAACATGGTGGGAGAGAACAGTCCTATGGCATGGGGTCTCCCTTGGTAAAACCACAAGGCCGGTCACATGAGATCTCACAGGAGTGAACATGAGTGCCTGTATGGATTATTAAATAATAAACCTAATATCAGATGCCATCCTGCTTTGCTTCCAACCAAGTCATGAACTAAAAATATCTTGAAAATTTTAGGAAGCAAGAAGATTTCTGTCTGAAAAATGTCTCGTCTCTTTAATGTTATTATATCAGAAAATACCATTCAATATGCCTAAATTATTCCAATCTAAAATTGTCTTACAATTCTTTGAAAATTGCTAATCCATGTGTACTTTTTATGTAATTTTGATGAACTAGAAGACAACAGCCTGTTGCTGGGCAATGTTTTGTTGCAAATAAAAAATATGGATATTTTAATTTTATCATTCCTCTTTTTATTTATTTAATGATTCTTTCTCTAAGTGGATATAGCAAAGCAAAGTTAGATAGGGCTAAGTCAGTTTATAAGAGACAGTTTCTAACATAAAAGTCTTTACAATCTAGTTAAGGATATGACACACACAATAGAAGAGAACCTTAATATTTTAATACAGTATTTTAGATATAAAGGGAGCGTCAAAGTCTTTAAATCATTATCTTTCACTGGGATTCCTCAGAGCCTTCTCAGAGGTTGTTTTCAGAGGTAGAGTTTAGGGAGGGGAAAGGGGGAGAGAGCCAGCCTACAGAGCGCTTGCCGTTTTTACTACATTCAGCCACAGGAACCCTACTTTCACCTATTTTGAGTAAGATTTAGTTTGAACAAAGAATTGCAGTCTTAAAAAAGTGTAAGGCTCACTGATATATACCAATACTATTGTTTTACAGATGAGATAGTTGCCTGAAGCCAAGATAGGTTACAGGACTGCCCTAGCCTGAAGAACTTCCAGTTAAGGGAAGACTTGAAACGGGTTCAGTTATTGTCCAGGTGTTGCTTTAGTGAGTGTCAGTGTTTTGATATCAGACATAAAATGTTTTGTATAAATTCTCCTTTATCTTTAACATGCTTTATATAAATGCGATAGATATTAAAAATATGGAGTACTCCCCTCACATCTAAAAAATTAGCATTTAATTTTTCACTTTCCTTTCTGGTCTCTTAAGTATAAGTGATTTTTATATAATTTGATTCATACTATAGATATATATTTGGACTTATTTTTTTAACCTATAGGTGTTTCTTCATGTTGCCACAGGCTTCTTATTTATAAATTTTACTTATCCAATGTCCTATTATGCTGATATAGCATACTTTACTTAATCATTTACATATTGTTGGACATTGAGGATATTTTCCATTTCTTTTCAGTTCTGTTACATTCCTAAACCTATTTCCCTTTTGGGTTACTTTTTAAAAGTTGACTGTGAGGATGGGACACCTGGGCGGCTCAGTTGGTTAAGCATCTGACTCTTGGTTTCGGCTCAGGTCATGATCTCACGGCTTCATGGGTTCGAGCCCCGTGTCAGGCTCTGTGCTGGCAGCAGAGTCTGCTTGGGATTCTCTCCCTCTCCCTCTGCCCCTTTCCCACTCTCACTGTCTTTATCTCTCTCAAAATAAAAGAATAAACTTTAAAATATCAATATAATTAATTACAAGGAGCTGTATTAATGTATCAAAAGTATATAAGACTTATAAAAGTATATATAAAAGTATATATACTTAAAAAGTATATATAAAAGTAAAAAAGTATATAAGTATATTTTTGTGACCCTTTCTACATTGCTCTCTGAAAGGGTTGTGTAAGTATCATTTTATCATTGCTTCTCTCCTATATCAGTGTTTTGAAATTTTGTTACTTTAGGTGATACCACGTTGATGTTTTGCTTTGTGTTTTGATCACTAGTGAAGATTCTTATTTTTATCATCATACCTATGTGGAAATTATCATCCTTTGAGTGAACTATTGGTTTATATTTTGTTCTCTTTTATTTTGTGGTTCTCTTAAGTTGTAAAACCTTGTATATTTACTAACAGTTTGTTTTGTGGAAAGTATATTCATAGCTTCCAATATTTTTAACCAGTAACTTTCATATGTTAACTCAGGTTACCACTGTCATTGACGCTCTTAACTAGGCTCTAAAAATTAGGATTGAAATGTGTTTTTTTTTCTTTGTTAGGAATTATCTTATTTTGAATAAAAGGAGAGTATACTTTTAATAAAAGAGTTATATTATCTAATAAATACAGAAGATTAATTTTTGGCTAGATGATTTGTGTAGATAAGTAAAGTTTATAAAACTCAAATCTTTTGAATTCTTCCCCACCACTTCTCATATAAAATACATATATTCACAGCTAGCTTTATCCTATTTTTACTAGCAAATTTCCTTAAAAAAAACAGTTCATATCACTGGCAATTCTATTCTTACACTTTTATCATTTATAATTCTAGTCCTCAAACTGTCAGAATCAATGAAAACTCCTTATTCCAGTATTCCCCAAACAAAGATTTACCTAAATAAAGTAGAAAAAAAGGCAGAAAATCAAACAGTTCCATGCAAATAATTCTTACCTTACATGTTTGAGTTAGTGAAGTTCAGAAGGATTCTTCATTTGCGAAGGAGTATTCTTATTTGATAAACAATGAATGCATAAACCAGCAAGCATTATCTTCACCCCTTTTTGTTCTCTTAACCCTACAGAAAAAAAAAAGACTTTGCCTTGAGAATTTGATACTTATGCACATATTCTCCCACTGGTGTTTCAGAGCTTCCAGAAACATCAAATCAGTTGGAAGATGTTCAAAACCATATTTGCTTGCTACTGCAACTAGTACAGTGAACTAATTTTTTTGAGGTGATTGGCCCCTAACCTGAATTTCTCTTCAACTGCCTCCATCAAACAGAGTTAGAGTCTTTTCCATTGCTGTGAGGTTAATAGCATTTTCAGATTCTAATCTAGTCTCTGAAAAATTGTCTTAAAAAAATTAATCAATAATACTCATTTTTACATCAGTATGTCAAACAAGGCAGAGTCTACCACACCAGGCATTTCTGTCATTAACTGTCCTATCCAGTACATATTCCTACACGACAAAAGTCAATAAACTCGCCATGCTTGCAGCATTGCTGTTTGTTCATGTTTTTAATTTACTCATGTATTAAAGCTAGCCTGGAAGACTCACTGGGTGAAGACATTAAATTCCCCTGAAGCAAATATTTTCAGGAAAAAGGCTTAAATACATTTTTATGTCTGCATCCTGATTTATTCTCCTTAGGGATACTGGACAAATGCTTTCTGAAGACAGTTTATGTATACTGCCGTGAAATAAATAACCAATTAATGTATTTATTTTCAAAGTGACCTGGAGGCCACATCAACACAGATCTATTTAAATAAGAAATGGAAAAGAATTGTTTTGAAGATTGAATTAGATAATCACATGAAAGCATAAAGTCTAATGTCAGGCAAGTGATAAATGCTAGATATTAATAATAATGAGCATTATTATTATTAATACCATTATATGAAAGAACAATTATAAATTATAATTGGGAGTCTAGAGAGGGTAATAGCAAGCATAACTATTTCTATCATTGGTCCCTCCTTGGTAATATTGAGTGTTTAATGGTAATGTAAGTGGAAACCAGGAATAAGATTGTTTCTTTTTGCAAAGAGAACCAAGCTGGTCAGAAATAGAGTAATCTGTTAATGCAATTACTCATGGAAAAGATTTTTTATTAAACGATTATGGAATAGCATTTTTAGTTCAATTATAAAATGATGTTGAGCCCCTGCTATAGGTCAGGCACTATCCTACTCTGGTACAAAATATAACTTTTTTTTTAGTTCCTGTTTTTAAAGAACTGTAATGACTATGGGAGATAGGTATATAAGTTAATTATATTGCAGTCTGGTAAATGAAATAATATAATATGTGAGGTACAGAAGACAAGATAATTACTATCAGCAAGATCAGGAAAGACTTCCTGGAAGAATATCCAAATCGGACTTTGAAAGATGTAAAAGTTAGGAAGCATGGTCATGACACAAGGTATGGTTGTGCAAAAACTTAGAGGGTGGAAGAAGTCTGGTACTTGAGGGAAATTTAGGATGTTGCCTGGCAAGTGTGAGATGATGGTGACTGAAAAGAGATGAAGCTGGGATGCTAAATAGAGGTCAGATTTTTGAAAGCTTTTGTAACTATGTTATGGAATTTGAACTTAATTTCGAGGTCAGTGGGGAACCACTGAAAGGTTTGAAACATGAGATAGACCTGATTTATAAAGAAGACCCCGATTCTGAAATGTGAAGAAGAGATGGTAGAGAAGTGAAGATGAAGGGAAGAATTTGTAGTTCTTGACTTTATTTACTGCTATAGAAACTTATAAAGTCAAAAGTTATGGTGGGGCGCCTGGGTGGCGCAGTCGGTTGAGCGTCCGACTTCAGCCAGGTCACGATCTCTCAGTCCGTGAGTTTGAGCCCCGCGTCAGGCTCTGGGCTGATGGCTCAGAGCCTGGAGCCTGTTTCCGATTCTGTGTCTCCCTCTCTCTCTGCCCCTCCCCCGTTCATGCTCTGTCTCTCTCTGTCCCAAAAATAAATAAACGTTGAAAAAAAAATTAAAAAAAAAAGTTATGGAAATTCCTGTACATCATTGGATTAATTCATCAGTCGTTTGCAGCAATAGTAATAATTATTTCCCCTTCTTTGGAGATTACTATTGAGCTCTCTCTTAGTACACTGGCCTTGTGCTTTATTATTTATTTATTTATATATTTTAAAAATTTTTTAACGTTTATTTATTTTTGAGAGAGAGAGAGTGAGACAGAGAGACAGAGCACGAGTGGGGGAGGGGCAGAGAGAGAGGGAGACACAGAATCCGAAGCAGGCTCCAGACTCTGAGCTGTCAGCACAGAGCCCGACGTGGGGCTCGAACCCACAAACCTGTGAGATCATGACCTGAGCTGAAGTCGGAGGCTTAGCGACTGAGTCACACAGGCGCCCCTATTTATTTATTTGTAAATGTTCATTCATTTTGAGAGAGAAAGCATGAGCAGGGGAGATGTAGAGAGAGAGGGGGCAGAGGATCCTAAGTGGGCTCAGCGTTGACAGCAGAGATCCCAATGTGGGGCTCAAACTCACATACTATGAGATCATGACCTGAGATGAAGTCAGACTCTCAACTGACTGAGCCACCCACGTGCCTCTCATGCTTTATTTTTATTTTCTGATCTCAGCAGAAGTTTTAGGAGACCACTAAATGTCTGGGACAGAGATAATGAGGTCTTAGTTTACAGCAGGGCAGAGAGTTGAGGAAGGTGACTGAAGATAGAAACGTGGCAAGAGGGATATGAATGTGGGAGCAAGAAATGGGAAGGGAGAATAACAAAGATGAACAGAAATGGGTTAACAGTCAAATGTCCTGAAAATAAAACACAAATTATCAGTTCCTACACAAATATAGGAAAATAATATTTTAATATAGAAATTTGTTGTCAAAATAGAAATAGTAAATTAGAATGCATATTATATTATATTATATTATATTATATTATATTATATTATATTATATTATATTATAACATTCAATGTATAGATATTAATTTTAAATCATGTAAGTAGAGCATTCAAAGACAGAAGGATGAAGGGATAATTTTCAAAAGGAAACCTCTCAGTAAAGAAAATCAGATTGCCTGCTACTTGCCTTATTCCAAATCAAAACTATCTATTAAAAAGAAGTATCTAGGGGCACCTGGTTGTCTCAGTGGGTTAAGCATCCGACTTGGGCTCAGGCCATGATCTTGTGGTTCATGAGTTTGAGACCTGCTTTGGGCTCTGTGCTGACAGCTCAGAACCTGGAGCCTGCTTCAGATTCTGTGTGTGCCTCTCTCTCTGCCCCTCTCCTGCTTGCACTTTGTGTCTGTCTCTCTTTCACAAAAATAAATAATAAACATTAAAAAAATTTAAAAAGAGGGATCTATATTTGCCTAATATCACACTTTCTTCATCTACTTAATATATTAAAATTCTACACAAGGTATGATGCAATAATTTTTTTTTGGCACCTTCTGATTTCCTGTTTTTCACTCAAATGGTTTAAAACTGTTAAATTCCTTTGTCCTGTTAAAATGTGAAGCCTGTTGCTAAGTGGTTGAGTTATGGGTCTGTTCCTTAGTAAATAATTGTATTTTATTCATAAATGAAAAAGTTCTAATAGAAGGAGCTAGTGTCATGAAGAAAAACAAACTCTTTATGTGTAAGAAGTAGATCAATGGCTTCTTTGGACTAGGAGAAAGAACAACTCTTCCAGAAAGGAAGAAGGGCCACTTCCTTGGTCATAAATGGTATTGTGTTGCTTGAAAGTAGATTTGAGGTCTGTGAGGTAAACAGCATTAGTGAAACCATTAGAGAGGTGTGGACAACCTAATTTTTTTTTTTTTTTTGAGGCCTCTTTCTTAAACTGAGAGAATGCAGACAGGTGACTAACCCAGCAAGGAAGGTGGAAATTGTTTTGATCTTAGGTTAAAGAGTCGAGAGTGAAATATAGTGCATTCCATTTGGGAGTCTTTAGGAGCAGACTGGGATGCTAATTGGATAGCTAACATATAATGAGGCAAGATATCAGTTAAGTATCATAAGATTCAAATTTGTTTAAAAAATTAAATATATTTGATATTTTTTCAAATAATTACATTTTGAAATAATTTTCAAAAAAGAAATTTATCTATATTTTTAATCTGTAAGACAGCAGGTGCAAAAAATCAGCAGTCGAGCACAGTACCTGAAAAAATGATTCCTAGGTTCATTGAATGAATGAGTGACTGCTTCTTAGATGTAAGCAAATTGAGGTGTTTCAGCCACTTAGATTACAGCGTTGTGCCACCTAGCGGCAATCTACCTGGAGTACATGGGTAATTAAAAAAAAAAAGAAAACTGGCCCTTCTGGAAGGGAATTAAATGTACTTTGACCCCTTGCCTACATTAAATTATACCTTCAACTTTATTGAATTTACTGAAGTGAACAGCCTGTAAAATCCAATTCTGAATATTCTATGAAAATGTCATTGAAGATTTTGTTCATGACAACACTCATGAGTCGTTGGAGCTATTGAAGCTACAGTCATTCATTTAAAAAAAATTGTGCCAGAAATGAAAGAAAAATCATTTACAGGTAAGAAAAATATAAATTTCTAATAAATACATATGTGCATTTTCAACCTTCATTAGTAGCAAATAAATGTACATAAAATACCATTTCTTCCTATCAAAATAGCAGATTACAAAAAACAATATGCTGTTGGTAAGGCAGAAACGAGGGAGATACTTTCAACAGTTATTGGTTCCGGGAGAATGAGTTGGAACAATCATTTTTTTTGATTAATTTTTTAACTTTATGTGAACAATTTCATGTTTATAGAAAGATCGCAAGAATGTGATCAGTACAAAGAACACTTGCATAATTTTTACCTAGACCCATTTATTGTTAATATACTACTCCATTTGTTTTATACCTATCTTGTGGAACTATTTGAGGCTAAGATACATACATCATGACCCTTTAGACCTGAACACATCATAGTGTATTTTCTAAGAATAGGAATATTCTCTTACATATTCATGGTACAGTTATTGGTGTTAGTGAATTTAATATTATGTGATAATTTTTATCTGATCTACCATTCATTCTATAATTTTCTCAATTGGCTCTATAATCTTTTATAGCAATTTCTTTACCTTCAGTACAGAATCCAGTCTCAGATTAGGTACTATTGCATTTAGTTGTCATGTCTCAGCCTCCTGTAATCTGGAACATTTCCACAGCCCTACTTTGTCTTTTTGACCTTGACATCTTTGAAGAATATAGACTATTCATCTCTTCTTTAGTAGAACATTTCACATTTTGTGTGCTTTTCTAATGATTCTCATTATT
The DNA here is from genome assembly GCF_018350175.1 of Felis catus. Taxonomy (NCBI): domain Eukaryota; kingdom Metazoa; phylum Chordata; class Mammalia; order Carnivora; family Felidae; genus Felis; species Felis catus. The sequence goes on from NC_058372.1 coordinate 87,340,898, forward strand.
CTAATCTATACATTCTTGATTGAAACCTAATGTGTATTTCTCAGATTACCACATCTGAAGGTACATGATGTTCATTCAGCTGACCCTCATTGGTAATGTTAATTTGTTCACCTGGTCGAGGATGGTCTAATTTCTTCATAGCATAATAATTATTTTTTCTGCGCTTTTACAGTTTAAGACCACACAAATATTCTACTCTTCATAAAAATTCCCCTGAGATTTAGCAACTGTTGATGATTCTGATCTTTCCAAACTTCAGCATGTTCATTTTCACCTTCAGTACTCCCTTTGTATTTATCAGTTGGCCCTCAGCACTCTACTGTAAATAAAAGCACGTTTTCCTTTATCCCTCATCTGTCTGTACGTATTCATGAATTCCTATTTTAAAAAATGGCTTGCCCTTCATTACTTTACATATTGTTCCAGATTTGAACAGTGGAAGCCCCTTTAAGATGGATTTTTTTCTTGGATAACAGAGAAAGAAAAATAAGGAAAAATAAACATATGTGATTTTTTTTGTACTTTGTTTTTATTTTTAAATCCACCAATAATTTCTGGAAATCGTTTCATATCAGTTCAGAGTGGTATCTATTCCCCACTTTTTTTTTGCACAGCTGCATCACAATCCATTGGGACAACCCACTGACCAAGTAATTACAATTTTGGGAGTATCTCCTAAAGGAAATTCTCAGAGATGAAGGTAAAGTCTTATGCATAAAGGTTTTCAATAAAACATTATTTTTTAAAAGATTTTATTTTTTTAAAGTAATCTCTACACCCAAGGCTTGAACTCACAACCCTGAGACCAAGAGTCACATGCTCCACAGACCAAGCCAGCCAGGTGCCCAATAAAGTATTTTTATAATGGTAAAAACGTAGAAATAATATGAATAGCTTACATTAAGGAATGGTTAATATACTATATTCACATAGCAAAGCATTATCCAATCATTAAGAAGGTTCATTCCTTTTTTTTTAGTATGAAATTTTTGTCAGATTGGTTTCCATACCACCCAGTGCTCATCCCAGCAGGTGCCCTCCTCAATGTCCATCACCCACTTTCCCCTCCCTCCCACCCCCCCCATCAACCCTCAGTTTATTCTCAGTTTTTAAGAGTAAGAAGGTTCATTTCTTAATATCATGTTAAATGAAACAAAGATGTCAAAAGTAAATACTTTGATTTGAATCATGTGGAATGCACAGAAGAGAGATTGGAAGGGAATATCCTGAAGCAATAAAAAAAATGGATGCTTCTGAGGGTAGGATTTCCCCCCTCTCTTTTCTATAGTTTTTTATAGTTTCCAAATTATCTTCAGTGAGCATATAGTGCTATTACTTTCAGAAAAGTTGAAATCAGTAACTAGGAAGATTTTTCTCCCTTAGAAATCAGAATACTTATTTTCTGGGGTCATTATAAGTCTTTATTATATTGTATTTCTCTTTTTACTCTGGGTGGTAGGAACCAAATTTAAAACTTAGTTACAACTGCTTATAAAGCAAACCCTTACAATTAGCACACTTGAGTTCTCTGTTCCCTTTTCTTGATTTTATGTGTGTTTTCTTAATCTTATGATGTCTTTTATTGAAAATCTCAAATCCTATTTATTTATTTATTTATTTATTTATTTATTTATTTATTTTTAAAGTTCTTAAAAATTTTTTTTAATGTTTTTTATTGTAGGGAAAGAGACAGAGAGAGACAGAGAGAAAGAGAGAGAGAGAGAGAGAGAGAGAGAGAGATTATGAGTGAGGGAGGGGCAGAGAGAGAGAGGGAGACAGAGAATCAAAGCAGGCTCCAGGCTCTGAGCTATCAGCACAGAGCCCAACTCTGGGCTCAAACCTATGAACCTTGAGATCATGACCTGGACCGAAGTTGGATGCTTAACCAACTCAGCCACTCAGGTGCCTCAAATCCTTTTTAAAAAGAAGTGGGGTATAAATAAATAGAACACAAATGGAATTCCTACATAATAATTGTCTTCAAACAGCTAAAGTAGACATTATGGATACATAATAGATTTTGTTTGAATATTTAAAATGTTATATTTCATGCTACAGCAACCGATGCTAAACTTCTTCAGTGCTCTCAGTGGCTGTGGTTGGGGAGGAATTTACCCCAGATCATTGTTTTCCAGACAAATTAAAGAGAGAGAGAGAGAGAGAGAGAGAGAGAGAGAGAGAGAGATGAAATCAAGATACTGAGTTAACACTATGGAAAATGTACTGAAAAGCAGATTAAAATGTTATTTTCAAAAGTTATGTAATATTGGGGTCTCTGGCTGGAGTGTGGGGCCTCTGGCAGTCTGTAGAGCGTTGTGGCTCTTGATTTGAGGGTTGCAAGTTTGAGCCCCACTTTGGGTATAGAGATTACTTACAAATAAAATCTTCAAAAGAAAAAGGCTATGTAATATTTTTGGAATAGCAAACGTCCCCTGTCAGGGTAAAATCTACTTCCACTTGGTACTTCTGTTCTCGGACATCCAACCCTACTAATATTAAATATGTGATCGCTGACCTGCTCTGCTTTCCTCTGCCTGTTATTTAGGAGTCCTCTAACCCAAATTTCCATGTTCTCACTTAAGCTAGTTCTTTGTGGCATTGGCCTCTGAGGACATGTAGAACAACTGTCTAATTTCCATGCAGTGTTCTTTAATAAAAATGAAGATAATTGTTAAAGCCAGCTCCTCCATTCCTGTCCCACTCTTTCAGAATAAATTTGAATGAAAGATAATGGATCCTTTTATTTAATTGTAGAGAAATGAGCACCAACTAATAGTGGTAGGGCTTGCAGGGTCTTGAGAAATCACTGAGTTTATTCCCCCATATCCACACAATTTCTGACACAAGAGAATGTTACCTATTACTGAAAAAAAAGGAAGAACATTTTTCAATTTAATTTTTAAGGTAATCATTTATTTAAGAAATCTCTCAATAGGACTCCCCCTGCCTCCCCTCCAATCTAACCAAACCTTTATGCTTCAACTTGAGTTTCTTTGTCCTCAGTGGAGGCAGAAAGAAGGAAAATTTACATAACTGAATTCATCTGACAACTCTTATTAAGCTTCTTTTAATTTTTTTTTTGTTTTCTAGGTTAAAAAACATGGTCCTTTATTTTTTTCTACAGATGTTATTTTCCAACCAATTAACCATATTTGTAGCTAGCCTATGAATCATTTCCAAATTGTTCACATGATTTCTTTGTTATGTATCTAAAACAAGACACTGTACTATAAGCATGAAGCCAGTGGGGTAACTAAATGAAAATATCTCTCACACATTCTGTGCTCTTTCTGTTACTCATTTTGCTTTTGGATTTGGTTTTATGAAGAAGCTACTTTATTACTGATTTCTGTTTAAGTGTGCTAATCAACCTAAGATCATAATCATTATCCAGACTAGTAGCCATCTACCAGTGTCTGGAGATGAGAAACCATATTTGTTTTGCTAATTATTATATCCACAGTACCTGTCACACAGAAGACATATAGTATTTGTGGACTGAATGGATTAAGTTTTATGCAGCATTTCATGATTTGCAATGCAGTTTTTAAAACTGCATTTAATTTAATTTTCTAAGCTATTTCTAAGGTGGCTATTATGAACTGAAGGAATTGGAATTTAAGATAATCTAACCAAGAAGTAGTGGAGATAATTCTTTGCTTACCACGCTGTTCTGTGTAGAGGTGGCATTCTGCCTTGCAAGTGCTGTAGTCTCAAGCTGCAGGGCGGCCAGCCAGGTCACACTGAGTGTCAGTGTGTAACAGGACAGGTCTAGTCAATGGTACTGCAGAATTGGTATGGAACCTTAAACAAAATTATCTTCTTCTGTATGTTGGTTTCTTGGTCTCTCTAAGCCTCAGTTTCCTCATCTGCATAATGAGGATAATTATGATACCTATTAATTAACTCACAGAGCTGATGCCATGAACATAAGCATACATAGTTCATGAGTTTGAAAACACTCTATAGACTGTAAAGTGCAGTGCTTATGCAGAGTGGTAACACCACTTAGTACGTGGCTAACCCATGGTTTCCCAGAGAAATTGCCCTTTTAAGGACAGGAGGTATTCACTACATCTGATCAACAAATACGATCTAAACTATATTTCCAGTTGTCAAAATCTTTCTGTGTTAGGCTTCTCTATCTTATGGGCTTTCATCACCAAAACACAGAAACAACTCCTTACTCCCACCCCACTATCCCGATCCATTAAAATGAGAAGACAGAGAACTTGGCATTACTTTAGGTGAGGCAACTGTGGGGCCACTGACCTTTAAATACAAATACTATATGTAGTAGGTATTTGCTCATACTGGTGCGTTCAATGTTTTTTTTCCAGTATATTTCATGATCTATAAATTCTTAAGTGATTTAGGTCTTTTTTTCTATATGGACAACTCAGAATAGCTACAGCACTGTGGAAATTAATTCTGAGGTTCATTACCTGGTGACAAGAAAACTTGTGGAATTTAGTGTAGGCTTAATTATTCTTGGCAGGAAAACCCAACCTATTGAGTTTGGGAGCATCTTTACAAATACTACTTGGTATTGTAATATATGCCGATGGCTTCTGCTGCTGTGTTTTATGTGTTTTAGCTACATTTTTTATGTTTGCATTGGTGCCTTTGGGCAATTTAAACCTGAAATACATACATTGATAAGTACAAAGAGACATAAAAATAAGAAATTAAAAAAATATATATAAATAAATCAACTCCCTTATGAACACAACCAAAATATGAACAACAAACCAAAACGATTTTTAAATGGCCTTTTATAGGCTGATTGGAAGGGTTAATGTTTCCTTTCACTGGGGTTGTTTGTTTTAATATTCAAGGATTATTTCAAAGTGTGCACTCCCCTATGATCTGGAATCACCCGCTAGTAAGCCGCTATTTCTGACTTTGTTGTGTTTTTCAGTTGGGTTGGTATAGCAAAGGCATTTGAGAACAAGTGATTTAAGATAAATATAATGACACTATTTTATAAAATGCAGTCTATTTGCCAGGATGCCAAAGGAAGAGAGAGAGAAAAAAATAGAAATTATACTGTGAATAGAAATGTATCTTTAGGTAGAACATAGTAATTTTAAAAGAAGTGTAACTAAAGAAAATTTTGACTTAAAAATAATATTAATATCTTCAGTAAAAATGTCTGTTCCAACTTCTAAATTGCTAAATATTTTGGATACTTCAGTTAAAGATCAGAATAGAATTTTCCTCCATATTTTCTTAAAAAATAACTTGTTTAAGCTAAATGCAGTGGTTGAAATGATAGTGTAAGGGAAACCAAAAAGATCTTTGGAAGAATTTAGTCATTTAAAAAATGAGAAAATGTCAATATATATGAGGTTAGCATTATTTGCACCGATAAATAATAAGTTAGTACCTTTAGAAGTTGATACAGGGGGCACCTGGGTGGCTCAGTCGGTTGAGTGTCCGACTTCGGCTCAGGTCATGATCTTGTGGTACATGGGTTTGAGCCCTGCATCAGGCTCTGTGCTGACAGCTCAGAGCCTGGAACCTGCTTCGGATTCTGTATTTCCCTCTCTCTCTATCTCTCCCTTGCTCATGCTCTGGCTCTCTCTGGCTCTCAAAAATAAATAAATGTTAAAAAAATTCAGGAGGTGATACAGAATATGCATATTTTTATGTATGTATGTATTCTAATGGAATACACTGAAGTCTACAAAAAAAACCAAATAAACCCTTAGTGATTCTACAAGTAAATAAATTAAATGAATTATTAAACCTTAAAAAATACTATGCACTTTGGAAATAAATTGCACAACTTCAACTTAAATGTGAGAACTCAAACACTGTGGATGGCCCTTTGCAGTATCTTTGATGAACAAAATCTTTAATTGATGTTCAGTAAAGCAAGATATTGTTCCACTTTCAGCTCACAGCACTTAGGAAATCAGTCTGCAAAAGTGTTGGCCGTGACCCAAGACTTCACTGAACTGCCAGTTCATGTGTGAGAGGCCCTTATGTTTGTGCCCTTTAATGTCTTGGGGTTTAAAGAAGGACAGAGAAAGTCTGGCTTAATCACCAGGCCGGCAGCAGGGCCACAGATCAGAAGAGTAGATTTTTTTCTGCTGCTCGAATGTTCACAATTCCTTCTGAGGTTAATAGGTTCCCAGAGGTGTTTTCTTCAGTAGAAGTTGTTTAGGGTCTCATTGAGTACTTCCTGTCCTTTTTTTTTTTTTTTTGGATCTTCTTCAACCCAGACGAAAATGCTTCTGCTCAGTGGTTAATCTGCTTCCCCTCATTACCTTTCTGTCACATAAAAAGAAAAAAAAAAATCTTAAGATTCTTTGACCAGACTTTGCTCCTGATGATAGAATCTTCAGTAACTGTTGCTTCACCACAGGGTGAGTGCTGGCTTTCTCATAAATCACATTTCTTCTGAGAGTCATGGTTCCCGCAAATTAGTCACATATATAGACAAATTAACCATGTTTTCAGCTTTCACTGAAGTTCTGTCACCTGGTGAATGAGTTTTTCACTAATGGAACACTCACTTATTGTAGATTTACCAATGCTTAAGATCTGAGCCCCTGTGGGACTGTTGCATTTTATATTCTACTTTTTAATTAATTCTAAACTTCTATTTTCAGACAACAATCACCTCCTAAGAATTTATATTTTCATTCTATTATATTTGCTAGCAGTTACACAAAGAAGCAAAGCTAAAATAAATATACCGATCACCCATAAGCATTACTGTACTTGGAATCATAAGTCTAGAGCAACAAAATCAGACATTGAATGTGATAGAGAGCTAGGCTTATCCATATAGCTCACTCTTGCTTGTCTGAAATCGAACCCCTGCCTCTGACAAATCATGGATGACTACACATTATATATCTATAGGATTGTTTGTAAATTGTTTAATCCATCATGAAGGATTATCTTTGGTTGGCCCAGTTCCAGGTATTAAATGTTCTTCAGAATAATGAAATTGTATTTTAAGCTTTTTATAAAGTTTCATTCAATTATTTTATTAAATGGGTAATTATTGAAATTAAATTCCAATGTGTGGTGAAACAAATACTTGAGTTGTAGGTACCTTTGTATACAATTAAACCTGACTTTTTTGTAACTTTTATGTTTTACATAGTGGGAGCTCCTAGAAGATTAAAAAAAAAACAGATCTTTGTGAAATTAAGTGAGGTATATTTTTTTCCACCTGCATTTTTTCCCATAGAAACATGATAATAATCACTCTTGTTAATGATCTGAGAGCTGGATATTAACACCCTTAAAAATGCATTTTCTAGATCTCTAACTGGTAATGTATGGTTTTGTGATAATCTTTTGAATGGTCATCATTTAACTCCTATCAATTCATCTTTTTTTCCAAATATCCTCTTATCAACATTGTATATATATTAAATAATTAATTTTTTTGAGTAAATATAGAGTACAACTTTGATCTTAGCTTTAAATGAAATTGCTTCAATATAGCTTTTTTCAAACTTGGACTTAAACTTTTCATTGATGGTATCATTAAAAAATTATTTTCTCATTTAGACTAAGTACTGCGTCCTTCTAGTGGGTGGGTTTCTAGTTACATTTTTAAAAGTACTATGAAAAGCATTGTAAGGTATCTAAGGTAGTAGGTAGTATATATTTAATTTTACAAAATTTAAATACCTACCCACATTTAGTGACTAATTTAATGGATGGGGATCAGGTAGAACTTGACTCATGAAGAGTTTTCGCTTCAATAGCACTGATTCTCTCCTTTTATTTGATTTTTAAATAGTGTATACTTTTTGAAATGAAATACCCAATATAAATATAAATTTTTTCCAACATCTAAATTGAATTAATTCATTACAGTTCAATAAATCCTCAAATATGAAAAGGGTAATTCATTTAAAAATGATTGCTGCTTTCTGCACTTTTTATGTTTAAAGCTAAAAGAGGTAAGCTTAAATTCTCCCCATTGAAGTGCCTTTTTTATGTGTCTCATACACTTATCTGCATCTCAGATCCTTTTAATGTCTATAGAAAATGTACTGACACCACCAAATGTTGAAATTTGAGTCACTTGGAGAGTTTATGCCTGTTAGTTTATAAAGATCACTTGCATTGTGCTTAAAGTCACATGATAACGTTTGTTTTTCTTCTTAAAATTTACGTTATAAAAAGGCATGACAACTTAATTTCAGTAGTGATCATTTAGGGCTGTGGCTTTTGAATATAAATCAGAAAACAACATGGTTAGTCTGCTGAAGTTCTAGTATCACTGTTCATCTGTGAATGAGAGAGTTTGGGAAATTTTGTTCCTTCTACAGACTTAGCCTAACATTTTGTTTATCATCTTCTTTATTATATAAGAATATAATTTTGTGTTATCGAGAGAACAAAATTCTTGAGGACTAATAAAATAGGCGTATGATAATATTTTTTAATTTAACGATAATAATAATTGTTCTAAGGAGTTTATAGGTATTAAATCACTGATGCTTTATAACAACCCAATGAAGTAGGTAGATACTGTTATCTCCAGTTTACAGATCAGAATCCTGGATCTCAGAGATTAGATAACCTGCCTAAAATTTCACAGCCGCTAGATGGTAGAGTTGGGATTAAAACCCAGAATATTTGGTGCACTCCTTGGGTTTTTAAACTTTGTGTTTTATAATACATATATTGTATGCGTATTTATAATACAGTTTATTTAATTATTCAATGAGAATCTCCAAATAAGTTATGTTGAACCCAATTACCTTTCAAGAAAATAGATTAGTTTAAATTGGTGATTAAGTGAAAGACAACCACTTTTCTGGCTATATCCTTAGGTTGAACATTGAGCCTAATAGTATGGATATGGTTAAGGCTTAAGAATCAGAATATATGTTTAAGATATACTTTGTCACTAGTTGAAGTTGTATATGGGGAAGCTATTTAACCCTTTAAATCTTGTTTGCTCATCTGTAAAATGGGATTAGTATTTCTATATTTCTGATAGATTTCTTGTGAAGACCAAGTGAGATAGCACTCATAAAAGGCCTTTAGAAACTTTATTGCATCCTACATCATCATCATCATCATCATCATCATCATCATCATCATCAACACTATCATAAATAATAACAATATTGATGCAAAACCCAAAGATATATGTGGCCAGGGATAGAGATGGGCATATAGGTGGCATTTAACTGTCCAAAGGCAGAATTTATAATTGCCTCTGACATTACCTAGTGCCTGCTCTTCTCTATACTCAAATGCTTTGGACTCCTATGCCACTCTTTTATTAACCAAAACTATTATTACTTTTATTTCATTTCATTTCATTTCATTTCATTTCATTTCATTTCATTTCATTTCATTTCACTTCACTTCACTTCACTTCACTTCACTTCATTTCATTTCATTTCATTTCATTTCATTTCATTTCATTTCATTTCATTTCATTTCATTGTTTTTAAAAAAAACTACTCTTACTTTTGTTCTTCGTGTTCCAAAGCTTGCTGGTTATCTTCACTGATAGCTCATACGGACTACAAATTCAACATGTCTAAAGCTGAAGTCTACGTTCACAGCTAGTGAGTAAAAGAGGTGATAGTTGAACCCAGGGTTCTAGTTTCAGAGTACTTGTTCTCACAAACATAGCATACTGTATTTTTGGTGTGTTTTGAAGAAAATAACTCTGGAGGCAGTATAGGGAATAGATTGAATAGGAAAGAAATGGGAAACACGGAGAATCACTTTTTAGTGGTCCAAAAGGGAGATGCTTAGAACCTGAACCAGGTTAGTAATTGGAGCCTCCAAGGTCAGATGGGTGAATTTAAAGGAACTGTATGTAACTGGCTCATTCTGGTGGTCTATGTACTAAGGGGTGTCCAAAAGACCCTCTTATGGAGATTACAAATTCAAACAATTAAAGGAACACAGGTAATTAATTTAGTTATTGGACCATATGAAATACACTAGGGAGTGGTATAGATTGTGGTAAATTGTAGAGCACATGTCTGGTTTAAAGAAGGCAGTTGCCTTGAGGTTTCAGTGAATTTCTGCCATTTAAAAATGTGCCCTGTGCTACCTTATATTGTATTCTGTTTTCCAAAAGGAGTTTTAAATTTGGCTTTTCATATAAAATCCACTCGTTTTGAAATGATGGTAACTAATTTAAAAACAACAGACAAACCTGTATGACTTAGTCAAAATTTATCTTCCACCTGGATTAAGTCTGTAGCTGTCAGTTTACAATCTCTGCAGTGATTCCGGATTTGGCAGCTAAAAGGATATTAATGCCTATAGAGGATGTAGGAATAAAAGCAGGCTGGAGGATAGGTGAAAATGTATCAGGAGTATGAATATCTTGGTTGGTGGACCAGATAAATGATTGGAAGCAGACAATGTCATAAAAGAGAGGGCAGGATAATGGTTTAAGAAACATAGTGTGATAAGAAGAAAGAAATTCCTAAGGGAGGTGGTCAGTATAATCAACATAATCATGCTGTCATTATATTGAAGGTTCACTCTTCTTGCAAAACACTGTACGTACGTACGTATGTATGTATGTATGTATGTATGTATTTCATTAATTCATTCATTCATTTATTAAGTAGGCTCCACACCCAGTGTGGTCTTGAACTCAAGACCCTGAAATCAAGAGTCAGAGGTTTAATCGACTGAGTCACCCAGGCCATCCACACTTTATTAATTTTACATTTAAGTTTATTACCAGGCACTTTACATACACTGTCTTACTTAGTCCTAAAAACAATCTTCTGAGGCAGGCATTATTATTTTATACCTAGTTTACAGATGAAAATGAATGAATGGCAGAACTAGGATTTATGTCCAGGTTTTACAAAAGTTAGTATTCCTCTAGAAATATCAGACGGAGCTTAGAGAAGAGCATCTAGAAGTGTGCAGTGCCAGCTTTCTACATACCATTTTTTAAAAATTATTCCTTTATTTTGAAGTTTATTTATTTTGAGAGAGAGAGAGAGAGAGAGAGAGAGAGAGAGAGAGAGAGAGAGAAGAGAGAGCAAGTGAGCATGCGCAAGCAGGAGAGGGGCAGAGAGAGAGAGAGAATGAGAGAATCCCAAGCAGGCTTTGTGCTGTCTGTGCAGATCACAAACCTTGAGACAATGACCTGAGCTGAGATCAAGAGTCAGACGCTTAACTGACTGAGCCACCCTGGCACCTCTTAAAATTACACTTTTTTTTATAGAAAATTATACATTCCCATACAGTTGTAGAAATAATACACAGAGATCTGGTGTATTCTTTACCTAGCATTCCCCAGTGGTAACATCTTGCAAAACTATATTATATCTTAACTGGGATATTGACTTTGATACAGCCAAGATATAGAATATAGAATAGTATAGTCCTATACATGTTCTCCATATACACCTAAGTATTTACATTGTTTTGGTCTGGATATAAATGGTGTTATTTTAAAAATCTTGTCCATGTGTTCATTATTAGTGCATAGAAATAAAATTAGGTTTTTTTTTTCTATGTTTAGCTTATATCCTATGACCTTGCTGAACTCACTTATTCATTTTAGCAGGGTTTTTTTTTGGTAGATTCCTTGAGATCTTTTACGTACACAATCATGTTTTTGGCAATTAAGAACAGTTTTCTTTCTTCCTTATTGATCTGGATGCCTTCATTTCCTTTTCTTGCCTTATTGTACTGGATATAATTTGTATCATGTGTTGAATAAAAGTTGTTAGACATCCTTGCCTCACTCCTGATACCAGAGGGAAAGCATTCAGACTTTTATCATTAAGTGTAATGTGAGCTATAGCTTGTTTTGTTTTCTTTTTTATATAGATGCTCTTTATCAAGTTCAGTAAATCCTCCTCTGTTCTTATTTTTCTGAGAGGGTTTTTTTTATTATTATTTTAAATGAGTGATGAACAGTGTCAAATGCTTTCCCTGCATTGGTTGATGTGGTCTTGTGATTTTTCTTTTTCTTTTTTTTTTTAAGTTTATTTATTGAGATAGATAGAAAGAGAACATGAGCAGGGGAGGGGCAGAGAGAGAGAAGGAGAGAGAGAATCCCAAGCAGGCTCCTTTCGTCAGCACAGAGACTGAAACGGCTCTATCCCATGAACTGTGAGATCATGACATGAGCCAAAATTGAGTGCTGGATACTTAACCAAATGAGCCACCCAGGTGCTCCAATCCTGTGATTATTCTTAATGTGGTGGATAAGCAGTTATTGAATTTTGAATATTGAACCAATCCTGAGTCCCTAGAATGAACCTCACTTGACAATGGTGTATAATTCTTTATATATTGTTGAGTTTTATTTGCTAAAATTTTGTTAAAGATTTTTGTGTCTGTATTCATGAAGAATATTGGTTTAACCTTGCTAATGTCTTTCTCTGTTTGCTATCAAGATAACATTGACTTCGTAGAATGAATTGGGAAATGTTACCTCTTTTATTTTCTGGAAGAGATTGTTTAGCATTAGTATTCTTTTTTTTTTTTTTTTTTTTTTTTTTTTTTTTTTTTAGAGATTTAGTAGAATTCTCCAGTGAAACCATTCGGTTTTGGAAATTTTTTTGCGAATGTTTTAAATTGTGAATTCAATTTCCTTAATAGTTATAGGGCTATTTATAGTACCTGTTTCTATTTGGGTGAGTTTTAATAAACTGTGGTTTTTTTTTTTTTAATTTTTTTCAACGTTTATTTATTTTTGGGACAGAGAGAGACAGAGCTTGAACGGGGGAGGGGCAGAGAGAGAGGGAGACACAGAATCGGAAACAGGCTCCAGGCTCTGAGCCATCAGCCCAGAGCCTGACGCGGGGCTCGAACTCCCGGACCGTGAGATCGTGACCTGGCTGAAGTCGGACGCTTAACCGACTGCGCCACCCAGGCGCCCCTAAACTGTGGTTTTCAAAAAAATGGTCCTTCTTGTCTACATTGTCAATTTTATGTTTATAAAATTCTTTGTAATATTGTTACCCTTTTGATGTCTTTAGAGCCTGTAGTGATATCCTTTGTTTCCTTACTGATGTTGACAACATATGTCTTTTCTTTTTTCTTTGTTGGTCTTGTAGATGTTTGCCAATTTTATTGATCTTTTCAAAGAAACAGTTCTTTGTTTCATTCATTTTCTATATTGTGTTTTGTTTTCAATTTTATTGATTTCTGCTTTTATTATTTTCTTCTCTCTGCTGGTTTTGAGTTTATTTTGCTATCTTTTTATAAGTTCTAGAAGTGGGAGCTTAGATTACTGACTTGAGATTTTCATTTTTTCTAATATATGCATTTGGGGTAATAAATTTTCCTCTTAATACTACCTTAGCTGTGTTCTACAGATTTTCACATATTGTATTTTAATTTTCATTCAGATAAATATATATTTTATCCCTTGAAATTTCCTATTTGAACCACAAATACTTCAGAAGTGTGTTGTTTAGTTTTTAAATGTTTGTAAATTTTGTTATTATGCTTCAGTTATTGATTTCCAGTTTGATTCCATGGTAGCTGCAGAATGTGCTTTGTATGTTTTCAGTTCCTCTTAGTCATGATGTCTAGTTCTTTTTATATGTTGCTAGATTCAGTTTTGCTAATATTTTATTGAGCTTTTTACATCCATATTTATAAAAGATTTTGGTTGGTAGTTTTTTTTCTTCCACCTAGTAACAGTTATTACCCACACTGATGGTAGTTGATTTCAGTCCTTAAAAGTGCTAATTGGCTTTGTAAATTTACATCATCTTGCGTGCTTTGCTTGATTAATGGCCCCTTCCCTTGAAGGACTGTTACTGTGAAATCAGGGACTATGTCAGTTTTTGGTATCACAATAAAACCATGAAACCAGTTGGGAAGTGCTTCTTCCTTTCATCTCCCTTGGAACAGTTTATGAAGAATTGTTATTAATTTTTCTTCAAATGTATGGTAGAAGTCAAAATAAAGCTGCCTGGGCCTGGGATTTTCTTTGAGATTAGGTTTTTGATTACTAATGCAATCTCTTTATTTGTTGTAGGTCTGTTCAGATTATGTATTACTTCATGTCAGTTTCAGTATTTGTGTCTTTTGGGGACTTGAACATTTCACCTACACTGCACTAATTTGTTAAGGTTACAGTTGCTCTTAGTATTCCTTTTATTACATTTTATTTCTGTAAGGCAATATTAATGTTGTCACTTTCATTTCTAATTCTAGTAATTTGAGTCTTCTATGTTTTTGGTCAATTTAGTTAAAGTTTTTTCAGTTTTCTTAATTTTTTTAATGATCAGTTTCACTGATTTTTAAAAATTTTCTAGGTTAATTTCCATTTTAATCTTTATTATTTCCTTTTTGTCTGCTTATTTTAGGTATATTTTGCCTTTTTTCCCCTAGTATCTCTAGGTAGAAGGTTAATTTATTGATTTGAGATTTTCCTTCTTTTTTATTAGCACCATGCTTTAACCAACTGAGTTAACTGGCTGCCTTTTTCTTCTTTTTTAATATGGACATTTACAGCTATGCATTTATCTCTAAGCACTACTTTAACTTCATTCCATAAGTTTTGTTATGTTTTATCTGGATTTTCATTCATATGAAAGTATTTTCTAATTTCCCTTTTGATTTCTTTCATCTAGTAGTTATTTAGGAGTGTGTTGTTTAATTTCCATGTATTTTTGAGTCTTTCAAATTTATTTCTGTTACTTATTTCTAATTTGTTCCATGGAGGTAAGAGAACATACTTTGTACAATTTCTGTCCTTTTAAAATTATCAAGTGTCATTTTGTGGCCTAGTATATGGTCTGTCCTGGAGAATGTTTCATATGTACTTGATAAGAAAGTATATTCTGCTGTGTTAATTTCTTGTGGCTGCTGTACCAAATTGCCATAAGTTTGGTGGCTTAAAACAATAGAAATTTATATTCCCTTATAGTTCTGGAGGCCAGAAGTCTGAAATCAAGGTACTGGCAGGTTTGTGCTTCCTGTAGGGTTGTGAGGGAGAAATGTGTTCCTTGACTCTTCCAGCCTCCAATGGCTGTTGGCATTCCTTAGTTTGTGGTTGTGTCACTCTAACCTCTGCCACTGTGGCCACAGCCAGACTTGGAAATTTCTATCACTCTTTCTTCCACTTCACTGGATCTTTCCTTCATCCCTTACATTCTGAACCCATCTGAGTTTTTTATTCCAGTTTTCATATTTTTCAGTTCTAAAATTTCCATTTAAAAAAACCCTGATATTTTGTTGCTGAAATTTTTTTTTCATTTGTTTTAAGCATGTTTGTAATTGCATGTTGAAGCATTTTTGTCAAGTGTGCTTTAAAATCTTTGTTATTTAATTTTAACCTCTTTGTTAACTCAGTGTTGGCACCTTTTGGTTGTCTTTCTTTCATTCAATTTGGCATTCTCCTGGTTCTTGGAGGCACAGTGTTTCTTTGTGGTGTTTGGCTGCAGTAGGGTATTATTATCTAAAAATTTTGACTTGCTTGATTGCCCGTTTTGTTGTCATTTTCCTAGAGAGAGTAGCTTTTTTGGGGGGCTTTTTGATCTGCACCTGTTTGTGCTTCTAAGTTTCTAGCTTCTTCACCTGCAAGTCTGGTGTATATGAGGCAAAAAGAAAATTCAGGAGACCCAGTACTGTACTGTTGCTCAGCTTCCAATGTTCCTAGGATTCTGCCATCTTTTTACTACCATTTTCTTACATTTATTATATGTATATATATAATGTGCAGGATTTTCAGTTGTACATAAGATTAGGAATAAGGAAAAATGAATCTATAAAATCTTGCCAGAAGTGGAAGTACTATATATGTATTTGAAAAATATTTGCTTTTTTTTCTGTTTATAATGGAAAATTTCAAATATATGCACAAACAAAGAAAAGGCAACATAATGAACTTCATGAATCTATCATACAACTTCAACAATGATCAATATGGTCTTTTTTGCTTCAGTTTTTTTTTTTAACTCAAGACATTTTTGGGAGAGGTTAGGATAAATAAATCAAATTTTATTCAACTGTAATACTTTATATGATCGTCTTTGGCTTTTCATAAATTTTTACTTAATATTGCTTTGCACAAAATTCATTGTGATTCTTCCTTGAGATATTTATGTATATTATTAATTGAAGCTGATTACACACACACATAGAATATTCTGAGCCACTAAAGTGGTATCATATATGTTTAGTGGACATGACATGATGAGAGTTCTGGTGACTTCAAATAAATGTAGTTAATTAAATGTTTAAGTTTTAAAATGCAGAAATGCACATTTTATCTTTGCCTAAAAGACTCAGAACGCTGATTTAGGGAAGTCTTAATGCAGAATTATGAACTTGAATTTTGTGTTAAACTTTAAAACACAGATGCAAAATTTAAAAAGTTGTCTGACTAGCAAAATTTGGAGGCAACTCTTATCTGTACCAAGTAATACTTTTAGTAAATTGCTAATTTATTATAAAATACATAATTAGTCTTTGGAATCTGAAATGCAAAAGCTGATTGAACAAAAGTCCATTCTACTGAAGCAGAATAACTGTAAAATGTGGCACTGCCACTGTTCTCACTGAAGGGACTTCATGTAGATTCAAAATCCTGCACTGTGTAAGAGAACATACCAAGGAGTTTAATCCAAAAATAAGTCAGGAAAAAAATGTAGTAAATAGCTTAACAACGTAACCCCTAAGGGTAAGGATAGCTTTAGTCATAATCATGGGTTAGTGACGGCCCACGCAAACTGACTCCAAAATCTTTACAGGTATCTGAACAGTATTTATCCCAACAATAATGCAGGTTGTGTGAGTGTGTGCCAGTTGTGGAGCCAGCATTTCAGAAGAGTTAACACCTATTACCCAGTTCTCCTACCTGAAGGTTTTAGGTCTAAAAATACTAGTATGGAACAACTGCATATTTTAAGGGAGGGCAGATGTAACCTTCACCTTTTCCTGCTTTTTTACCTTTTCCTTTACTTAAAGGTGCATATTCTAGAAGATTAAAGGTGCAGCAGATTTATTTTTCTTTTTTCTTTTTGGAAATCTATAGAATAAAAGCTTAAAAAAAGAGCTATAGATTTCTGGAAAGTATAAGGCTCTTGGAATAGCTTTTCTCTTCCCTCTTATTATTCTGTGTAAGTTTAATATCACTTCATTAGTAGCTTTTAGGTTTTGGAGTTATTTCTTTAAGTTAGTTATTCCTGCTTCTGTTCTCTCATAGTCCTCTGTGTTAATGTCTGTATTCTATCGTTCTGGCTCACTGTATAAGAGGAGAAGTTCATTTTGCTAGTGAGATTTGTAAGCACTCTGGAATTTATCTTACTTATTTAATTTATTTTATTTTTTAATTTACATCTAAGTTAGCATATAGCGCGATAATGATTTCAGGAGTAGATTTCAGTGATTCATCCCCTATGTATAACACCTAGTGCTCATCCCAACAAGTGTCTTACTGAATGCTTAGCCTTACGCATTTAGCCCATCCCCACCCACAACCCTTCCAGCAACCTATTTTTTTCTCCATATTTAAGAGCCTCTTATGTTTTGTCCCCTTCCCTGTTTTTATATTATTTTTGTTTCCTTTCTCTTATGTTCATATGTTTTGTATCTTCAATTCCACATATGAGTGAAGTCATATGATAATTTGTTTTTGTTTTGTCTGACTAATTTCACTTAGCATAAAACCCTCTAGTTCCATCCACATTGTGGCAAATGGCAAGATTTCATTCTTTTTGATTGCTGAGTAATACTCCATTGTATATATATATCACATCTTCTTTATCCATTCATCTGTTGATGGACATTTGGTCTCTTTCCATATTTGGCTATTGTTGATAGCACTGCTATAAATACTGGGGTACATGTGCCCCTTTGAAACAGCACGCCTGTATCCTTTGGATAAATACCTAGTAGTGCAATTTTTGGGTCGTAGGATTATTTTGAGGAACCTCCATACTGTTTTCCAGAGTGGCTGCACCAGTTTGCATTCCCATCAGCAGTGTAAAAGAGATCCTCTTTCCCTCATTCTCATCAACATCTGTTGTTGCCTGAGTTGTTAATTTTAGCCATTCTGAATGGTGTGAGGTGGTATCTCATTGTGGTTTTGATTTGTATTTTCCTGATCATGAGCGAAGTTGAGCATCTTTTCATGTGTCTGTTAGCCATCTGGATGTCTTCTTTGGAAAAGCGTCTATTCATATCTTTTGCCCATTTCTTCACTGGGTCATTTGTTTTTTGGGTGTTGAGCTTGATAAGTTCTTTATAGATTTTGGATACTAACCCTTTATCTGATATGTCATTTGCAAATATCTTCTCCCAGTCCATTGGTTACCTTTTAGTTTTCTGATTGTTTCCTTCACTGTGCAGAAGCTTTTTTATCTTGATGAGGTCCCAATTGTTAATTTTTGCTTTTGTTTCCCCTGCCTCTGGAGATATGTTGAGTAAGAAGTTCCTGGCTCCAAGGTCAAAGAGGTTTTTGCCTGCTTTCTCCTCTATGATTTTTATGGCTTCCCATCTTACATTTAGGTCTTCCATCCATTTTGAATTTATTTTAGTGTATGGTGTAAGAAAGTGGTCCCAGTTCATTTTTCTGCATGTTGCTGTCCAGTTTTCCCAGCACCACTTGCTGAAGAGACTGTCTGCATGTTGCTGCCCAGTTCTCCCAGCACCATTTGTTAAAGAGACTGTCTTTATTCCATTGGATATTCTTTCCTGCTTTGTCAAAGATGAGTTGGCCATACATTTGTGGGTCCATTTCTGGGTTCTCTATTCTGTTCCATTGATCTAAGTGGTTTTTTTTGCCAGTACCATACTGTCTTGATGATTACAGCTTTGTAATACATCTTGAAGACTGGGATTGTGATGCCTTCAGGTTTGGTTTTCTTTTTCAGGATTGATTTGGTTATTTGGCGTCTTTTGTGGTTCCATACAAATTTTAGGATTGTTTCTGTTCTGTGAAGAATGCTGGTGTTATTTGACAAGGATTGCACTGAATATGTAGATTGCTTTGGGTAGTATCAATATTTTAACAATATTTGTTCTTCCAGTCCATGAACATGAAATCTTTTTCCATTTTTTTGTGTCTTTTTCAATTTCTTTCATAAGCTTTCTATAGTTTTCAGTGTATAGGTTTTTCACTTCTTTGGTTAGGTTTATTCCTAGGTATTTTATGGTTTTTGGTGCAATTGTAAATGGTATAGATTCTTTGATTTCTTGAATTGCAACCAATTTCTGTGCATTGATTTTATATCCTGTGACTTTGCTGAATTCGTGGATCAGTTCTAGGAGTTGGTGTGTGTGTATGTGTGTGTGTGTGTGTGTGTGTGTGTGTGTGTGTAATCTTTTGGGTTTTCCATGTAGAGTATCATGTTGTCTGTGAAGAGTGAAAGTTTGTCTTCCTCCTTGCTGATTTGGATGCCCTTTATTCCTTTGTGTTGTTGTCTGATTGCTGAGGCTAGGACTTCCAATACTATGTTGAATAACAGTAGCGAGAGTGGACATCCCTGTTGTGTTCCTGACCTTAGGGGAAAAGCTCTGTTTTTCCCCATTGAGGATGATAATAGTGGTGGGTCTTTCATATATGGCTTTTATGATCTTGAGTTGAGGTATGATCCTTCTATCCCTACTTTCTTCAGCATTTTTTATCAAGAAAGGATGCTGTATTTTGTCAAATGCTTTCTCTGCATCTATTGAGAGGATTAAGCACTCTGGAATTTAGAGACTATGTTGCTCTTTGTATTCTCAGCAGATAGCACAGTGAGAGGGCATATAAAGGGCTTCAAATGGCATCTGATTTTTAAATTTGAGATAGGATGATTTGAATTGAATGAGAGGTGGAACTATGGTTACTGGGATGAGTGGAAGGGATGGATAATCCAATGTAAAAGGGAAAAGAAGGTGGTTGGAAAAGTAAGAGATAGAGTTAACTGGGAAGAAAGATGCTTGAAAAAAATGATCTGAATCAACATCTGTATGCATGAATTTTGGCTTTCAATAATCTTTCTTTCATCTCCAAACAAAAAAAAGCTCACAAAATGCCCTAAAATGAAAATCCTTCTCAATTAATTAATTTCTCATTGTCAACTATAGTTCTCTCCCAGCTGGACACCTGATTTGGAAATAATACCTATGAATATAGGTTAAATGTGAATTAAAGTCAACCTCCTAGAGTCTCAACCTGTAGGAGCAATTCCAGAGTCATTCTGAGGTATCTCTGTTTCTCCTTGCTAAGGTTTCTGTTCTTGCTCTCACCTGCCTTCTCAGCAGAGATTCTATGAGTTTTTTGTTCCCTCTCCCTGTTCCCAACTGTAAGATCCAGAGCATGGCAGAGAGACAGTGCCTATAGCTATTTAAGTAGTGGCCAAATCCAGCTTTCTACCTGATTAAGGAAGTATATTAATGTACTTTATAAGAAAAGGAAGCCATATTTTCCTTTAGCCTCTATAATTAATAGCTAAAGTAAATCGGTTGCCTTTCATCCTTTCTATTCTTGATTTTCTATTGAATCTCAAGTGGAACAAAGCTTGCTATGCTTTTATGGGACTTTAAAATTAAGCTTAAGGGGAAAAATAAAAGAAGTATTGTGTGGAAAGTTATTCATCTTTACTTTTAGAAGCCTCAGATGACTTGACTGTTTCAACAGGATTTTCTTTCAATATTATCCTATTCACAGAGGCTAAAAGAATCTTCTCTAGTATCCCAAATTGATTGAACCATGTGTAACCAAGAGACAGCTATATGCTATGGCAATCATTTATTGAATGTTAGCATGTTCCAGGAACAATGCTTGGTGGCACTGGGGAGACCAATATGAATATGTCCCACATCCATAGCCTTAAAGAACTCACAGAATAGTGAGGAAAGAAAGTTGTGAAAAAAAAGTTCTAGAATGGTGGAAGGGGGTAAAGTGAAATAGGACTATAATGGAAGGAGCTATTGCTTCTTTCTGATGGAGAAAGTCTGATGTAGGAAGTCAGAGGATTCTTCACAGTGTACATTACATCAGGACTCGATAATAAAGAGTGTAGGATGAGTGTCTGGGTGGCTCAGTTGGTTAAGTGTCTGGCTTTTGATTTTGGCTCAGGTCTCATGGTTGTGAGATTGACCCATGTATCAGGGTCTGCACTGACAGCACAGAGCCTGCTTGGAATTCTCTCTCTCCCTCTCTCTTTCTGCTCCTCCATTTCTCTCTTTCTCTCAAAATAAATAAATAAATAAACTAAAAAAAAAGCATAGGAGATAGTAATTCTACTAGAGGTACCCAGAGGACCAGAGAGGGTAATGATTGCTGACACAGCCTGAAGGATCTGTTGGGCATCTTCTCAGAGATTTTCTAGCACCTAGAACGGGTGTCTCATACCCACTTTCCATCTCTAAGGGTTGTTTTGGGTCTCCAGAGCCAATCCATTGTTTTGGTTTCAGGTGGAGATTCCTTGAACTAATGATATTTCCCATTGAACTGTTCTCCCCACCTGAGAGGGGAAATTATGCCACCCAAGGGAACCCTAGAGAACATGAGTTGAAGCTCACTTTTCTTTTTTGTCTGGTTCTGGAAAATTCTGAGCTGACCTAGGAGAGCAAACAGGCAAAAAGCATCATGACTGGAGTGATATAATGCACATGTAGCAATGATCTGAGGGGATATATGTCCTTATATTGAAGAAGTGCTTTCAGGTCATACAAATATAGCTAAGTATAAACAATAACATTTACATGAGTAAAATCTCTTTTTCTCTTAATAAGCCCACCTAGCATAGTGCTTAATACATACTATTCCTCAAGAAATATTATGGAGTAACTAGTGTCGATATTATGCTTTTGGCTGATAGTATGAAGGCTTCTATTCTTAAATAAATCTAAAAGGCTGTGCATTTTGATTTAAAAGTAAGAAGAATTAAGTTTCTAGCTTTAAAAACCTTAGACATCCACCTTAACCAAGTGATCAAATTAGCATAACTAGTTATAAATCATATCAGCAACAGGAACCCCAGATTTGATGCACTGAATGGAACATGATATCCCTTCTGTGGTCATTTGATACAAGGAAAGACTGAGGAACAATTACAGATTGGAGGAGACAAAGGAGGGAAACAGCTAAATGCAAATTGGGTTTCTAGATAGGATTCTAGGACAGAAAAAAAAATTAGTGAAAAAAACAGTAAAATTTGAATAAGTTCTGTTGTTTAGTTAGTATTATACAAATGGCAATGTCCTGGATTTGGTAATTGTACTATGACTACATAAGATGTTAACTTCAGGGGACATTGGGTGAGTGTATATGGAAATTTTTGTATTATTTTTGCAACTTTTTACTAAGGTTCAAAATTCGTTATAATTAGTTAAAAAACTTATACCTAAATTCCATCCAAAGACATACTAGAAATGTGTAATTATTATTATTATTATTTACAGTTTGATAGTTTTATTAAATTTTTCCAAGTACAGAGTTATGTTTGTCAGGGGGAGGCTGGTTTCTAAATATTCTTTATTATTTTTTAAGTTTCTCTTGAAATCTCACTTAGTTAACGTACAGTGTAATGTTAGTTTCAGGTGTATAATGTAGTGATTCAACATTTCTGTACAACACCTAGTGCTCATGGGAACAAGTGCATTCCTTAATCCCCATCACCTATTTAACCCATCTCCCTACCCACCTTTTCCCTGGTAACCATCAGTTTATTCTCTATAGTTAAGAGTTTCTTTCTTGATTTACCTCTCTCTCTTTTTTCCCCCTTTCCTTATTTGTTTTGTTTCTTAAATTCCACATGAGTGAAATCATATGGTATTTGTCTTTCTCTGACATATTTCGCTTAGCATTATGGTCTCTAGATGTGTCTATCTCTTTGCAGATGGCAAGATTTTAATGGCTTGCCATTTTAATGGCTGAATAAAATATTCCATTTATATGTATACCACATCTTCTTTATCCATCCATCAGTCAATGGATAATTTGGCTATTGTATATAATGCTGTTATAAACATCAGAGTGTATGTATTCCTTTGGATTAGGTTTTCTGTATTCCTTGGGTAAAAAATAAGTAGTAGTGCAATTGCTAGATCATAGGGTAGTTCTATATTTACCTTAAAAAAATTTTTTTACGTTATCTATTTTTGAGAGACGGAGAGAGACAGAGCACAAGTTGGGGAGGGGCAGAGAGAGAAGGAGACACAGAATCTGAAGCAGGCCTCAGGCTCCAAGCTGACAGCACAGAGCCTGACATGGGGCTTGAACTCACAAACCGTGAGATCATGACCTGAGCTGAAGTCAGACTCTCAACCGACTGAGCCACCCAGGTGCCCCTATATTTAACTTTTTGAGGAAACTCCAAACTGTTTTCCAGAGTGGCTGCACCAGTTTGCATGCCCACCAACAGCGCAAGAGGGTTCCCCTTTCTCCGCATCCTCACAAATACCTGTTTCTTGTGTTGTTGCTTTTAGGCATTCTGACAGGTGTGAGGTGATATCTCATTACTGTTTTGATTTGTATTTCTTTGATGATCAGTGATGTTGGGCATCTTTTCATGCATCTGTTGGCCATCTGTATGTTATCTTTGGAAAAATGTCTATTCATGTCTTCTGCCCATTTTTGATTGGATTATTCATTTTTTGGGATGTTGAGTTTTATAAGTTTTTTAATATTTTTTGGATACTAACCCTTTATTAGATATGTCATTTGCAAATAGCCATTCTGTAGGTTACCTTTCAGTTTTGTTGTTTGTTTCCTTTGCTGTGCAGAGCTTTTAATTTTGATGAGGTCCCGATAATTTACTTTTGCTCTAATTTCCCTTGCCTCAGGAGACAGATCTAGAAAGAAGATGCTATGGCCAATATCAAAGAGGTTACTGCCTGTGTTCTCCTTTAGGATTTTTATGGTTTCAGGTCTCACATTTAGGTCTGTAGTCCACTTTGAATTTATTTTTGTGTATGGTGTATGTGGTCCAGTTTCATTCTTTTGCATGTTGCTGTCCAGTTTTCCCAAAGCCATTTGTTGGAGAGACTTTTTCCCATTGGGTATTCTTTCTTGCTTTGTAAAAGATTAATTGACTATAGTTGTGGATTCATTTCTGGGTTTTCTGTTGTGTTCTGTTGACCTATGTGTCTGTTTTTGTGCCAGTACAAATACTGTTTTGATTACTACAACTTTGTACTATTGCTTACAGTCTGTAGTTGTGATGCCTGTAGCTTTGTTTTTCTTTTTCAAGGTTGCTTTGGCTATTCAGGATCTTTTGTGGTTCCACACAAATTTTAGGATTGCTTGTTCTAGCTCTGTGAAAAATGCTGTTGGTATTTTTTTTTTAATGTTTATTTATTTTTGAGACAGAGAGAGACAGAGCATGAACGGGGGAGGGTCAGAGAGAGAGGGAGACACAGAATCGGAAACAGGCTCCAGGCTCTGAGCGGTCAGCACAGAGCCCGACGCGGGGCTCGAACTCACGGACTGTGAGATCGTGACCTGAGCCGAAGTCGGCCACTTAACCGACTGAGCCACCCAGGCGCCCCTGCTGTTGGTATTTTGATAGAAATTACATTAAATGTGTGGATTGCCTTGGGTAGTATAGACATCTTAACAATATTTGTTCTTCCAGTCCATGAACATGGAATGTTTTTCCATTTCTTTGTGTCATCTTCAATTTCTTTCATCAGAGTTTTATAATTTTCAGCATACAGGACTTTTACCTCTTTCGTTAGGTTTATTCCTAGGTGTCTTACTGTTTTTGGTGTAACTGGAAATAAGATTGATTCCTTAATTTCTCTTTCTACTGCTTCATTATTGGTCTGTAGAAATGCAAAAGATTTCTGTATATTGATTTTGTATTCTGTAACTTTACTAAATTTGTTCACCAGTTCTAGCAATTTTTTGGTGGAGTCTTTCACGTTTCCTAACACAAATCATGTCATCTGCAAATAGTGAAAGCTGGACTTCTTCCTTGCTGATTTGGGTGCTTTTTATTTCATTTTGTTGTTTACTGTTGTGTCTAAGACTTTCATTACTATGTTAAATAACTGGTGAGAGTTGACATCCCTGTCTTGTTCCTGACCATAGAGGAAAAGCTCTCAGGTTTTCCCCATTGAGGATGATATTAGCTGTGGATTTTTTGTATACGGCCTTTTCATGATGTTGATGGATGTTCCCTCTGAACCTACTTTGCTTAGGGTTTTCATCATGAATGGATGTTGTACTTTGTCAAATGCTTTATCTGCACCTATTGAAATGATCAGATGGTTCTGATCCTTTTTTTTTTAATGTGGTGTATCATATTGATTGATTTGCAAATACTGAACCATACTTGCAACCCAGGAATAAATCCCACTCGATCATGGTGAATGACTTTTTAAATGTATTATTGGATTAGGTTTGCTAGTATTTTATTGGATATTTTTTCATCCATGTTCATCAGGGATATTAGCCTATAATTCTCTTTTTTAGTAGAGTCATTATCTGGTTTTGGTATCAGGGTAATGCTGGCCTCATAGAATGAATTTGGAAGTTTTCCGTCCTTTTCTATTTTTTGGAATAGTTTCAGAAGATAAATATTAACTCTTCTTTAAATGTTTGATAGAATTTACTTGTGAAGTTATCTGGCCCTAGACTCTTGTTTGTTGAGAGTTTTTTGATTACTGATTCAATTACTTTGCTGGTGATCAGTCTTTTCAAGTTTTCTACTTCTTCCTGTTTCAGTTTTGATAGTTTATATGTTTCTAGGGAATTATGCAATTCTTCCAGCTTGTCCAGTTTGTTGGCACTAGTTTTTCATAATATTTTCTTACAATTGTTTGCATTTCTGTGGTGTTGGTTGTTATTTTTCCACTCTCATTTGTGATTTATTTGGTTTCTTTCTCTTTTCTTTCTTTTTTTTTTTCTTTTAGAAAGAGAAAGAGAGTCAGGGTGAGGGACAGAGGGAGAGAGAGAGAATCTTAAGCAGGTTCCATGCTCAGTGTGGAGCCCAGTGTGGGGCTCATTCTCATGACTCTGGGATCAAGATCTGAGTTGAAATCAAGAGTCAGACACTCAACCAACTGAACCACTGAGGGGTCCCTCTCTTTTCTTTTTGATAAGTTTGGCTAGATATTTATCAATTTCATTATTATTATTATTGTTATTATTATTTTAAAACAGCTCCTCATTTCATTGACCTGTTTTATTATTTTTTAATTTGTTTTGTTGTTGTTGATGTATCATTTATTTCAGCTCTAATCTTTGTTATTTACTTCCTTCAGCTTTAGGCTTTGTTTCTTTGTTTTTCTAACTCCTTTAGGTATAAAGCAGATTTATTATTTATAGTATTATTAACAATGCCAGTGATTGTCAGTGTCATTTTAAGCTAGAGGTCTTTATATGAATACTTATATTGTTAAATTTGAAAGAAGTAAAAAATTTTATTCATGTATACTCAAAAATATTTTTTTTTGGAGTGGGTCTTGATTGGAGTTCTGACTACTTAAGCTATACTATGTGGATGTTGCCCTAAGTATTGATAATTATGTCTGTAGTAGACTATAGTACAGATACTATCAAATGTTTTGGCTTATGAACAAACCTAATACTTTTTGAGGATTTATACATATAAAAGTGGCTGTCAGCCCTTAAAAATGCCATATTATTAATTTGCTTGCCTTTTTAAAAATTGTTTACCCTCCTTTTTTAGCCACCAAAGTACGTATTTCTATATTTTCTACTGCCCTCTAGGGGTAGACTAGGGAAAATTGGAGTCCTGAACCTCTGAATATGTAGATCACAGGAAAAAATAGAAGAAATTTGAAATTTCTGTATTTGGTGGAGATAAATATGAATTGCTCAGATACATATTTTTATAAAATATTACAGTATAATTTTTTATCTAGAATTGCTAGCATGCTGTTTTGAGACCCAGTATTTGTTTCAAGTGTGTAAACCACATTAGCCTTGTGCCCGGTAGAGTATTTCGGGCATGGTAGATACTTTATTCAATGAGGAGGTGCTATCAATGGAAGGCTTTAGCATCCATCTCTCCTCTGTGATCTTTCCTCCTTCATCACATACAGTCCCTTAGATGCCTCAAACTCTTTGTTCCTCTTGCTACTAATAAAACCTGCTCTGATAGCTCCTTTTCAGAAATAAATGATAGTGAAGAATGAAAAATATTACTTCATCTAATTCTACCTTGGGGGACAAATAAACACGCCTGTACTAGTAATAATGTATTTGTCTTCAATCATTTGTGCGTTTCTTCATCTTTGTGCTCTCCTCTAGGGTTCCAGATATTAGAATTAGTCACATCATATTTGCACAGAATATTTTCATTTGTTAACTTAAGAAGCTTCAGGAGATCTTTTACCCTTTTTTTTTAACATTGCACTTTTATTAGTGTTAGTGAGAATTTATCTTCTAGAAATAGAGGATAAAATGAAATTTCAGTCACATATCAATAAGTTGAATATTTTAACTCTCGACTGAAGAAAAGTTTTCCGAAATACCTTAATTTATGAATACATACAAGAAATGCACATGGGTTAAGGAGAGTTTTGAATTGATGATTTTTTTAGACTATAAGTTAACTGAGGCTAACTAGACTTGCTAATTAGTTGACTATGTTATTTTTCAATAGAGAATTGTAATATTATTTCAAACTTATTATTAATATTATTATCATTATTGTTTTCCTGTGAGCATTACAAAACCCACCCCAATGGGGAGCGGGATGGTTTCAATAGCTAATGACTGAACTTTTCACCTCAGACTTCGGTTCACATTAAGCTGTGATTTTAAGTGATTGACAGCCATTTTATAGTAACCTGAAATGAATTGGGGGTCAAAATCATCCACATGATGGAGAGAAAATGCCCCCATTAGAAAAAAATAAAGACAGACGTAAACTAACCAGTGTAGTTGAAACTAATTGGCCTCCTTATTGGCAAAGGATTGAACAGGCACAGGGACTGAATTAATCTCTTGAATTTGGTGGCAGATCCTTGCAGGTTGAAATTGTGAATTGGCAGGTTAACATAAGGGGAGGCTATATCCCTCTCACATGTGATACTTCTGTTCTGTGAATTTCCATTTTGTGGAGCTGTCAATCTGAGGCTTTTGTGAGCATTAAACTTTCTTTAGAAATAGCACGACCAAAAAAAAAAAAAAAAAAAGGAATGACCCCCACCTCCTAAACTACCACATAAATCAGCTTGATTAGTAATCTCCATTAAGAGACATTGAGTTTTGAATAGGCTGGGTATTGTAGGTCCAGAATGAAGGACTTGGCAGGGCCAAATAGGGAAGTTTGAACAACATCTGCCCTACTCCTTCCTAGCACTTCTCCAAGTTTTAAGCCTATTCACAAATGACCCAAATTATAAAAGTGCAAATTGTAGTTCTCCACAAGCAGTTCTTCAAATAACATCAAAAGGTGAATATATATAGTATTAGTATTTATTAAAGGCATAGAAATCCCACAACCTATATTAAGAAGGAAGCTAACAGTAACAGACCTTTATATATGGGTCTATTAATACTAGCTTTCTATTAGCATTCTTCTTTTCTTTAACAAGTGAAGTTTGATCTTGAATTTTTATTCAAAGCTCTGTGAACCAAAGCCACAGATGGGGTATTGCTGTGTCATTTCCATGGCCTTATACAGAATGTATGCAGCTGTCCCATACTCCCTTAATAGACCTTCAGCTTTTCAATACATCTTCCACTGATGGCGTTTCTGTGGATAAACATCATTTCAGAATGAAACGTGCCAGATGTCCTGCAGTGCACTTAGGTACAACAAGGCACTTTAAAAAAAAACCGCGCCTATATTATTTACTCATTTAGAGGGATGTGACTTCTGGGATATACATTGGAAATCCAAAATTTCCTGAATGAGAGAGGAAATATTATAAACAGGTTCCAACTCACTTGCACCTTAGAATTCCCCCACACACATTTTTTTTCAGACCATAAAGAAATCAGTATTTTATATCCAGGTTTCTCATAATTTCTCCCTGTAGGAGGCATAACTCAATCAAAACCTCTGGTTACTACTGAATAGAAATAGTCTTTTTTATTGAGGTTAAAAATTGCTAGATCAGGGATTTGGAATATAGATATTTTTATTTTTCCTTTAGTATAACTAATTTTAAGAATCATTCTTCCAAACATACTTGAGTTTTATATTCCCACCACAAAGCAAATATTATTTTCAGTTTTTTGTTTCTGTTAAGGGATTAGAATTGGTGATCTAAAGGAAAATAAAATACTGGTGGGAAGCGGTTATCCACGATCATTCCAATACCAGCATTTGATTCTATCATATCAAGTGCAACTATACTACATGCTCAAATGCTTGACTGACTTTTTACTTGTGTTATTTTATTTTGTTTTGCATATATACCACTCTCTTTGAAGATTTTAAAATCCTTGACTATAAGGATCATATCTCCAACATGAGAGATATATAGTATTAGTATTTATTAAAGGCCAACCAAAATATTTTATGTTAAGAAGAAAGGGAACAGTGACAGACCTTTATATATGAGCCCATTAATACTAGCTTTCTTTTAGCATTCTGAGCACAATGGGAGGGAGATCTTAGTCAGTGCCTGTTGAGTTGATGACTACATTTATGTCAAAGTGGAACAAGGAGATAATGTGTTACATTTTACTATGAGATATTTTGGTTTCACTTAAAAGTGCTTATAGATTATGGCATAGAATTTAAAAGACTATAGATTTTGCTTAACTTAATTGTGATGTTGCAAATTGTGGTAGCTTTATTATTCTTCAAAATGTTTTGCATGCATTGTCTCATTTTTTTAAGTGGTTTTTACAGGCAGACCAAGCAATAGCTAACAGAGCTGACACATAGACCTTTAGGGTAGCCCACTGCTTAAGGACATTGCACTAGGCAATATTTTGAAGTTTCTTATGACTCCTAGGAATCATTTAAAAGAGGAATGTTCTTCAGTATTACACAAACTAATTATTGATGAAGTAGTTATCCTAAGCAAAAAATTAAAAAAAATAAATAAAGGAAAATTTCACTTGAGGAACATTGGCAATTATTTAAAATCCCACTCTGTATTTAATTCAAAAGGTGTGTTTTTTGAGGCTGTGTTCTTTTTTGTGTGTGCATCCTAAGAAAACTAGCTGAGACTTTTAATGATTTTTAAAATCATTGAATAATTTTGTATATTTTCAATTCACATTCTCCTAACAGGAATACTCTTCTTAACACAAAATATATTGCTTTTACCAAAAGGAGACATGTTTATAGTTTATCTTGCCAGCAAGTTTTAAAGCAAATATAGATCAATGCTTTAGCTCTGCCTCTGATGGCTGTGTGGTTAATTTTTCTGTCCCATGGTGCGTAGCTCTCTCTCTTTTGGTGCTGCTGTATGTTTGCAGCCATGCTGTCAACATCCACCAGAGAGCAGAGCAGCTCCAACACCCACATCTTTCACGCTAGAAATAGATGGAGACAGTAACACAGTCAGATCCGTGGCCAAACAACGTGGATTGCAGTTCATTTCAAAGGTCAGCGCATATTTAAGCTTGCTTCATTACTGCCACCTTTATGCCTGAGATTTTCATTTAAAAAAAAAATCAGTTTACCTAGGTTCCTTTAGAGACAGAAAAATGAAAGTGCTGAGTCCTATTTTCATTTGGGGATATCAAGCTTTTTATCAAATTATAGAGGTGGCGTTTCAGAATATTTCATATCTGATCAAGAGGAAAATCCAAAAATAATTTTCTTTTTATTCAGGAGTCTTTCAGGCAGGAGGACTGCTTTATTTTTTACTTAATATTGTGCTCAAGTCAATCATTTTGAATTCAGAGAGAAAATAAACATTTAAAAGCAATCCATAATAAAAAATTTGGTGAGTTCAACATTTTTATTTACATTTCCTAATGAAAACACGATTCATACTCTTTTGATATGTTTTTACCCATCACCAAGTAAAATAAGTTAATATATACTTTAATTTTTATATTAAAAATGGTGAACAAGTGAGTAATCATAAAACATTTACTTTTTAGTTAAAAAAAAGTAAATTACTTGCCTTTCAAGAATAAAGCAAGGATGGCTTATCTTATATTTAATTAAACTTGTGCTCTTCCTAATTGCTTTAAATACCTAATATACATAGGAAGAATAGGATTTGGCATATATATTAGGAATATTAATATGGCCAGTGCATATTTGTGGATTCCAAATGGGTTTTGTTACATATCCTTTTTAAAAAGACTAATAATTTAATTAAAACAGTTAATTTTGGGAAGGAGTTTTATATACTTATTCTCTTTGAGAAAAAATAGAGCTCTAGAAAATAAAAGCAAATCATTTTGAGGTATGACATTTAAGCCACAGAGAAAATAGACTTTCAAAATAGTGTTTTTACAAAGCCCTTTTGACATCAAAATGTGGGGAAAAATGTCATCAATCATTGTGTTAATTATTTGGAATTAAACTGCCTATAAGTAAGTGTAAAACATGATTAACTTAACATATGTAGTGAAAAGTTTTTCAAACTTAGATGTTATGACCATTTTCGGTCATGGAAATTTATACTTGTGACACATTGTAGGAACTTAATTATGGAAATATCTTAAGAGTTTAAAAGGAGTATCTTAAGA
The DNA here is from genome assembly GCF_018350175.1 of Felis catus. Lineage (NCBI taxonomy): Eukaryota > Metazoa > Chordata > Mammalia > Carnivora > Felidae > Felis > Felis catus. Next base: position 87,372,423 of record NC_058372.1, read on the forward strand.
CTGAAGGCTTTCTAAAAGAAATACATACTCAGATTATATAGCTGTAAATATATATGTATATATTTTACATATCTTATATATGTAAAAAAATATATATAATTTGGTGGTAATTTTAACTAGGTTATTTTAATTTTGGCATTCATATATTTCTGAAATGAATATTTAAAATACATTATAACTGTGACTGAAAGAGGAAAAACATCTATATTTTAAGTATAATTTTAGGCTTATAAATAGACCTTATAAAAACATTTTGACTATTTCATTTCTTTATAAGCATCATTAATATTTATAACTTATTTTAAAATAATTAAGAAATAAATATAGCTAAAAATCCAATCATCTGTTGTATTCAGACCTGGGCCACTTAACTCAATTCTGTAGTTTGGAATTGTTGCTTTTTCTTCTGTTTTCAGGAGTAATGTCCTATAGAAAGTGTATGAATGGGATCCAGAAAATACAGTAATACAATAATAGGGCCTTACGATAAAAAGAAATGTAAAAAGTGAGAAAACTGGGAGAAATAGGACCTCTAGTCCCTTAGGCCATCCACATGCATCTTCCAATCCCTAAGATAGGATGAACCCATATTTCTTCTCTCTGTTTCTGAAGTTAGATGGTGATGGTTTTACTTGTTAGGAAGTATAATATGACTGAAGTACGGTTTCTTTAGTTTTTTCTCAAATGCCACTTAAAACAACAAAAAAGAATATTAGGTATCTATTGGAGAGCATATTCATATTGTAAAGGAAGGAGAAAAGTTATTGCTTTCCTGATTATTTGCCTAGCAGTACACCATTTCATTTAACTTCAGCATCACCTGGGAGCTGGGTGGTGGTAGGCCCATTTTGCAGATGAGAAACTTAAACATTTAGGAGTTTGGTGATTAACTCTTACCCATCCAGGGCTCTGTCCCAGGTCATCTGACTCAAAATTCCATTTTTCCTCTTTGCTATATTGCAAATTCTGGACTAAGACAAGGATCCTTTCTTTAAGGTTTAGAGATACATGCATTTGGATTGCCAGCAGATAAAATTTAGGAAGGGCCATGATTCTTATTCTTATTTTTCAGTTTGTGGCTTAATTCTGTAGTCAGTTATCTGAATTAAAATACACCCCCCCCCAACTTAGACAGATTTGCTAATTATCAGGTATTTATCTAACACCATCATTACTAACACAGAATACTTAAACTTATTTTAGCATACGTTTCTGGTATATTGGTTGTAAACATGAGGGCTTTTACATATGAAAAAATAACACATGCCATTTTGGGATAAATAAGGACAGACAATTGTATGTGATATTTAAGACTGATTTTTAAATATGTCATGAGAGTTTTAAGGGCAGAAATATAATTTAGATGGGCCCCTTATAAAAAAAATCTGAGTTTAAAAAGTTTAATACATACAAATGATACACAATTACCTTACTGTTAACTTTTTCAGTCTTTTTTCAAAGACTCTAGGCTCAAATACCAGGGGCTAAGAAAGTCAGATAAGCCAATTTTTCCATTCTTCATTATGGTTTCTACCTCCCTGCTCCCCAAATTTATCATGGCCCTGATTTGAAACGATGAATTCAAAAGCAGTTTTTCAAAAAGTCGTTTTCTTTTGTACAAATGAGAAATCAGTTTCCAATGATGGTTTACTGATAGAAGTGATCTTTTAGCCTTTTCTTAGAGTTTGAGTTAGGTTTACATGTAGAGATAAGTGACCTTTGGCCTTTCTTTAGAATTCAAGTTACTATTTTTTGAAAGCCTAACAGCACTTACGCAAACTCTGTGTTTGCTGTAATACAGCAACCAAAGGATACTTTAACTGCTGCCGTGATGGCTTCTTTTCATTATGTGCATTTGCTTATTAATATGAAGGTGCTTCACAGCAGAGTGGGAAAATTTAAACTAATTCTCCAAAAGGCCATTTATGTGATTGTGTTAAAATATGTATTTTTCCCCCTAAGTGATCTGCAAACCTGCTATTCTTCTATCCTCAGAAGTTTAAAAATAAACCTCCTAGGCATCAAGCGGAATAAGTATTTAATACATAAATAAAGATGAATGGAATTTTTCCTTACAATATGGTTATTGTCTTTCACTGGGTTCTAAGGATGTTAGTATTAAAGTTCTAACAACTAAACCGCCTTTTAAACTCCATGATAAGAAACTAGAGCATTCTGTGGAAAGCTCTCAAGGAACTGGCACACTGAGAGATTTTTCAAAACTTGTGTTTTTTTGTTGGAAGTTGTGCATATTAAAGAGCTTGCACTTTACAGTGTAAGTATTAGAAGGCATATTTTGAAAAGAGCTAGAATGTGTTTAAAGACATTTATTTATATTTTCTGAATTGACTCTATCTGAATTTTTAATTAGATGCAAAAGCAGAATCTGACATATCATTGTTAGGTCAGAGAACAACAGTCCTTTGCAAACGTTCAGGTGAAAAATTTGGTAACATCAAATTGTTCTCGTATTCTTAAAATTTAAGCTGAAAACGAAGGTCCAGTGTTCAGAGGCTTCAGGAGTTTTACTCAAAAAAGCTACTAGGAAAAGAAAATAATATATTTTTAAGGAAGAACATGAGAATGTGTTGGCTCTATTTTAATTTTGTTTTCAGTGATTTAGACTTCTATTATATTTCTATAGAATTAATACTGATCATTTCAGTGTTTGTTTCTCAGAGTTCCTGTTTTAAGATAAAAAGTGCATCTATGTAAAATCACAAATACTGCACAGTTTATATATCTTGTTTTTTAGTATTCATTCGAAAGTGGTATTGTTTTCAGCTAGATATCCCTATGTTGCTGTTTGTACACTTAGAATTGTAGATGATATAGTTTAATTCATTTCCTTAATATATCCCCCGATATTTTAATATAGGAGCTTGTATATTGTGTTCCAAATTTATTTTATGATGTCAGCTTCACACTTTATAGTACATTATTAATCTAGTGGGCTAAAAATCTAAGTCTATGAAGCTTCAAAGACATTCTAAAAAAACAAAATACTGTTAACTAGAAGCATGATTCTAGTAGGGAAATTTTCTGAGTTGTTTGTGGTTCATATAAATATATTTTGAGAGAAGTTCTTATACTAAAGTTCAAGGTCCTGATATTTACATAGTTCCTTTACATAGTGCACCACGTTTATTTTTTAAGGAAATGAAGGGAATTTAAATTAAAATTTTAGACCATGAATGTAAAATTGCTGGATATTTGCACATAGTACAGGTTTGGGGGGAGATTTTTTAAAGTTATCCATATGGCAGCAGAACTTTTAATAAACAATAGTTCTAACACAGAATCTTTATGGAAACAGAAAATGGGATTTATGAGATGACATTTTGAGTATATAAAGAAAAATGAAATAAGATTAGCTTTATTTTCCTATTTCCCCCCAGCCTTGCGAAGGTTTAGTGGCTGAATTACCACTTATAATTTGTTTTTTCATTCCATGCATGCATTTCATTAACCTATTCCTGGCTCTGCAGCCAGCCTGCAGAGAAAAATTCAGCAGAAGGATTTCTGAGCAGATTGGCCACAACACGCTATAGGACATGCTTCAGAATCCAAGGACAATTTGATAACTTTTACTGTGCTTTATAATAATAATGTGAAAAGTTTAATTTTGTTTAAGTGATAATTTAGAGAATTAATGTTCTTTAAAGTTATTTAATGATATTTAAGAAAAACTTCAATAGATATCTTCAGACACTCAGCATTTAGCAAATAGTTCACTGAAATTATTCTGACTGCTTCAAACCTGCTTTAGGATTAAATAGATTAGTATTGAAGTTCAGTTCTGGGATTTTGCCACTTATTCAAAGAACTATTGAAATAATGGCAAAAGTTTTCCTAATATAATTGATTTGTCTCTGAAATAGTTATGAGATTCATGCAATAGAGACTGGGAGGTATTACAAACAGATGCAATTCAATTGTATAATTTGAATATAACCAAATGCCCCTTTCATTCTTTTTCTTTCTTTCCTTTTATTTTCTTCTTTTTTATATTTATGAGAAAGCTCAATTAGGTATGTTAATCCAATGGCACAAATGGGCATACATTATTAAAATTGGTGTTGAAATGCATAAAATTATGTTTCATGTCAGTTACCTTTAAAATTATATTTTGCTTGGACTTTAATTTTATAAATTTGTATTCCCTAAAAGAGAATGCTCAGAATGGCTCAGAATGCCCCAGGTGACAGGATGAGATGAATCTGGGACTTAAAAATTACAGTGACTCTGAAAAGAAAAATTAAAAAAAATTGAAATGTCTATTTTGAGAGAGACAGAGAAAGAGTACGAGTGGGGGAGGGGCAGAGACAGATCTGAGCTGTCAGCATAGAGCCTGACGCAGGGTTCGAACTCCAGAGGGAAGCAGTGAGATCATGACCTGATCTGAAGTCGGATGCTTAATTGACTGAGCCACCCAGGAACCCCTGAAAAGAAAAATTTTAAACTTTGAAGGCACTTCAGTTTAATTTTCTGTTCAATACTTCCTTATCCTCCCTAAAAATCCAGCCTTTTCTGATACTGTTTTATAGCTTGTTATCTGCTTTAGCCAATGATTGTACCCCCACTACCTCTCTGCAAACAGCAGCCTCCTCTTATGTTCTTGATTATTTTGAGCTCAGATCTGCCCTACAATAATTTCTATTTGCTGGTTGTCTTTTGTGGAGAAAGGCTGCCAGAATGCCACTCATTCTCTATATAAAAGACCATTAAAATTCACTATTGCTCCATTTCTCAGCTCTATTTTATAGCAAAACTGAAGAGTCAGTTCAATTCGAAAAATATTTATGGAGCATCTGGCACTATATCAGGCTCTTAGAATATAAGCAATCAAACAAAGACAACAAAACAAAGATCTCTACCTTAAGGAATATTCTATTCTAGTTGGGATAAGAAAACAAAAATCAGTAAATATACTAAATGACTTAGAGGCACCATTGGCTCTACTTGCTCTCCTCCTCCCTGCCCCCAGCCCTGCTTTTTCCATCCCCATCAGGCTTTTGTCCCTGCCATTCTTCTGAACCATTCCTAATTAGAAAACTGGTATCTTTCTTTCTTCTTCATTCTCAACCTTCATTGTCTTTTATTTTCTCAGCTGTATCTGACACAACAGATCTCTTCTTCCCTCCTTTTTGAAATAATTTTATGATTTTCAAGATACCACTGGCTTTTAACTCTTTTTCATGATTCACTGGCCACCCTTTCAGTTCTCTTTTGCCAGCCTCTCTCCTTCCAGGTCTATAAGTATCCCAGGCCTCCGTCCCCAGGGCCCATTCTTCCATCTTTTTCCCTCTCTACTTTTACTTACTTCCTGAGTGATCTCACAGTTCCATGGCTTTAATGCCTTCTATATTTTGATGTCTTTCAAGCATTCTGTAATTCAAAGGATCTAAGATCCTATTGATTATAAGATGCATCATTATTTCATATACTACTAAGAAAGAAAAAAATGTCAATTTTCATTGTAAGACAACATTGATTATAAGATTGTAAGACACACCTCAATTTCAAATATACTAAAATATGAAAAAAAACATATCATAGAATCAGTGAAATGTGACATAAGTCCTTACCTCACCTCTGAGATCTAGACATATATCCAACTGGGTTGTCTGACAAGTGTCTGAAGGTAGCATTTCCTAAATAGAATTCTTGATTTTCACTCATTTCCAAACTTGCTCTTCTAGTGTCCACTTCAGTAAATGACACCCCTATTCATCCAGTTGCTTTGCTCAAAAACCCAGAGATAATCTTGAATCTGGGTTTTCAACCTTGGCACAAACCCTATAATCAGCAAGTCTTTTATCTTCAAATACATCTCCAAATTGGATCACTTTTTACTACTTCCACTATCACTCTTGTCCAAGAAACCTTTGTCTCCTGCCTGTATTACTGAAATAGCCTCCTAACTGGCCTCCAGAGTTGACTCTTGCTCCTATCCAGTTATATTTCACACACACCAAGCTTGAGTATTTAGAAACAAACATCAAATCACACTACTCCCAACTCAAGCGGAGGCTTCTCTTTATACTCAGGATAATGTTCTAACCTTTCCCTTGGCTTTGCATGTCCATCCTCCTCCTTCCCTCTCTTTATTCCCTATCACTCTTCACTGAGTTCAGACATTTCTAGCCACTCAGTTGTTTTTGTTGTTCCTCTAAGGCACCAGGCTCATTTCCCCTCTGTTCCCAGAACATTGGAACATCGTGTAACTTGAAGCCTTGCTGTGTGTCTTCATGATCCATCTCTCTTCTTCCCTCTAAGAGATAACTAATTATTCCCTAGCTTTTATTTATAGTTTTACCATATATATATACCTCTAAAACATATATAATTTTAGCTTTGTTCTTTGTAAAAGGAATTATACTGTATGTGTTCTTATGTGACCTAGTCGTTTCATTTCACATTATGATTTGATATCCATCCATATTGCTGTATATAGCTCTACTTTGTTCATTTTCTCTGCTGTAGAGTATTTCATTGTATGGACAAACCAAATTCCTTTTTCATACATTTAATCATCAATGTATTTTGGGAGGGTATAGATTAACAGTTGTTGCTGTGAACGTTCATATCCATGTTTCAAGATGCAAGTGTTGAAATATTTCACTGGAAGTGGATTTTGGATCATAAGGAATGCATGTCCTTAACTTTAGTAGGCAATACTAATAATTTTTCAGAGAAGTTGTACCCTCCAGCAGCGTATGAAACTACCTATAAATCAACAACCTCATGAAAACTTGATAATGTTAGACTACTACTTTTTTTCCCCAATCTGATGATGTATATAAAATCATATTGCATTATTTTAGTTTAAACTTATTGGATAATTTTTATATCTATGTATGAAATAACATATATGAATGATACCATTAGTATTTATTTTTCTGTTACATTTGTATTTGTGCCTTTACCAGTTTTTCTGTGGGATTTTAAAATGATTTTAAATTTCTTCAAAGGAAATTTTTCCCCTCAGGCTAGTATTTTGTTGGTTAAATATTCCACATGCACTTCCCATTAATTGTTGCTTAACATTCTACTTTCTTTACGGTAAGTTTTGATGAGTAGTAGTTCTTGATTTTACCATCAAGGATTATCATTTCTTTTATGACTTGTACTTTTTGCATATTGTATAAGAAATTATTCCCTACTCTGAGATTTTATAAATATTTTCCCATATTTTCTTCTAAATAGTTTAAAATTTTGCTTCTTCATTTAAGTATTTAATCCATCTGGAATTGATTTTTGTGTTTAGTGAGTGGTAACAATTAAATTTCATTTTTTTTTCATTTCATATGGAAAACCAACTATTCCAGCACCATTTACTCAAATGATCATCTTGTGAAGCCGACTCTGTCCCAAATCACACTTCCTTATATGGTGAGACTCGTTCTGGCTTCTTTATTCTCACCATTGTCTGTTTCTCTGACAATACAGTGCCTTAATTATTATAGGTTTAAAGTAATTCTTCATACTGGTAAAACAGTTTCCCTGACCTTGTTCTTCTCTTTCTGGAATGTTTAGGTTATTCTTGGCTCTTTGATATTCTGTGTAACGTTTAGAATCAGATTATCAAATTCAGTGAACAAATCTATAAAGACTTTCATTGGAATTTTATTGAATCTATGGGTCAATTTTGAGAATCTTAACCATGACCAGCCTCCAATTAAATCCCTGGGCACTGAGTCTTTAATGAGCTTCTCTAGTAGACAACATTTTACAAATTCTGTTATAATTCATTGTTTTGAGAATTAAGCATGCCTTATGTGACTCCATTGGGAGAAGACTCTTGGAAGCTTATACTTGACTTTCTCTGAACTTCTCTTTGCTAATTTTCTTTGTGTTTTTTTTTAATGTAATAAATCTTAGCCATGAGTAGGACTATGTGTTGAGTCGTGTGAGTCCTTGAAGTGAACCTTGCACACTCCCCAAATACCTGTTGTATTTTTCCATTAAATATGCTTTCAACTTTTCTATGACTTTATGGTTAGTGTGTCTTTTGAGAAGTGAGTACAGCTAGATTTTGTTTTTGTTTATGGTCCAATCTTAATATTGTGTTTTTATCCAGAGAGTTTGCTAATTATTATTAATAATGACTAATATATTGCAGTTCATTTTATGTTATGCATTCATTCTGCTTTATTCTACTTGCCTTTTTGTTTCTCTCTCTCTCTCTCTCTCTCTCTCTCTCTCTCTCTCTCTCTCTCTCTTTTTGCCTTCCTTTTGAATAACAAAAAATTTTTTTTCTCATTCCTAATTTCCTCCTTGACTAGTTTGGAAGTGGTAGATTCTATTTCTATTCTTTTAATGATTGTCCTAGTAATAAGGATACAGATATTTAATTTAAACCTAAATTTAAACAGTACCTTTGCCTTCTTTATGTAATACCAAAGAAAAATTTACCATTGTTATCCCTCTATTTATATGAATTTTAATTCCAATATTTTTTGATAATGAAAATTAGGTATCTTTATTATTGGTTTTGGTAGTCCACATTTTCTATTTGTCTATATTTGACTGTTATCTGCAGTCATTTTTCTTCTGCTGCCCCATGAATATCTTTTATAATTTCCTTAATTTGGGTTGGTAGATGGTAAAATCTCACATCTTAATTTCTCTAAAAATGTCACTCTTTTGCTTTTGTTTATTTTCAAAGAATTGTTTTTTTTCTGGGCATATGATTCTAAATTGAAGTTTTTTTCTCTAAGCACTTTGAAAATATTAACCTGCTGTTTTCTGGCTTCCACTGTGCTGGTGAGAAGTAAGCTGATAGTCTTTTTAATTTATCTGTCTTTTCTCTTTGGTTGCTTTTAAGATCTTCTCTTTATCTTTGGTGTTCTACACTTTCACTACATCTGTCTAGGTAAGAATTTATTTTTATTTATTTTTCTTAAAATTCAGTAGGTAGGTTAAAAAAATACACTCCTTATTTTAGAATAGTTTTAGATTTATGAGCAAGTTATAAAGGTAGCACAGAGTTCCCATATGCCCTACACTTAGTGTCCCTTATTAACATGTATTACATTAATCAAATCACTTTTGTCCCACTGTTGAACTAATAGTGATACATTAACTAAACTTCATACTTTATTTCAATTTTCTTTGTTTTTATTTAATGTCCTTTTTCTGTTCCAGGATCCCATCTAGGATAGATACCATAATACATTTAATTATGTATCCTTAGGCTTTTCTAGACTGTGATAATTTTTCTGACATTTCTTTGTTTTTTGATGACCTCAACAGTTTTGAATAGTACTGGATGGGTATTTTGTGGAATGTCTCTCCACTGGAATTTGTCTGATGTTTTTCTTGTGATTAAACTAGGGTTATGGGTTTTTGAGACTATGACCATAAAAGTAAGTATAAAGATTATTTTTATCACACATGTTGAGGGTATGTGCTCCCAACGTGACTTAGCATTGCTAATATTAACATCTATTACCTGGCTGAGGCAATGTTTGTCAGATTTCTCCACTGTAAAGTTACTCCTTTATTGCCCTTTCTATATTATACTTTTTGGAAGGAAGTTTCTTTTCTTTTCTTTTTTTCTTTTTTTTTCTGGGGACAATAGGATAGCAGCTCTTTGTGTTCATCATTTTTTACCATAAGAAATAAAACAATAATTAAATTATGGTTTCTTGCCTTTTTTCCTCCCTATCTCTTTACCACCCTAATATCTACCCCAAGAATATTTAGGGAAGTCTCTGAGTTCTTTATTTGCACTTGTTCATGCGTATCCTGATTATGGAACTTGGCATTGGTTTCAGCCCATATTGTTCTGTTTATGAATTGAGCAAGGCATGGATCTGAGCAAGACATGAATCCCAGGCTCTGGGGCTTAGAAAAAGAAAGTTATGAAGGCTTTGGAATTGCAGGATAAAATGGGACCATCTTTATACAATTCTGAGGATTTAACTAGTTAGAATTTTAGGATAACGAAGGAAGATATAGGCTTAGTCAGTTTAGGGAAGAGATTTGTACTTGGTCTTGGGTTCTGCAGAAGAAATCTCATTCCATTGGTATTTTCAGAAAGTTTTTTTATTACAGCAACTAAATTTTCAATTATCTAATATGGTATTTGGTCATGTAAGTAAGCATATCCCTATAAGATTCCTTGATGGGAAGGTTTTATAGAGGAAGAAGGGAAGAAGGTTAGCTGGTCTATTGACTTTTAGCAGAGACTGGGAGTATTTGTTACATGTTATATATCAGATGTTGTGCTAGGCTCTTTATATTTGTTATTTTATTTTATACTTGAGAAAACCCTGTGAAGTTAAGCATTTTAAAAATCCCTCTTCATAGATGAACAAACAAGGCTCAGATTAAGTAATTTATGTTTAGTCACAAATCTTTTGACGATAAAAACTTGCTCTTTTATAATGCATGCCAACCCCTTATTCCATCGATTATACACAGAATCAGTTCTAGAGGAAATGGGTGCCATGTAGCTCACCAAGGCAGAAGCGTGGACAGAAGAGGACCTGGACTAGTTAATGCAGTTCTCTAAGGTGTTTGGTGAAAATGCTTTAAATCCCTCCACCTCAGCTCAGTATTGGCCTGTAGTCTCTAGGGAATAGAACAAAGCTGACCCCACTGCTGAGGATCAGGTAGATTCTGTGAGACTTAGAGCCTGGCAGAAGCAACAGAACAAAAAGTATGTATAAATATGGACAGGATTCCCAATAAATGGCTGATCAAAGTGGGAAAGAATTAATAGGGGAAGAGATTTGAGGCAGGAAGGATTTGGATGTGTCTAACAAGTGTTTATCAAATGGCTGCTTTTCATATGACATTTTGCTTCAGGACAAGTGAAACTAAGATGGTAATGGTACCTTCTCTGCCCTCAAAGCATTTATATTACACAAATTACCTTAATATGGTGGAATGAGAGAAATATCAAATGGAGAACATGTGATCTATGGAATCATAGAGCAATTACATGACTGGAGCATTAATGGAAGTCTTAACAAAAGAGAGGACATATAAACAGGCTATTAAAAGATAAGCAAACTTTTTCAAGTGTCAGAGCAGATGACACATTTTATGAGAAAAAAACATGAGGAACAACAGAGATGTGAGCCATCTAAGGAGATAAATGAGAAAAATGAATGAATTCTACTTGGGGAAATGACGCAGACAGGATAAGATAGATACGACTGTTTTTGCCCATTGGGTACTCATTCTGCCTTATGATCACAGAAAAGAAACATATTTTACTCTGGAGAACCACTACTCCCTGTCAGTCCTTTGATTTCAATGTGACTGCTACCTTTCTTTTCTCAAAGTCAAGGGTGAGCATGTGATCCAGGTCTACCAAATTAGCATATTCCTTTCCTGACCATGGTTATTGTTTCAAAGGTGGACATGTGACCTGTCAGTCCAATAAGATACAGTCCTAGGGTTTTCATGGAATTATTGGAAAAATAAGATCTCTTTCTGCTGAAGTTGCTATGGTGTGAGGATATGCTCCTTAGCATCCAGGAACCACTGTAAATGGAGAGGCTGCCTGAAAATGAAGTACCCAGAGAGAAAATCAGAGCCAGTCATCACAGCCAGTGTCCTGAAGTTGCCCTGAATTTTCGGTTATGTGAGACAGTTGCCATACCCCTCCACTGTTTGTTTTTTTGTTTGTTTGTTTGTTTGTTTGTTTTGCTTGAGTTTATCTGAACTGGGTATAAATGGTTCACAAGGAAAACGATCTCTTGGCTAATGTACAAGATTTAGAGGCCTCATCTTGGAAACTGTGAGCAAAGTAGAATAAACAGTTGAATTAATGGAAGCAGTTGGGCCATGTTGAAGCTAGTGAGAAATAAGACTGGAGAAGTATGATAATATAAGTTGGCACAGAGCCAAGGAGAGGATGGATAACAAATAGGAGTCATTCCAGTGTTTTCTGAGCAGTACACTAATGCAGTGAAAATTTTTAATCTTTATTTCTTTCTTAGGAGTAATTTTTTAGTTTTCTTCTTTCTATACTATACTCTGGCATTGACTGTATTTATAGCAGTGCTAGTTTTGTTTTTTATGGGTGTCTTCTGTTGTAGAATCTACCACTTAAGTTGATCAGGACCCCAGATCTCAGATATCGTGCCTCTCTAGAAAAAGACAAGGAGAATTTCCTAGAGATGATACACAGCAAGCACAGTCTCACTAGATACCTCTCACTTGGATTCTATATTTTCCTCTTCCAATACAGAATTAGTATTTCTGTCATGGTAACAAACCCAGTGTGACTTAGGCTATTGTTATATGGGCACTTATCTTCAAACTATCTAAACCCTCTCCCTCTATACCAGATTATAACCTCCTTGGTTGGCAAGTACTAAACATTGTGCATATTTCAGAAGAAATTTTTCACAGTGCCAGTCCATTCTCTTGAATACAATAGGTGGTCAAATGCTTGTAAAGGAAATTTTCTATTAAATAGAACAACTATTACATTTTTATTAAAGCAGGTATTACTATCTAGGCTTAGAGAATGGTTACCTGTTAGAAAATTTGGTTATTCATTGAACAGTTAAAGAAAGAACTCCCAGAAGAGACTGTTTTAACATTTTGAATGTGCACATATATTTATCCTAAGAATAGGAGATCCTATTGTCTCCACAGGTCATAGAAAAGCCTCGGATGTTTCTGGGAGTATAATTTTCTTCTCTTCATGTCTCCTGTTCATGTCTCCTGTTCTCTTGTTATGCTACACTCAATTTTCTTTTTCAAAAAATTGTTACCTATGTGTAGATACTTCCCTCTACAGGAGGTGGAGCTTAATTCTGCCCCCTTTGCCTTACACACTACACTCTTTCCCCTTGAGAGTGAGTTAGACTAAGTGACTCATTTCCTAAGACTAGAACAAGGAAAGGGAAGACAGTTAACTTTATTGTGGAGAGCCCTGACAAGCACTGTCTTAACCAAGTGATGAAAATGAATATCAACAGTGATGTCATGTGGATAACAATACCCCTGATGTGATGTGATGTGATGTAATGTGATGAGAAGAGTATATACTTCTGTTGTTTCCTTTCCAAACATCTGTAACCCCAATATAAACATAAGGGAAACCACAACAAAGGCCAGTAGGAGACATTTTAGGATCTTTGTCCAGCAGTGCTCTAGACTGTGAATATCATGAAAAACAAGGAGAGATTGAGAAACGATTACAGACCAGAAGAGACTGGGGAAGACATAACAACTAAATACAATGTGGTCCCTACACTGGATCCTGGAGCAGAAATAAGGCATTAATGGAAAAACTGGTGAAAGGCAATTAAAGCCTGGAGTTTGATTAGTAATAATGCACCCATGTTAGCTTTTTTGTTTTGACAAATATTTCATAGTAATGTAAGATGTCAACTAATATAAGATGGGGAAAACTGGGTGAAGAGTATATAGGAATTCTGTACTATGTTTGCAACTTTTTCATACATCTAAAATTATTCCAAAGTGAAAAGTTTATTTAAATATTGTTATGAAATATTTCAGTAATTCACAAAGTTAAGAAGAATGTAATTGACACCATATACTCATAATTCAACTTAAGAAAGAAAAATTAAAAATATAGTTAAAGTCTTCTATGTATGCCTCCATAATCCTGATATCTTTTTCTTGATTCCGTTCTAAATTTGTCTATTCTAAATTTGTCTTAATCATGTCTGTGCAGATCTTTATTTTTTTCTATGTACATATGAATCTGTAGACTATATTTAATATTATGTTATATATTTTAAACTTTAATGATATCATGTTGTATGCATATTCTTTTAGGCTTGCTTTATTCACCCCGTAATGGTTTTGAATTTCACCTATAAGATTAATGAAGCTTGCTCCAATTATTCATTCAACAATCATGTATTGTGTTTCAATTACATGCCAGGTAGAGTACTAGGTGCTAGGGATTCAGCAGTGAATCAAATATTCTGGCACTGTGCCCAAAGATGGATATATAGAAAGTGTTATTGAAGGGCAACACTCAGATTAGGGAGTTATCACACAATGAGACTGTGGTATGGATATTTGTTTCTAAATTCAGTGTTGTCTATGAATGCTGCCTGTGTTAGAGATTATATCATGATGCCCTGCAGACATGTTTTGTTTGGTCAATTCAATACCTTTTAAAATTCTGCCTTAGTCTCAACAGCATTTAAAAATTAAGAGATTTCTCATAGTGATTTGGATTTGCACCGTTTCCTGAAAAATCTGGCCCCATGGGGCTGATTCCCACATGGTTACCACTGGGAGGAGCAGGGGAGCTGCTGCTCTCCAGGTCTTCACAGCCCACTTTGCTCTTTACATAACTGCCCTACTTCTCACAGAGCTAGGGAGGCTTGTGAGGTTTGAGCCTTACAATAGGTATTTGTGTGTCCCTCATTATCCACATATAGTCTCTTAAATGTTATCACTCACAGCGTCGATACGGGAGAGAGAAAAGATAGATGTGTATGTAACTACACCATGCTTGAGATTTTCAACCTTGTATGTGCTTTGGCAGTCTTTTTTTCACATCCCCCAAAAGAGGGATCTCATTTTTTATAGACACACAATCCTTTTTTTTCTACAAGTTGGTGCAGTTTTCTAAATTTCATGCTGTTACAGCAGTTTATTCTACTGTTTCTTGAGGGCCTAGAACGTACAGAACATGGTTCTAAGTGCTGAAGTGATTCAGAGAAATACATAGCTAGTCCCTGCCTTCAAGGATCTTGTTAGGATAGTAAAACCTCTCAACATTTAACTTTGTAATTCAACATATTTATTGAATACCTGCTGTGAGCTAGGAATATGGAAAGGGAAGTTGTACATGCAAAGAGAACAATATGGGTAGATAAGACATGATTCTTGACCTCAGGTACTTTATTCTCATCTAGGGCAGTGGTCCTCAGAGTTGCATGTGTGGACTTGGAGATTCCTGAGTTCTCACACACAAGATCCAAGTTAGTGATTTTGGAAAGGTCTGGGCATATCTATTTTTTTAAATTATTTTATTTTATTTTTTTAAATTTGTTTAGTATAATTTATTGTCAAATTGGCTGACAAACAGCGTGTAAAATGTGCTGTTGGTTTTTGGGGTAGATTCCTGTGGTTCATCGCTTACATACAACACACAGTGCTCATCCCAACAAGTGCCCTCCTCAGTGGGCATCTCCATTTTTAACAATTGTCTCAGACAGAGGCAGATTCACTGTGAAGCTAACAGGGCTTAATTGACAGAGCTTCTCACTTCAGTGGCCCTTAGAATTCTGGAATTTGCTAGATGTTATAGAGTATTCTAAGTGGAGTGGGGAGCCAGGTTTTTACCAGGAACTATTTTTATACAAGCACTGTGGGTGAATTTCCCGAAGTGACCCTTGTGGTGATTTCTTGTGCTAAATGTTCACATTTGTTTCTAACTTTGATTCCTAATCTTGTGTTTGTTTTTCTAAAATGAGTTCACCAAACTATACAGGCTTCAGCTGCTAGCTTCCGGGGATTCTGATACGTGTGGTCCCTGAACCACTTTTGAGAAATGCTGATTCAGGGTTTATGGAATAGAGTGGGAGATAGAATATCAATAACTACATGTGATGCCTGTGAGACACTATAAGGATTGTCCTTATAGAGTTAAAGATAATACTAGAGGTGAAAATGGAAGTAAAATTTAATTTTGACTGGGAATTTTAGGCTTTATGCCTATCAAATATGTGACCACTTGATGCCAGCCTGCCATGCAGTGGCAGTTTGGATAATTTCACTCATTTGCTAAATATAGTCATTCCACAGGGATGTGTTAGAGGAGTGTCTAATTATGGGTATCTATTTTTTAAAAATTATTTGAATATTGTTAAATTGATGGGAATGTTCCTTTATAGTCCACCCCCCAATTATTCTGCCTTTGTTCTCACCATCTGTAGTTTTTCATAGTTGAGTTCGCTGTTTTCCATACTACGTCCCCTCCCACCTGCAAGCTCAGTCTCTCCCCCTTTCAGAGGCAGTCCTTACAGAGGCAGAAAATATTTGAATAGTCTCAGCTCTTCACTCTACAGTATAAATTAGTCTTTCAGTTAAAACCATAGGCAGGAGTTGGGGGGGGGGTCACCTAGGATTGCTTAGTTCTACATCTTAGTCATTTCTCAAGATTTTGCCAAAGTAGATCTGGGGTCCAGGAGTTATATTTGCATGTGTTATACCTCTATCCCTCTCACTCAGAAAAACCTCACTCTGAGTTCTGGCACACCATAGTCTATGATTTGGCTTAGTCCAAACAACTTCCTGGAGTTACAATTCCTACTGATTGTCAGCTTATGACTAGTGATGAACAAGATTTGCTAACAATCAGGCTGTGGATGATATGAAGTGATTTTCTAAAGTAGTATAGAAACATTTGGCCATGCTCCCTCTTCTTTTTATTTGCTGATAATAACCATAGTGCAACTCTTAAAAGCAATAAGTCTCATCAGGATCATGCTAAAAACAGAGCTGAAGGAGTAATTCCTCATTCTCTTCAAGATAAATAGGTACCATGATTTCTAGTTATTGTTGTATAATAACCTATTGAAACTAGCAAAGATTGGGGTAAGAATGAATGAATGATTGGATGAATTGGGAGTCCTGATAACTACTTATTATTTAGCATTGTTTGAGCACCTTTTGCATGCTAGGCATTTAATGAATGCTTTACATATGTTATCTTAATCTTTTATGTAGGTATTAGCAAATTCATGTATGTGACAAAACTGAGATTTGATGAGAGTGCATATCTCACCCAAAGCCGCAGCAATAAAGAGAGCTGAAATTTGAACTCAGATCTTAGGGACTACAAATTCATTGTCTTTTAGAAATCAATGGTTATTTGTCTTATGGCATTTGAGATACACTCCTCATGGGTCTGTATGGTTTATATCTATGCACAATTTCTATGCAAAGTTCCAAATTGATAAAGAATTAGAATTAATCTGGACCTGTGTAACGGAGGAAAAAGGATCTTCAGCTGTGAGTACCTTCTAGAATCGTAGGAGATTGGGTGGATATTTGAGAGGACCCAGGTAAAGGCAACAGGATTTCATCATAGATGTGCAAATCTTTAAGGATGTTTTACTCTTGACCAGGAAGAAGAAAGTTTAGTACGAATCCTAGTAGACACATGGTACCATTATTTCTACTAACTATGCTGACTTTAAGTTATCATGACCATATTTGGATTCATCCTAATTCATGTAGTAAAATAACAGAGTAGCCAGCGATACCATTTCCTAGGATTATTACAGAGCATTTGGTTAGTTAACTCCTTAAATGGTAGCCCTGTTAATTCTTTGCCTTTTCTGCGTTTGGTAAAAGGATCATCATCACATCACTTGACTTATCTGCTAAAAGGTCCCAGCACAATCACCTCATGAGATGTTGGGGCTACTGAAATATAAATGCCCAAAGAGCCATAAACTTTGTCTCCTCATTGATACTCTTAAGGTGGAGTTGTCTACTGTGACGATTATAGCATGGCACCTTCAGGGGAAGGCAATAGATTCATTTCTGGCAGAAAGGAGATGTCATCAAAGACAAGAGATCTTTGCAAACAGTGCTACTGGCTGTACTTTTAAAGCTGTATAACCTGGGAGTATAGATTCTCACAGCATAATAGTGCTGGTTCTATCCAGTAGCTATGCCTGTGGACCCAGATCATACTTCTCTGTCGGTAACTATTTCTCTTATCTCACAGACCTCTGGTGTGCCATAACTGGCAATGGGTCTGTCTTTTTTTCCACTCACCCTTTGAAAGAACGTATTTTATTTTTCTTTGTATAGCATAAGATAACTCCACTAAATCGCAGTTGTCTTTAAGTCTGCCAAGCCAGATAATGTTTGGCTTATTTTTCTAGCCCTTTTTCCTGGAGGGAAAAATTAGTGAAATCTCAGGAAAGGTTGCTGAGGTATGCTATATGTTTCTTAACAGTGCTGCTGCCTCTGGAGAAACAAGATGAATACTATCCAAGGCCAAATGTCCTTTGAGAATGTGGATGTGTATCATTCCTTTCTAGACTGCTGGATAACTATGTTCAATTTTTTATTTTCTGTTTGGAATTTGAAAAGGCAATATTTACCTGTCAAAGGCTTTGAAATCCCTTGGTTTCAAACCAGAGAGGATTCATGTGTGCCCTGGGGGATAGGGATTTCAACTTCCTTTTCTCAGGGTCCTGCACAGTGCCTGGTATGTAGTAGGCTTCGTGGGGGTGAATCACACTGGAAGGCATCTAGTGTGTTTCATGGTCCCTTCTGTATGCCAATAGACACTTCCTTTTGATACTGAATGAGATTTGCATCAAGGCATATGCACATTTGTATTTACCCTTCTTTCAGGGACAGTGCAGCTCCAAGTGCCCTCTGCACGTGTGATTAAATATTAATTAGGCTTCTAATATGAGCAAGTGAGTTCACAGGCCCAAGTGTCACATGAATAATTTATGAGGCACCCGAAGGCTCAGCCTAGAAAGCTGATTGGCCACCTTGGATTTGTATAATTACAAAGTTTCATTATTAACAGTGGAAGTGGTGGAGAGATTTGCCTAGCTTGAGGGACTTTGAAAGCATAAGCTGTCTCATTAGGGTAAAAGGGAATAAGGCAAAATATGCAAACTTGTTAGCAGAAAAGAATGGGGGGGGATGAGATTTAAACTGAGCCTTCAAACATAACTATCTGTGTGCATTTAAAACTATATAGTAAAATTGGTATTCTGATTGATAAGCATGTTTGCTTTAAATTTTTAGTCTATTTAGCAATGCTTCAAAGCTTTTGTTTTAAATTGAAGGCCAAAATCTTTAATATTTTACTAAAAAAGCCACAGGTAGCCTAATGGGCCCTGTGGAGTGAGGTTTGGAGGTAAAAGGATGAAGACAGTCCAGGGCTCTTGCTGGAATGTGTGTTGTGCATGCAATTAAATCTCAAGGTCAAACAATTTACAGACAATTACTTTTCTAACATCTCCAGAAATGCCTGCTTACACGTCTTTAATTTTAAATGATACTGATATTCCAATTCTCCCCAAAGGTTAATGCTGACTAAATCCAGCTGTGACCTGACACGATGCGACAGCACAGTGCCTAATTATCCTCTGGATAGTCATTTACTTGAAACCATTAAAGGAATAGGCTGAGAGGAAGATTTAGGACCCTGAAAAAATGTTAGCCTGACTTCTTTCTTCTTGAAGATGGGATGGGCTGAAAAATAAAAATAAAATCCTGCTAAATGTTAGCCATTTGCTTTGATGGCAGAAAATTGTTCATCCCACTCTGTTTTTTTACAGGTTAAATTGCTAACTAGTTCATTTTATCCATTGCCTACGGCTGGCGCTAAATGTCAGTGACAAATTTTGTACTTGTCTTGAAGAATGAATTAAGTTATGCACAAAAGCTATAGTGCTCTTTTAAGATGAGTGAATTGCAGAAGGAAAAAAGTTGCTCTTTTGAAAAAGGATTATTTTGATTAAAGGCCTTTTCTATTGTAGCTGAAGACAGGTAGTGGTTTAAGATAATTCCAACAGTTACCTCCCACAGAGGCTGCAGTCCTTTACCAGAAATTTCTTTAAGAGCACTTGTGTCAGATTATATACTATGATTATTATCATGAGACCATTAGTGACAGTAAAAGAAATTACTAAAAAAATTAAAAAAACACCTAGTTTTTATTAACTAGAATAAAAATACTGGTTTTCTGTTGTGGGATCAGCATTCCATCACTGTTACATAAACCTTTCACAGTGAGTTACAGTGGAAATGAAAGAGGGACACCTATGCTTGCCAAAATGTTACAAAAATGAAACCCTAGATCCTTCAGTAACATACAATAGGGTAATATGACAGCAGCTGGTAGAGACTTTTGTCCCTCTTGTTTTTAGTTATGTGGCACTTTTTTGACTCATCATCTCTCAGTAAAACTAGCTAGCAGAAATTACTGATGTTCCATTGTAGACTGGTTTATTATAACTAACTTACATAAAAGGAGATTTTCATCAGCCCTTTTTCTGGTTTTCATTTTTTTTACAAGGAATACTTTTGCTTACTTAATACACAGTTTATAGTAGTAATTTATCATAGTCCTGAATTATTCTAGTTAAATTTTAGCACTCTTGATGAAAAAAATGAATAAAATACAGTGTCAGTATGAACAAAGCAAAGTTTTGGACACTTGGGAATATTTCACCTTCAGTTCAAACTGATGGGCATTTGTTTGGGTGGTGATCAGATTTACTAGAATGAACTTCAAGATTGCAACTATGGTTAAGTTATAATTTCTATTCTGCTAGTCCAAAATGTTTACTTGAAGGAGCAAAAATATATTGATGGTGTCTTGATGAAGTAGTAAGAATACAAGGTCTTTTAGTTAGAATTGTCATTTCATCATTAAGGGACAAGTATAATCATGCTTTATTGTAACATACCATGCTAGTGTACTGTGAAAGTATTACAGGGAATTTGATTTTAAAGGAAACTGTAGTGATTAGTTTTAAAACCTTAGTTAAATAATTACTTACTTGGGATCAGCTCTTTTAAATTGCACTTAAATTAATGAAATGAGTTGTCAAATCATCTCTTACTGAAGTGATAGATAAATATAGGTGTTTGAACTTCTGTTAAGACCCAGTATTCAGCCTTGGTAAGAAATGGCTTTTATGACCGAATGGTTTTCTCCTTTACTCTCCAACCCCCCACCCATTCTGTAACCACTGTGATCCTGTTCTATAATTATGAATGATGTGAATGGCCTCTCAGTTGGAGTTGTCATTATTTTCATCCTTCCCAGCAAGAGTTTCATTCTGATGATGTAGAGCAAGATTCTGAGGAAATAGCCCAGGCCTCAGGATTAGGGGAAAGAACTTTCCCAGAATGTTGTTTAGGATAATTCACTTTATCTTAAAGAAAAATTGTGTGTCTGTGTCTGTGTGTGGTGTGGTCTGGTGTGTGTATGTGGGGGTTGGGAGGAAAGTGCCAGCTGAAATGAAATAATTTTATCCAAAAAAGCTGATTCTTATATGCCTTCCTGGGTGTGGGCTCAACCATCTCTTTGACTAATTCTGCAGTTGGCAGATGGTCTCGCTATCAGCAGGGACTGTATACGTGTGTTTTCAAGACTGAAGCCTCAGGAACTTGGGCACTACCTAATGGAGGTCAGGTGGCACATGCCCCTCTTTGGATTAGAGTGCACTAGCGTAGTGCTGATTTCACCTGGCTTCCTTCTCTCCTTTAAAAAAAATTTTTATTGTTCATATGGTTGTCACATTAACCTTATAGGCTTAAATAAAATGTTATTTAGTTTTTAATAAATGACTGTTAAAGAGTTTTACACCTGTAAAGTACTTCAAAGTCTTCCCTCCCTTTACATTAACTGCTTGTCATAGATTTCCATACTTTTAAATTTTTATTAAGAAAATAATAGTAAAGTTAAATCAGAGAGCTCAGTTATTTTCTGCTGAGTTCAGTGATGGGTGTTTGCTAGGAGGGTTTTGTCTTCAAATTGTTCCCACTGTGACTTGTTGGCATTAATGAGGCTATTGATAGGGTCGGAGGGAGGAGCAGGGAGCATTCTTTTCCCCAGTGAGAATCATCTCTGTTATCTCCATATATGTGGCTGAGAATGTAGACCTACTACTGGAAAGTATTCAATATTGCAGGAGGTATGTAGGGGAGCCTAGAATGTATTTTGGCATTTTGCTTCCACATGCAGCTTCTTGTATAATCAATCCCACTGTGTTCAGAGGTGAACACTTATTATGCTTTTTTCCTTTTCATGAAAACAGTGGAATTAGTTGGGAAACTAGAAACTTGAAGAGTAAAGTCTTTTGCCAAAATGTAGCCTCAGAGCCAAAGCAGTTCAATTTGTGTATAATTTGGAAATATAATAGCAAACTATCTTTTTGTGCTTTAGCTGTGAATTCTGTCCAGTTACTCTTGTCATCAGTCAACATTTCTACAAAGAGTGCTTTTCTAGTGACATTTTGAGCTTAAACATTTGGAAAAATTTCAGCACAGTATTAACAAATGTCCATTTGAAAAATAATTTTACCATCTCTACTTACTTGGCAGGGACTGTAAATTGTAAATTGACTTCCAATATGATTTTTAGTTCACATGATTCTCTTGAAAACATAAAGTGAATCAATGCAATTCAAGTTAGTGAATATTTTTTTGACTTTTTTAATGCTGATATTGCTGTTTGTATGCAACTTTATATGTGGTCGCATGTACAGCAATTACAAGTTCAATAGAAGGAATGGAGCATTGACAGAGGATTGGGTATCTATCCATAGGACATTTTATATTTGATTTCACCTTTGTTTTTAAAGTTCCTATTTTATGTAATTTGTTGTCTCTTTTAACCTCATGTACTTTTCATAAAAGTCTCTTTCTCTCCTTTATTGCATGGACTATTTTTTCAATGATTCCATTTTCATCTTGTATTGCTAAATATTATACTAAACATTCTGGAGAATAATGTACTGTATTTTCACTTGTCAAATCTAAAATCCTGTTTTTATCCCTGTTACTTATTTTCAAGCTTGCCAAGTTTAAATTGTCCCCTTCCCCTCTCCCCATGGGTTTTCAGACCACAAACCTTTTCATAAGTGATATATGGAACATAAAGGATGAGTCAAATATATTGAAAAATGACTTCACTTATGTAACCATAATATAGAACTAACTTCATACAAAATCCATAAGTTATCACTTCCTTTCCACTGACTTGGACATTCTAATTGCCACGTGTCATGGTTGTGGTATACTGTTACACACAATGAAATAATCAAGTGAAATCATTACTTTTTTTTACCTAAAAGTTGGCTAGCTGATTTCCTTCTTCCAGCTCAGCAGGCCCCAGCACATTGTCCAAAAATAGGGACATCACACTGAACTCATAGTCAAGTTTGTCCAACTTAGATTTCCTCTCAGTCCAATTTAGATCTCTTGTTTTCCCTTGAGTATGTCTTTCTCTGTTTTGACAGAAGATGGGTCTTACTAAGTCAGAATCAGGCAGTTTGTCAAGGGATGCTAGCTGAGAGACCGCAAATAGGTATAGATCTTATATGTCCACTTAACATTTATTTTATTATTTCTCTGTCTGAAACAGGAAATAGCTTGGAGTGTAGATGTATTGCTTCAAGTAGATCCAATAGCCGAAACATACTGTTTTACAGAACAAGCACGTTACTAGTTATTTGCTTTATATTACTAGTGATGATAGCAATTGCAGCTATATTTTTTGAGCACTTACTGTATGTTAAGCATATATTAAGGATTTCATAAAATGCTCTTCTTTAATCTCCACATTTACGACTCTGCAATATAGTTATAATTTCTGTTTTACAGATGAGAAAACTGTCATTAACTGCTATACAATATATATAGTGAATCTATTACATCTCAGTTACTATTGCGTTAATTTCAGTTTCATCTGTGTTTAGAACTACTCTATAACTAAAAAAGTCTAAATTATTTGGAGTGAAAGTTTATATGTATATTTTTCTTATGAGATTCAAGTTATGGTTCTGGCTTTTAGCTTTCATCTCTACCTCCTTGGAATGTTTTGCTATGCACATTTGAACAGCATCTGTCTATCAGACCATTTGTGATCTTCAGACCAAGTAAGGCCACTGAAGATTTGTAGAAGAATAACTTAGTGTCGTGATTTTATTTGGCACAGGTGACTTAGAAATAATAGGTATGTTAGAATTTTTTTAAGGAAATAATACTGGTACTTACTAAAGTACAAGAGAAATTTCACATTAACTTCCTTTTAGATGTTGTCTGTTAAAGCCTTCCTGGGATCTGATTTATGCTGACATTGTGGGCACTACATAAACAGTATGTTGCAGTGCTCCTTCTCTCCTGGCTCCCCCACTTCCCTCTCCATCCCAGTAAATCCTTTGAAGGTTTTATTATTCAGGGGTGGGAAGATTGGAGTGAAAGCTACAGAATGATTTAACACTGTGGGAACTTAATCAATAAGAGTGTTGCCCAGAGCTCCCAGGATAGGGTGTTGTTTTCCATCCAGATGATAATGAGGCCGAGTAGCAGCAACCTCTGGAGGAGGAGTGCTAGGGCAGCGATTCTTTGGTGGTGCTTTTGCTGGTTGCTAATTAATAGTTTTGAGGCCAGTGGGGCACCTTTTGGCCTCTCTGACATTTGCAAGCTTTTCTGTGGCTTGTCCCACATGTCTTTCCACCATCAGGGGTCACTCTCAACTGGATTGGAGTCTGACAAGTCTAATTGGCTCAAATCTATGCAGATTTAAACATCTAGCCCACATGCCAAAAATCTGATGTTTTCTCATGCTGCTTCGGAGTTCCTGGCATTATGGGATCGGTGCATGCCTGAATTATTATGTACCAGCTTATCCTTCTGTTAGCATGTTAAAGAGCAATTAGCTGGATGTGGTGTAAGAAATAGGGGAAAGAACTTCAATGCAGTTCAGTTGTAAATGCCTTTTATACTTAAAAAAACTGTCAGACCATTGAGCATTACTAGTTGGAAAGAGGATTGAAACGTATAGTCAAATTTTTTTAAAGGGTGAATAATTTCCCGAGCGTTGGTTAAAATAAAAAGATCCTTGCTGGGCAAACATACAACGATGGTATAATGTAAATCACCCAAACATTCTTGATTTACTTATGCTGTCCAATTTCCTTTCCTTAATTTTATACTTCTCTCACATTCTAAATTTTTATTATTGAAAAAAAACCACCTTCCTTATAACTGGTTAGATGTATTTTCTTGTA
This sequence comes from Felis catus, assembly GCF_018350175.1. Classification (NCBI taxonomy): domain Eukaryota; kingdom Metazoa; phylum Chordata; class Mammalia; order Carnivora; family Felidae; genus Felis; species Felis catus. The sequence goes on from NC_058372.1 coordinate 87,397,169, forward strand.
GATTATATTTTTTCATCACTGCTAGTATATAGCATCCTGAATTAATGGCATAATGCTGGGCTAGCTGCACTCACACTCAACCCAAGTCATTTGGATAAGAAAATAAATTCTTCTTTTCTTGGAAACAGTTTATTTTAATTGACCATTAGACACACACAGAATAATATATAGGTATGTTGATATATGATTTTATGGTTTATAAAATGTTTTGTTTAATCTTTATAATAATCTTGAGAAAATAGTAGGTCATGAAAAGTTAATATCCTTAATTTTATAAATAAATATATTGATTTTCAGAACATTGGGTGACTTGCCCAATGTGCCCCTGCCATTGAAATGGCAGAGATGATTTTGATCTCATGCTACTTTTCATAACAAAATGTATGTATAAAAATATTTTGTTCAGATTATTTTATAAATGTAGACCATAGAAAGTGTACTATTTTTTAATGTGTTGGTTTAGTCTTAGAACCATCCAATTAGTTTATGAAAGATAGCAAAAAGTGATGTCTAATTTTACCTATGTGTCATTAAAATTTTTTTACCATCCAAATACTCTAGCGACTGACTTTTCATTTGATTTCTATTTTCTCAGAGCTTGTATTACTGTTGGTAATTTACTGGATGACGTAAACTGTGCTTTACTACATATGAAAAATATCAAATTAATCTTCAAAAGCATTTTTATAAAAATATGTATAAAAATCTGTTTACTACTAATAATTTAAAATACCAGTTTAGTGCTATTTTTAGCTTTTGTCTCAGACACTTGAGAAATCTGAGAGTATCTTTTATTTATTTTTTTAATCATAAAATGCAGTCAGATTTTTTTTTACAATTCTTCAGTATCTCAAAACTGCTGGTGTCTTAAACCTCCTTTTCTATCTCCTCACAATTTATTCCAATTATAGTTACAGTTTTGGAAAGAAATATTGTAAGATAAAAAGAAATGTGTGTGTGTGCAAGTGCTTGTGTGTGTGTGTGTGTGTGTGTGTGTGTGTGTGTGTGTAGTATAGTATAGTGTTGTGATGTCATAATAATTTAAATTTTTCTAGTCTTCAGTAAAATAGATACATGGAGTATGGTGAACTCTATTTGTTCCTTGCTTTTGGTTTCTATTTGTGTAGTGTTAGACACTCTTAGAGTCGTAGACATTTAGAGATCAAACTTATAGAGAACATGGATATCATTGGTTCAGCTCCTCATTAGACATTGTGAGGAAAATTTTGTTTTTCTGTTTATTAGAGAGAAAATAATTTGGGACCCATTGATATAAGAAGAAATAGGATGATAAATACTTTAATATGTCACCTGTGGAAATAATTTGTTATGACATTCTCTGACATTTCTGTTAGAAAATAAACATTAGTTTTTAACAAATTTTAACATTTGGCTAATCAGTTTTAATGACTAGTGCTCCAATCTTACTATTCCAGATAAGAGTGAGACTACATCTGGTTCTTGAAGGAGAAATACGCTAACACTTTAAAAATAACCACTATTTGTTAGGTTGGGTGACCAGAGATCCTAGTTTGCATGGGACAGTATGATTGACCCTTGTTCTGGCCTAATTACTTTGCTTTACTTTCAAGACATATGAAATATATGAGTTGAATGTACACCTTCTCTCTCCTTTCTCTGAACATCCTCTAGTGGAACTAAGTCACTAGAAAATGTGGGTTTCTAGTTTGGATTTGCCAGTAACTAATTGTGTAATTTAGATAAAATTATTTACCTCTTTGTAAAGCAGGTTTCTTATTAGCAGAATAGGGATGGCACACCTTTCCCATAAAATAATAGTGATTTTCTAGAACTTCTATGGCTAGTTCTCTTGGAACGTATTCAGAGAGGCCTTATTGTTATCAGACAAATAAATTATTATTTTAAGGTAGTGTCAAACGTTTGAAGGTGTATAATGCCTGGGCTTGCACAAAACTTTGGTTCAAATCTTGGCTCAGCAATTTACCAAATATGATTTCTTAGAAAATTTTGTCTGGGCTGTGGTGTTTTTCGTTATTGTTGTTTGTTTACTTATTTTATGGGCATTGTTTTGTTTTTCATCTGAAAATAAAAGGAAAACAGCTAATACTCCTCACCTTTCTGGTACAGACTTGGTAAATGATAGGTACTCAATAGATATTAGTTTTTACTTCTCATAATTTTATAAAAATAATTGGACAACTAAACTTGCAGTCATATGTGTGTGGCTTATCATTGTTGTTATATAATAATGATAAAATATTATGTTCCACTTAATTTTGCTCACTCATTTACATCGCTGTATTTATATCTCTTTGATCATTATGGTTAAGCAAGGATAAAAGATTCAAAATGACTCTGTATTGCATGTAGATCTTGTATAGGTCAAGGGAATTGAGTAGATCTAGGAAGGTTATTATCTACTTGAGCCTAAAGGGATGCAACTTTTGTGGATTTTATTTTAGATGAAAAGATGAGAGTAGGAGACAGACCAACTGTCCAGAAATTAAGGAGAAAGAACATAGGCAGAGACCAAGCTAAGATGGAGTAGGGTGGGGCACAGCGTGATTTGGGCACTAGATGTATCCCTTGGCTTTTACGAGGTCTAGTTTGGAGTAAAGATCAATCTTATGTTGTAAGTAAGAGAAGAGGTTTAGAGGAATGGTAAACAGAGTTAGGGAAATTTCAGAATGGGCTTCAAGCTAGATACTATGAGAAGGCCCAAGGCTTTGGTTCAAATCATTGGCAACTCTGCCTATATTATGAGCTGGAAAATAACGGTGTGGGTGAAATCAAGACTTGTTGGGTAAATGTGTTATTCAATGGTACTTCTACACCAAGTGCTAATTGAGAGCTGAGTATGTGAGATTTTCTTTTGCACCTGGGTGCAAATGAGTAGACAATCAGAATCATGTACTAATACGGGGCTAGAGCTCTATATCAGGCAATTTTATTCACCAGTTTCCTCTAGGCTCTATCTAAAGACAATAAACAGTTAAGCAATTATTAAAAATTTTTACACTTATTTTCCCCTTAAAATTCTACTAAAGGGCATGCTTGGAAATATAACCTAAATGCCTATTTAATGTACATTAAGTTTTCTTTCTTTCTTTCTTTCTTTCTTTCTTTCTTTCTTTCTTTCTTTCTTTCTTTCTTTCTTTCTTTCTTTCTTTCTTTCTTTCTTTCTTTCTTTCTTTCTTTCTTTCTTTCTTTCTTTCTTTCTTTCTTTCTTTCTTTCTTTCTTTCTTTCTTTCTTTCTTTCTTTCTTTCTTTCTTTCTTTCTTTCTTTCTTTCTTTCTTTCTTTCTTTCTTTCTTTCTTTCTTTCTTTCTTTCTTTCTTTCTTTCTTTCTTTCTTTTCTTTCTTTCTTTCTTTCTTTCTTTCTTTCTTTCTTTCTTTCTTTCTTTCTTTCTTTCTTTCTTTCTTTCTTTCTTTCCTTCCTGAAGAGGATCAGTCTCTCAAGCCCACAATCAATTGTGACTACATCTATGAAACTAACAGTAAATGTACATTTTTTAAATTGAAAGTCATTATAAAACAATGTAGGCCACTGTAAATCATAGCTAAAAACAGTCATAATGGAAATCTTTTATCTATGTGTGATCCACTAACATGTCGTTATTCTGAGAACTAATAACTTTTTCTTGGAGATAGAGCCCCAAATTCAATTTTATAGCTCACAGTCCCAGTAAATAGAAGAAGTCTGCCAAATCTGCCTTTATAAATCCTAGTGATTTCATGTTTTTACCATGTGTATTGAATGAGAAAAAATGGAACGTAAGGTTTGCTGGATTTTTACTTGGCCAATAAGTTCTATGTTTGTACATCAAGTTTTGTTAATAATATCTTTATATTATTTCAGAGGTATTAACTAGCATTAATTATTTCAGTAAAATCCAAAAATACTTGAGAGAAATATTTGATCCTCTCTTAAATTATAATTTGGCCTCAACTATTTGAATAGGCCATCAATTCTCATTTTCTACTCATTGAGCAGCTGGGGTACAATAATTGACTTCTGCCCTACTGTTATTAGGAGAAGGGAGTGCTCAGTTCCTGGCATTGAGCCTTATTGATGCTTCTGATTTCCAGAGGAGAAACTTACTGAATAAAGCATAGTACTCTGAGAAAAGAATAACTTGAAGGACAAGTCTGCTTCTTTTAAACTAAGAAACTGACTTCTCATGAAGAGGTTCATATTCCAATGCTGATATTAGCTTCTGACATTGTTTAGTAATATTTTCAAAGAGTTATTTCACTTTTGTTTAATCAATCTTTAGTCTTGTCAAATTTATTATTCAAGAGTTAAATAATACTTCTCATCAATCAGAGATTTTTAGCTGTGCACAAAAGAATCCCACTGGCTAACTTAAGGCAGAAAAGGAATTTGTTAAAAGGATACTGGGTATTACTTAATTATTAAAAGGATATTAAAGGCAAGCTCCAGGAAAAAAAAACCTGGAGATTCAAGTTTGTATTGTGGATTACACAGAGACAAATCTTAAAGTTATTTTGCAGAATGAGTGATCTATTGGGTTCATATATGGACGTTTGCATTCTTGACTATGCCCACGTTAGAACTTGGGTGCTGCTACTAGAACTACTGACTCTGGAATCTGGATGTAGTTATTGCTGCTACTGCCCCTGTGCTCACTAGAATAGATTCTGCATGTTCATTGTCATAGGGAAGTGCTCTGCTACTTGGCTGTGCTGAACATTTTACCATCCTAGAGACTAACTCAGAGATTTAAATAATGAAAACTCTACAAAAATGCAGTGGATTGTCTTAGGGTTGTAATCTTCTATTCACTGGAAATGTTCAAGTAGAAATAAGATTAACACTTATTAAGGGTTAGGGTATTTTAAAGGGGATTCTTTCATCACACAGGGTTTGAAATAGATCTTGTTAAATCATAGTTTAAGTCTGGGAAAAGTTTATGATGTGTTTATTCTCCCATTTATCATGTTCCTTTCTTACTCTTCCCTCTGTTGATTTGCAAGGGCATCTGCTGGAAAAGCACTCTGTGAATGTCCCTTTTTAGGTACTAGTACAGGTCAATGAAGGTTCGACATAGGTTTGTGTATAAGAAGGTTTGTCCTATCACTTTCATACTTCGAACAATGACTTCTCACTTAATAAACCCAGAAATAAAGACAAAGTATTATTGATGTTATGGACTTTCAGTTTAACATGTTCGATAGAACATAAACTTTTATCTTTGCTTCATGAAACCCAATTAAAATCACAGAAGATTAATAAGTATGTAAACATACATGGACAAAAAGAATGGGAGAAGAGAAGAAAGTAAATGGGAGATGTTCCTGATTTTGGAATATAGAGCAGGTGTTAAAGTGGTACCTAACTAACTCATACAACTCAATAGCAACAAACAAACAAAAAACCTAATTAAATAAGTGGGCAGAAGGCAGATTTCATGATATACTACAAAGTTCTAGTAATTAAAACAGTATGGTACTGGCACAAAAATAGACACGTAAATCAATGTAACAGAATAGCTAGCCCAGAAATAAACCCACACCTATATGGTCAACTAATCTATTACAAAGGAGGCAAGGATATAGAGTGGAGAAAAGACAGTCATTTCAATAAATGGTGTTGGGAAAACTGGACAGCTACCTTCCAAAGAATGAAACTGGATCACTTTCTTACACCATACACAAAAATAAGATTAAAAAGCATTAAAAACATATGTGTGAGACCTGAAACCATAACATTCTTAAAAGAATACATGGGCAGTAATTTCTTGGCCATCACCCTTTGCAACATGTTTGTGGATATGTTTCATCAAGTAAGGAAAGAAAAAGTGAAAATAAACTATTGAGACTAAACCAAAATAAAAAGCTTTTGGATAGCAAAGGAACCCATCAACAAAACAAAAAGGCAGTCCAGTGAGTGGGAGAAGATACTTGCAAATTATTTATCTCATAAGGGGTTAATATCCAGAATATATAAAGAATTTACACAACTCAACACTAAAAACCAAACAATCCAGTTAAAATATGGACAGAAATCCTGAATAAGCATTTTTCCAAAGAAGACATACAGATGGCCAACAAACACATGAAAAGATGCACATCAGGTAAATGCAAATCAAAACCACAATGCGATATCTCCTCACACTTGTAAGGATGGCTAGTATCAAGAAGATATGAAATGACAGGTGTTGGTGAGGTTGTAGAGAAAAAGAAACCCTTATGCACTGTTGGTGAGAATGTGAATTTGTGTACCACTCTGAAAAATAGTATAGAGTTTTCTCAAAAAATTAAAAATAGAAATTCCAGATGATCCAATAATTCTGCTACTGGGTATTTACACCCCAAAAATGAAAACAACAATTAAAAAAGATATATACAATCCTATATCAATTGCAGCATTATTTATGATAGCCAAGATATAGAAGCAACCTGAGTGTTCATTCATAGATGAATGGATAAAGAAGATGTGGTATATATATATATATATACAATTGAATATTACTCAGCCATAAAAAATAATGAGATCTTGCCATTTGCAACATGGATGGACCTAGAGGGTATTATGATAAGTGAAATAAGTCAGATAGAGAAAGGCAAATACCATATGACTTCACTTATATGTGGAAGCTGAAAAAATAGAAATGAAACAACCCAAGCAAAGAAACAACCCAACAGAAAACCAAACTCAATTACAGAGAACAAAGTGATGGTTGCCAGAGGGGAAGTAGGGAGTGGGATGAGTGAAATAGATAAAGGGGATTAAGAGGGTACAGATTTCCATTTATAAAATAAATAAGCCACAGAGATTAAAAGTACAGCATAGGGAATGTAATCAATAATATGGCAGTAATACTGTATAGTGACAGTGACCACACTTACCATGGTAAGCATAGCAGACTGTATACAGTTGTTGAATGACTATTTTTGTACTAATATAACATGATAAGTTAATTATACTTTAATTAAAAAATAAGCAAAAGAGTTGAATAGGCTTTTTTTTTTTCCAAAAAGGACCTACAAATGGCCAACAGGTATGGAAAAAAAATGCTCGCTATCACTAATCATCAGGGAAATGCAAATCAAAACCAGAGTGAAGCAATCACCTCACACCTGTTAGAATGGCTATTGTCAAAAAGACCAGAGACACTAAGTATTGGTGAAGCTACGGAGAAAAGGGAACCCTTGTGCATTATTGGTGGGAAAGTAAACTAGCATAGTCACTGTGGAAAACAATATGAAGGGTTCTTAAAAAAACAAAAAGAAAGAAAGAAAGAAAGAAAGAAAGAAAGAAAGAAAGAAAGAAAGAAAGAAAGAAAGAAAGAAAGAAAGAAAGAAAGAAAGAAAGAAAATAAAAAAAGAACTACCTTATGATCCAGCAATTCCACTCCTAGGTATATATCCAAAGGAAATGAAAACACTATTTCGAAGAGATATCTGTATCTTTATGTTCATTGTAGCATTATTCACAATAGCGAAGATAGGGAAACAACTTAAGTGCCCAGCAACAGGTAAATGGATAATAAAAGGTGGTATAATATATACAGTGGAGTATTATTTAACCACAAAAAGAACAAAATCCTGCCATTTGTGACAGTGTGGATAGACCTTGAGGGCATTATGCTAAATGAAATAAACCAGGCAGAGAAAGACAAATCCTGTATATTCTCACTTTTGTGTGGAATCTAAAAAATCTGAACTCAAAGAAATAGAGAGTGTAATAGTGGTTTCCAGGGGCTGGGAGGTGGAGGAAATGGGGAGATGTTGGTCAAAGGGTACAAACTCTCAGCTGTAAGAGGAATATGTCATGGGGATCTAATGTACAGGATGGTGACTATAGTAAGCAGTACTATATTAATACCTGAAAGTTAAAAGAGTAGATCTTAAATGTTACTACTACCCACCCCCCCCCCCCACAGACACACACAGAGTAATTATGTGAGTGGATGTAGGTGTTAACTACCCTTTGTGGTAATCATTTTGCAATATATACATGAATCAAATCATCACATCATACACTTCAAACTTATGTTATATATCAATAATATCTCAAAGCTGAAAGAAAAAGTGTCACCTAAGTCAGATGTAGCAAGAAGAGTAAGCTGATTGATAGTCCTATATCGTATAGTTCTACGAAAAATGTCAGAAATTTATGGCATCAGATAATTCTGGTGTGTGGTGTAATGTGGGCATAAAAACAGAAGGAATTATTTTAATTGGTAAATGGAATATTTAGATTTGAGATTTAATAAAAATGGAAACAAGTGACACAAATCTTGAAAAAGAAAACTTTTAATATTAGGCTCAGAGAGTAAGAAAGACCAAGAATAAGGAGAAAGAAAATCACATGTTGTTAATAGTTCACTGACCCTTCATGAAGAAAAGTGAGCTCAAGTTTGAGAAGATGAAATATTCTTCATATTTGTATATACTATGCAGAAGTCCTTATGCTCCTAGGAATTTGAAAAAAACAACAACAGCTATTCTAGATATTTTAGCAAAGCTTTTGAAATAGTACTGATTCTGTTGAATTCATTCATTCATTTGTACATTCATCTAATAATTATATGTTTTCCCATTAATATAATCAGAGGCTGGGAATCAGCAGTAAACAAGATAGGCATTATCTCTATCTTTGTGAGGCTTACAGTCTTGAAAAGAAGATTAAATTTAGCCTTCTTACATAGCAAGTTCTTAGAAAAAAGGATGTGCCTCATAATGTGGTAGGTTTTTTAATATTTAATCCTAATAGAGACTCCATGAGGCTTTGTTATTGTTTTGGATCAGTGTAAAGATTAAATAAGTTGATGGGCATCCTTAGTTTAGTGCCTGCCACTAAATAGTCATTCAACAATTGTTACATATACTTAATCCTTTTTGTTGTTCTTGTGATTAGGTAGTTATGCTTTAGGACTGATGAAGGAAGTGAAATGTGAGGAGGTTGAGTACCATGCTCAGTGTCCCTTTGCTATCATGTGGTGGAATCAAGACTTGAATCCAAGTCTGTCTTACTCAAAACTGCATGCTCTCTCTATTATAAAAATTCTTCTGGTGCATTATATAAAAATCTACCTTTTCAGGTTGGCTAACTATTGCAATAGTTTTATGCAATAATCTCTATAGAAAAATATGATCAGATTTTCATATTTGGGGAGACAGAGGGAGAGTCTTAAGCAGTCTCTGCACCCAGTGGGGGGCCTGACATGGGGCTCATTGTGTGGAGCTTGAGCTCATGACCCTGAGATCATGACCTGATCTGAAATCAAGAGTTGGACACTTAGCCGACTGAGCCACTCAGGAGCCCTGTTAGTTGATGTTCCTATCTTCCCAAATAATGGGTGAAGTACCTCTTTCCACTATAGTAAAAATTCTATGTAGGAAGATGAGGTTCTTTTTTTAAAAACCATTTCTGATATGATCTGAATGTTTGTATCTCCTTAAAATTCATATGTTGAAATCCTAACCCTCAAGATGATGATAATAGGAGGTGGGCCTTTGGGAGGTCATTAGACATAAAATTAGTGCTGATTAGTGCTCTTATAAAAGAGACTCAAGAAAGCTACCTTGCCCCCCTCCACTATATGTGAAGATACATGAGAAGTTGGCAGTCTGCAACCCTGAAGAAGGTCTTCACTAGTATCCAGCCGTGCTGGCACTCTTACATTGGACTTTCTGCCTCCAGAACAGGGAGCAGTAGATTTCTGCTGTTTATAAGCCATCTAATCTATGGTATTTTGTTATAGCAGCCCAAATGGACTAAGAGCATTTCCAAAGATAGGTTTCAGTGAGATTGAGAGCAGACACATGGGTTCTCATGGCACTGTATTACTAAGATTTGGTGATTAGGACTTCTGAAGCTGGAAGGCAGACTGGCAAGGTGATGTAGTGGAATTAGGGAGAATGAGACTGGAACCCTACTCAGAAGGGAAGAAAATACAGAGCAGAGCGAAGTAGAAACATTTTCATGACTGTCATGTGAGAAACAAAAGTGAATCCAATTGGTTGTAAGCGATTTATGTCTGTTTCTTTGATTTAGAGGATTTTAAGGAAGCCCAGAATCACTCATATTAAATCCACCTAATGTAAGATGGTGACAGTAGATATTCTACCCAGACTTCACTCAGCTCTACCAGTAACCAGGTGTGAGAAAAGGTATTTAATTTTTTTGAGGCTCATTAGAGCCTCAATTTTATTGAGGCAAATTAGAGATACAACCTAGTTTTTCTTTCTCTCTCTCTCTTTTTTTCTTTGCGGAAGTGTTGTGAGGATGAATCAATGTAAGACACATGAAAATCCCTTGAAAAGTCAAGCACCATACAAATAAGCCATATTACTAGTAGTAGGAGACCCTTAACAGCGCCCCTCCAAACTACCCAGGAGGTCAAATGCCTGTATATCTTGATTTCTTGTATACTTTTTCTTTAAGAAAACCATCTTTTTTTGCCTCTGAAAAGCCATTTGATTTGGCTTTGAGGAAAGTAGAAAAGAAAAAAAAAGCTGTGGCTGTGAAGTACCAGCAAGAGTGCATACTGAGTGTCATTACTGTGTGTTAAAGTGATGTATTTTAAAGATAATAATAGGGGCTTACATTTGTTGAGAGTCTGATGTATAAATAGAAATTATAATAAATAATTTATATAGATTAACACATTTAATTCTCATAGCAATACTATGAGACAGGTGCTATTATTATCCTTTTTACCTGTGGAGAGACAGACATTGAAAGATTAAGCTTTCTGGGTCACAGAGCTATTAAGATGCCCAATGTGGTTTAGAACTCAGGCATTCTGTCTTTAGAGACTGCACTGCTAACCACTACATCATTCAGGCTTTGGTATTGAGACTATGGACTCTTGTTACTGATTTCCGTAAGCTCCTTGATACATGTGCAGATCCTTAGAAGATAAACTTTTTAATAATTTTAATTTGGGGTATTTTGGGATATATATAAGAGTTGCAAAGATAGTACAGCATTCATATATACCCCTCACCTAATTGCTTCTAATATTAACATTTCACATAATTATGGTTCATTTAACAAAACCAAGAGATTAATATTGGTACTCTAGTTTGATTTCACTAGTTTTCTCTAATGTTCTTTTTTTATTCTAGGATCCCATCCTGGACATTGCATTTTGTTGCATGTTTCCATAATCTCCTTTGCTTGGTGACACTTTCTTAGTTTTTCCTTGCTTTTCATGACCTTGACAGTTTTGAAGAGTGCTTGTCAGGTATGATATAGAATGTCTTTCAATTTGAGTCTGATGTTTTTCTCTTTGTTACATTTGGTTTATGTTTCGGGGGTAGATGAATACCACAGAGGTTAAATGCCTTTCTGATCTCATTGTATCAGAGGGTACTCGATGTTAACATGACTTATTGCTAGTGATATTGACCTTGGCCACTTGGTCAAGTTAGTCTTTACCCAGGTTTCTCTACCATAAAGTTCCAATTTTTTCCTTTCTGTACTCTGTTCTTTGGCAGTAAGCCACTAAATCCAGCTTATATTCAAATGGAAGCAATTAAGCTTCAACTTCTGGAGGGAGTAATGTGTGTGTATGTATATAGACATATAATTTGGATTTCTTTAGAATAGAATATTGGTCTCTTTCTCCCTTATTTTTTTAATTTAAATATTTATATCAGCATAAACTCATATACTTATTTTAGATTTTGATTTATGATCCAATACTATGTTATTTATTTCATTGTTTATAATTTTTTTAACGTTTATTCATTTTTGAGAGACAGAGAAAGACAGAGAAGGAGGGAAGGAGGGGAAGGAGCAGAGAGAGGGAGACACAGAATCTGAAGCAGGCTCCAGGCTCTGAGCTGTCAGCACAGAGCCCGACACAGGGGGTGGGGGCTTGAACTCACAAACTGTGCATGACCTGAACCAAAGTAGGACGCTCCACTGACTGAGCCACCCAGGCGCCCCTATTTCATTATTTATAATTTTAAAAAGAGTTTCTTCCTGACTTAAAAAAAATTGGCTCACACTATTTCATAGCTTGACATCTGAAATCTATTTTGGGTGTAAATAGATTCTGGTCATTTCCTAGTATTAAGTGAACTTCATTTTTTTAGCACAAATAAAATAAGTTGTAATGAGCTTTATCTTATCATATTCTATCTTATCTGATCTTATCTTGGTAAAGCACAGAACATAAATTTACCCTCAACAATTAAAAAAATTTTTTTTAATGTGTATTTATTTTTTTGGGGGGGGAGGGGCAGAGAGAGAGGGAGACGCAGAATCTGAAGCAGGCCCAGGCTCTGAGCTGTCAGCCCAGAGCCCAATGCAAGTCTTGAACTCATGAACCGATCTGCGAGATCATGACCTGAGCCAAAGCTGGACTCTTAACCACTGAGCCACCCAGGCACCCCAAGTCCTTTTAAAAAAGATTTGGGGTATAAATAAATGGAACACAAATGGAATTCCTACATAATAATTGTCTTCAAACTGCTGAAGTAGACATTCTAATACCATGAAAATTTCTCCCTATTTTTTTTTTCTACGGGTTTTATAATTTCAGGTCTTACATTTAGATCTTTAGTCCATTTTGAGTTAATTTTTGTATTATAGTGTAAGAAGTCATCTTAATTCTTTTGCATGTGGGTATCCAGTTTTCCCAGAATCATTTGTTGAAGACATTATTTTTTTTCCCTGTTGTGTATTCTTGACACCTTTGTTGAAGATCATTTGACCATATATATGGGGGTTTTTCTGGGCTTTCTATTCTGTTCTATTGGTCTTTGTGTCTGTCTTTATGCTGATGCCATACTGTTTTGGTAACTGTAGTTTTATAATATGTTTTGAAATTAGGAAGTGTGAGGCTTCCATCTTTGTTTTTCTTTCTCTTTGGCTTTTTTAGGACCTTAGAGATTCCACATAAATTTGAGGATTTTGGGGGACATCTGGCTGGCTTGGTCAGTGGACCATGTGACTCTTGATCTAAAGGTTATAAGCACGAGCCCCATATTGGGTATAGAGGTTACTTAAAAAAATAAAATTGTAAAATTTTTTTGAGGATTTTTTTTTTCCATTTCTGCAAAAAAAAATTCTATTGGAATTTTGATGGGTATTTCATTGGCTATAGATGACTTTAGGTGGTATGGACATTTTAATAATATTAAGTCTTCCAGTTTATGAACACAAATGCCTTTCCATTTATTTGCATTGTCTGTAATTGTTTTCAGCAGTGTTTTATAAGCTTTCATTGTACAAGTCTTTTACCTCTTTGGTTAAGTTTATTCCTAAGTATTTATTCTTTTGGATGTTGTTTTCAATGGGATTGTTTTCTTCATTTTCTTCTCAGATTGTTCCTTGTTAGTGTATTGAAAGGCAACTTTTGTTTGAGTATTGGTTTTGTATCCTGAAACTTTGCTGAATTTTTTTTATTAGTTCTAATTGTGTGAGTATGTATGTAATTTTTAGTTTTTTTTTTTTACATATACCATAATGTCATCTGCAAAGAGAGACAATTTTTCTTCTTCTTTTTTTTTTAGTTTGGATGTATTTTAATTTCTTTTCTTACCCAATTGCTCTGGCTAGGACTACTATTTTGAATAGAAGTGGCAGGAGTAGACATCCTTCTCTTGTTTCTGATTTTAAAGGGAAAACTTTTAGTTTTTCACTGTTGAATATGATGTTAGCTATGGGCTTTTCATACATGACCTTACTATATTTAGTAGTTTTCATTTGTTTCTACTTTGTTGAGTGTTTTTTCACCATGAAAATGTTGAATTTTGTCAAATGCTTTTTCTACATCAATTGAGATGACTGACATGATGATTGTTATCAATTGAGATGATTTTTGTCCTTTCATCTATTAATGTGTTGTATTACATTTATTGATTTGCATATGTTGAATCATCCTTGCATCCTAAGAATAAGTCCTACTTGGTCATGGTTTATAATCCTTTTAATATGCTGTTGAATTCAGTTTGCTAATATTTTGTTGAGGATTGTTGTATAAATATTCATCAGGAATTTTCCTCCTTTATTCCTGCTTTCCTTTTCTTTCCTGCTCTTCCTTCCTTCCTTCCTTCCTTCCTTCCTTCCTTCCTTTCTTCCTTCCATCCATCCATCCATCCATCCATCCATCCATCTTTGCTTTGGTGTCAGAGTAATGCTGGCCTGATACAATGAGTTTGGAAGTCTTTCTTCCTTTTCAATTTTTTTGAAGAGTTTGAGAAGGACTGACATTAATTCGTCTTTAAATGTTTGGTAGAATTCTACAGCAAAGCCATGTATCCTGGGCTTTTCTTTATTGGGAGGTTTTTGATTACTAATTCAGTCACCTTATAATTAATGTCTGTTCAGGTTTTCTATTTCTTCATGATTTAGTCTTGGGAGCTTGTATGTTCCTAGGCATTTATCTGTTTCTATTAGATTATTCAATTTGTTGACATAAAACTGTGCATAGTAGTCTCATAATCCCTTCTATTTACATTGAATCAGTTTTAATGTCTCCTTTTTCATTTATAACTATGTTTATATGAGTCTTCTCCCCTTTTTTTCCATACTTAACCTACCTAAAGTTTAGTTGACCTTTTCAAAACACCAACTCTTAGTTTTGTTGATTTTTTTCTTTTGTTTTTCTATTCTTGGTTTTATTTATTTCTATTGTAATCTTTATTATTTTCATTCTTTTGCTAACTTTGGATTTAGTTTGTTCTTTTTCTTGTTCCTTGAGATATAAGTTTAGGTTGTTGATTTGAGATCTTTCTTCTTTTAATTATATCTTATGGAATTGTTTTTTAAGTTCTATACCAGGATTGTTTGTTTTATGTTCCATTATTACAATATTACAGTATATTGTACTTGTTTATATATTTACAGCTTTGTATTTTCATTTGCTTTCATATTGCTCTCAAGTGCCCATTTGATGTAACTTGTAGGTCCCTTTAGCATTTCTTTAAGGCAGATGAACTCCCTCACATTTTATTTATGTGGGAAAGTATTTCTTTTTCATTTTTAAAGGACAGTTTTTCTGGGTATAGTATTATTGGTTGGCAGTTAACTTCTTTCACCACTTTGAAAACATCCCATTTCCTTGTGACTTATAAGGTTTCTGCTGAGAAGTCTGCTGATAAAATTATGGGAACTGCCTTTTACATACAAGTTACTTTCCTCTTGCTGCTTGCAAGATTCTTTCTTGTCTTTAACTTTTGAAAACTTGATTATAGTGTATCTTGATGTGGGTCTGTCTGGGTTTATCCTGGTTATAGTCTTTCAAGATTCTTGAATTTGGATGTCTTTTTCCCATTATTTATCTTGGCTATCTTTTTAGCCATTATTTCTTCAGTGAACTCTGTCCCTTTCTCTCTTTTTTTTCTTCTGGTATTCTCATAATGCATATGTTGATCTATTTTATGGTGTCCCATAGATACCTTACACTTTCTTTATTTTTCTTCATTATTTCCTTTTGTTCCTCTGACTCAATAATTTCAAATGATTTGTCTTTAAGTTTGCTCAGTCTATCTTCTGTTTGATCAGGTCTTCTGTTGAACTCCTCTAGTGAATTTTCCATCCAGATATTTTATTCTTTAGCTCCAGAATTTTTTTTCATAGTTTCTTTTTGTTGATATTCTCATTTTGTTTATGCATTATTTTCCTGATTTCATTTGTCTGTTTTTTCTTATAGATCACTGAGCTTCCTTAAGGCAATTATTTTGAATTCTTTGTCAAGTAATCCATAGATATCTGTTTATTTTTGTGGATTCTGGAAATTTATTTTGTTCTTTGATTCAGCCATGTTTCCCTGTTTCTTTGTGTAAGTTGTGATTTGTTGCTGAGATTATGTATCTGTGCAAACAGACATCTTGCCAGTATGAATGGACTGGCTTTGTACATGGAAGACTTTTACCAATCAGCCCAGCCACAGACTCATAGAGCCTCTGAAAACTTTTTGGGGACATTACCTTTTTGGCATTGTGTGTGTAGTTTCCAAGTTAGAGACATTCCTGCCAGTTGTTTTCCCCCCTTGCTCATGATCTCTTGTTCCCTCTGGTGTCTATTTGTGGTATTACAAGTTCTCTGGTGCTACAGGCATAAACTGCCTCACTCTCTTTGTTTTAGCAGTCCCACAGTCATCCAAAGTGTGCTTGCTCTCTATCAGCTCCCCAAAACAAATGAGACAGGTAACAGGCCCTTGGGCAGCAGTCTGAGAAGTTGGAATTCAGGGTGCACAGTTTAATTTTTTTTCCTCCATACCAGGGGGAAGCCACAAGTTTGTCACCTTCTGTTTGTGCTGAGCTGTGATGGCCTTAGCTGCATAATTGCAGGCCCTCTGATGCAGCAGCAAGCCACTCCCCTCCACTCCTTCACTTTCAGCAGCCTCCAGGCATCTAGGCAAGTAGAAACCAGTCCTTCAGGCAGTCCTTGAAAAAGTTGGATCTTTGATTTTGATTGTAGGTTCCACTTTTCTCTTTCCCTTGAAGGAAAAGCTGTGAGCCAATCTGAGCGATGCTAGCTTGGGGCAGCAGTCATCTCATTTATTTTTTATTTTTTTATTTAAAAAAATTTTTTTAAAGTTTATTTATTTTTGAGACAGAGAGAGACAGAGCATGAATGGGGGAGGGTCAGAGAGAGAGGGAGACACAGAGTCTGAAATAGGCTCCAGGCTCTGAGCTGTCAGCACAGAGCTGGACAAGGGGCTCAAACTCACGGATGGCGAGATCATGACCTGAGCCAAAGCGAAGTTGGAGGCTCAACCGACTGAGCCACCCAGGCACCCCAGCAGTCATCTCATTTAAAGTGAAATGGCTCTTCTACCTGTTTCAATGTGTCTCTTCTCAGCTTTGTGTTCACCTGAGTACTTCTTAATTGGTTTCAGAAGTTCTCATAAAAGTCTTTTGGTTCATATACTGTTAATTCAGTGTCTCTGTGGAAAAGACTGGTGCTTTCTATTTTGCCATCTTCCTGATGTCACTCCAATTATAATGGGCTTTCTTAAAGTTTATGATGGGTTTCTACCAAATATTTGATG
Source organism: Felis catus (assembly GCF_018350175.1). Lineage (NCBI taxonomy): Eukaryota > Metazoa > Chordata > Mammalia > Carnivora > Felidae > Felis > Felis catus. The sequence continues at coordinate 87,414,135 of NC_058372.1, forward strand.
CAAAGAAACTTTCTTGTAGTTATTGTTTACACTGAAATTGAGGGAACTAATTGTCATATAATCCACAGTTTTTAATAGTGATTGCTGTTTAGTTTTATACAGATAGAAAATCTAGTTAGAATTTCCTTAAACTTGACTATTCTAGCAGTATTTTACTTTGAACTTTAATAAGATGAACACTCAAGAGTTATCTATGGAAGAGTATCAGTTATAAGATTTGTAGCTTTTAGATGAAAGAATGAAAAAAAAAACCCAAGATCATTGTCTAAATGTAAAGGAGTTGTTCATCAGCTAGAGGGAAAAAAGATCTTGATTTAGGATTTGAAAGGTGACTAGGGTTAGTTACAATTGCTAGAGTTTAACCACTTTGGGGATTATGTTAAAGAGAAAGAGGGATTTTATACTAGTTGTAGGAAAAAGAAAATATAGAAAATCCAAATATAATATATCTTAGAATATGCACTTTTAAAAAAGTTAGTATGTAAATATTTAGTCTATTGCTGGAAGAAATTCTACAGTGATTGAGAAACAGACTAGATGGTTAGACCAATATATTTTACCTTCAATTTCCATGCCTGTTACGCACATGTGCCAATTATAAGGTCAGTTTTTTATTGCTTTGTCAAAGGTCATTAAAGGATCTGGGCAGAAGAGAGTAGAGTATTATGGATACAAGATGATTTTTTTCTATGTACAACAAGGTTACATTTTAGTATAGAATTCAAAATAAAAATTAAACCAATGACATAGTTATCTGCAATTATTAAATAAATGGTGACTCTAATTTTTCAAAGCATCCCTCAAACAGAGATATTCTGAGTTATAATCACAGGTTTCCTAGGGAGTAATTTACTTTTTTCTTCATGTATTTCTAAGGAGGTTTCTATGTAAAAATCTGTGAGCACATTCTAGTATCATTCCAGGTACATAGAGTGGATTAGCAGATTATAAAAAGAGTCTTCCAAAGTGCATTGTGCAAGATAATCTGTTTTGATTTGAGAAGATATTAGAACTTCCACAAATATTTTTGACTTCATTCTTTTAAAAACTTTGTGTATGTTTGCATATCAATTCAAAAATTGTCTAGAATACATTAGAACATAGAATTATTTAAATAGTTATTAAGTGTATTGGAAAACTTTTTACAAATAAAAGTGTGTATTAAATTCAGTTCCATTGAGATACAAAGACACGAACTTTTAGATTCTATCATAGCAATGACTTTTTAAAAGCAGTTTATCAAGGTGTACTTTACATACCATAAAATCCAGTCTTTGTAAACATATAATTTAATGATTTTTAGTAAATTTATTAAGTTATACAATGACCACAATAAATCAGATTTAGAGCATTTTCATCACCTACAAATTTCTCTAATATCAAATTTCAGTCAATCCCCATTCCCTCCATTTTCTGTCTATAAATTTGCATTTTTTGGACATTTCATATAAATTGAATTGTACTATATGTAGTCTTTTGCATCTGACTTCTTTCATTTAGCATAATATTTTTGAGGTTCACCCATGTGGTAGTATATATTCATATTTCATTCCTTTTTATTGCTTAATAGAATTATAATATATGGATATACCACTTTTTATTTATCTACTCTTAGTTAATGGACATTTTGATTATTTCCAGTTTGGGGCTACTATAAAGAATGTTGCTGTGAATATTTGCCTAGATGCATTTGGGTGAATATGTTTTTACTTATTTATTTTTTAAATTTTCTTTGTTAGATCTCTAGGTATGGAATTGCTGGATAGTATGTTAACTTTTGTTTTTAATTATCTGAGACTTCATGTCCTTACTAACACTTTAATCTGTCTTTAAGACTAAAAGCCATTGTAGTGGGTAAATAGAGGTATCTAACAGAGGTTTTAACTCAGGTTTCCCCAAATAATTATTTTGTTGAACATATTTTTATGCACTTATTAGCCATTCTGTATCTCTCCTAAAATATCTGTTTAAATACTTCATCCATTTTTAATTGGGCTGTCTTTTAATTCTAAGCATTTTTAACATATTATGGATAAAAATCCTTTAAGAAATATAATCGGAAGGTATTTTCTCCAAGTCTGTAGCCTCTTTTTATTACATTAATGGAGTGTTTTGAAGTTGAAAGAAATTAATTTTAAGTAAAGTCATTTTATCAACTTTTCATTTTGTGCATTGTGCTTTTGTTTTCATATCTAAAAAACTCTTTCCCTAATTTAATGCACAAGATTTTATTCTTCGCTTTACTTCTAGAAGTTTTATAGCATTAGCTCTTATATGAGCTAATGGGTTATGATCCATTTGAGATGATTTTGGGTATAATAAAATAATAAAAGTAGGAATCTAAGTTGATTTTTTGACATATAATTATTTAAGTACTCTAGTACCGTATATTGAAAGACTTTCCTTTTCTGATTGAAGTGTCTTGGCACTTTAATTGAAAATCAATTGATCATATATTGACTATATCTGGATCTCAATGCTATTCCATTGATCTAAATGTCTATTCTTATAAAGATATTATCATACTCTCTTGTTGTCATAGCTTTCTGGTAAGTTTTTTTTTTGTTTTTTTAAGAAATAAATGAAAAATTTTTAATTCAAATAATTTTTTATTTTTTTTTAATTTTTTTTTGTTCTGGTAAGTTTTGAATCAGATAATCTAAGTCTATTTTTGTAAAAAATGTCTATTTCTATATAAATTTAGAGATTAGCTTGAAAACATATCTACAAAATAGATTTCTTGAATTTCAATAGCAATTGGTTTGAATCTATAGATCATTGTGAAGAGAATTGCCATTTTAATATTAAGTTTTTCTATGAACATGTAATAGCTCCTTATTTATTTATATCTTTAATTTCTCTCAGCAATGCTTTGTTTTTTGTTTCTGTCATATAACAGATTTTTTATGAGAAGTTTTAGATTCATACCAAAATTGAGCAGAAGGTATAGAGATACTCCTACTCCCATAGTTGTACAGCATCTCAAACTATCAATATCCCCTTGTAGAGTGGTACATTTGTTACCATTGATGACCCTACACTGACACATCATTATCACTCAAAGTTCATAGTTTACATTAGGGCTTACTCTTGGTGTACTGTGATTTGGTTTGGTGTTTTGGTTTCTGTGTTTTGGACAAATGTATAGTGACCTGTATCCACCATTATAGTATCATATAAAATTGTTTCACTGCCCTAAAAATACTCTGTGCTCTGCCTCCTTATCGCTTCTTTCTCTCTAATCCCTGGCAACTACTTATCTTCTAATGTCTCCAGAGTTTTTCCTTTTCCAGAATGTCATGTTGGTTGAAGTCATGTAGTACGTAGTCTTTTCAGAACGCTCCTTTCATTAGTAATATGCATTTAAGTTTCTTCTATGTCTTTTCATGTCTTGATAGCTCATTTCTTTTTAGCACTGAATATTATTTTATTGTCTGGATGTACCACAGTTTATTTCACCACTCACCAACTGAAGGACATTTTGGTTGCTTCCAAGTTTAGTCAGTTAGACATAAAACTGCCATAAGCATCTGTGTGCAGATTTTTGTGTGTCATACATTTTTAACTCTTTTGGCTAAATACCAAGGAGTGTACTTGTTGGATTGTATGATAGGGGTATGTTTAGTTTTATAAAAAACTGCCAAATTGTCTTCTAAAGTGGCTGAACCATTTTGCATTCCTAACAGCAGTGAATGAGAGTTCCTGTTGTTCCACAAGTCTCACCAGCATTTGGTGTTGTCAGTGTTCTGCATTTTGGCTTTTCAAAAGGTGTATAATTGTATGTCATTGTTGTTTTAATTTGCATTTACCTGATAACATATGACATCTAGTTTATTTTCATGTGCATATTTTCCATCCATATACCTTCTTTGGTAAACTGTTAAGATCGTTGGCCTATTTTTTAATCCAGCTCTTTGTTTTCTTATTGTTGAGTTTTAAGTGTTCTTTGTATATTTGGCTAACAGCCTTTTATCAAATATGTCTTTGCAAATATTTTCTCCCAATCTGTGGTTTGTCTTTTCATTCTCTTGGTAATATCTTTCACAGAGCAGGAAATTTTAATTTTAATATTAAGCCCAGCATATCATTCTTTCATGGATTATACACTTGATATTGTATCTAAAAAGTTATTCGCAATCCCAGGGTCTTCTAGATTTTCTTCTGTGTTCTAGGAGTTTTATAATATTGTGTTTTACATTTAGTCTATGATCTATTTTGGTTTACTTTTGTATTTTGTGATGGGTGTAAAGTCTGTGTCTATACATTCAGATATATTTTTTGGCCTGTGGATATCCAAGTGTTCTAGTACTATTGGTTGAAAAGACTATCTTTGGTCCAATGTATTGCCTTTACTTTGTCAAAGATCAGTTGATTATGTTTATATAGGTCTATTTCTAGGTTCTCTGTTACGTTCCACTGATGTATTTGCTCATTGTTTTGCCAATACTACATTGCCTTTATTACTTAAGCTTTATATAAGTCTTGAAGTCAGCTTGCATTAGTCCTCCCACTTTGTTCTTCCATATTATGTCAGTTATTTTTGGCTCTTTTGCCACTTCATAAACTTTAGGATCAGTTTGTTACTACACACAAAATAACTTGCTGGGATTTTGATTGGGACTGCATTGAGTCTGTAGATCAAGTTGGGAACAATTGACATCTTGAAAATATTGAGACTTCCTATCAATAAACATGGAATATATATTTGTTTTGTTCTTTGATTTCTTTCACCAGAATTTTATAGTTTTCCTCATATAGATCTTGTTCATATTTTCTTGGATTTATACCGAAGTATTTCATTTTGGGAGGTGCTCATGTAAATGATATTTTGTTGTTATATTATTTTATTTATTTTTTTAAGTAGGATCCACACCCAGTGTGGAGCTTGAGCTCACATCCCTGAGATCAAGAGTCACATACTCTACCAACTGAGCCAGCCAGGTGCCCCTAAGTATTGTGTTTTAAATTTAAAATTCACTTGTTTATTTCTTGTATATAGGAAAGCAGTTGATTTTTGTATGTTAATACTGTATTCTGTAAACTTGTTGTAGTTGTTTATTAGTTTTAGGAGTTGTTTGTTGATTCTTTTTTGGATTTTCTACATGCTTTATAGGTTTTAATATACAAGTCTTGCACTTCTTTTATTGAATAAATTTGCAAGTATTTTATTCATCTTGATGCTATTGATAATGGAATTGTTTTAATTTACTTTTGGATTGTTCTTTGCTAGTATAGAGCAATACAAGTGATTTTTTGTGTAAATAAATATTTATTTTTTGTCCTATGACTTTGCTGAAGTTGTTTAATAGGTTTGTCTCTTTCTTTCTTTCTTTCTTTCTTTCTTTCTTTCTTTCTTTCTTTCTTTCTTTCTTTCTTTCTTTCTTTCTTTCTTTCTCCTTGGAATTTTTTAACATGCAGGATTGTCATCTATCAATACAGGCAGGTTTACTTCTTTTTCAATAAAGGTGCCTTCTACTTCTCTCTCTTCATCTCGTTCTTTCTTTGCTTCATTGCACTGAGTAGAACCTCAATAAAATGTTGAATAGCAGTGGTAAGTTTATATATTTGTGCCTTCTCCCCTACCTTGGTGGGGGGGGGGGAAGGTAAATTCACTCTTGCACCATTAGATAAATGATGTTAGCTGTAGGTTTTTTGTAAATACCCTTTATCAAAAGGTTCAGAAGGTTCCTTTCTGTTTCTGGTTGTTAAAAGTTTTATTATGAATAGGTGTTGAAATTTGCTAAATATTTTTCTTTATCAATTGATTATATGTCTTTTATCCTTTTTTTCTACTAATACGGTATATTACATTAAATGATTTTCATATGTTAAACCAACCTTGGGTTTCTGGGATAAATCCCACTTGGTCATGGTGTATAGTCCTTTTTATATGTTACTGGTTTCATTTTGTTAAATTTTGTTAAGGATTTTTTGCTTCTATGTTCATTAGGAATAATGGTCTTTATTTCTTTTTCTTATGATATCTTTAAAAAAATTTTTAAACGATTATTTATTTTTGAGACAGAGAAAGACAGAGCATGAGTGGGGGAGGGGTAGAGAGAGAGGGAAACAGAATCTGAAGCAGACTCCAGGCTCTGAGCTGTTAGTACAGAGCCCGACAAGGGGCTTGAATTCACAGACTGAGACCATGACCTGAGCCGAAGTCAGTCTCTCAACCTATTGAGCCACCCAGGCACCCCTCCTTTTATTATGATATCTTTATCTGTTTTTGGTATCAGAGTAATTGAATAAGTTGGAAAGTTTTCTCCCTTTTTAAATGCTTGTGAAGGATTGGTTTCTTCATTAAATATGTAAGAATAATTATTGAAGCTGCTGTTTAATTTTTAAAAATAAATAGGAGTATATTAAATCTTTGTTTATTTACCAGGAATGGCTTCACATTAAATACAGAATAGATTTCCAATTCCTTACCATGGTCTACAGGCCCAATGCATAGGGGCTCTATATCTGATCTCACCTTATACCTTATACTCTCTTACTTGTATGTTACACTCTAACCACATGGGCTTTTTTATGTACCTTGAACTCTCTAGTCTTATGGCCTTTTCACTTGAAGTTCTTTCTACTGCTCTCTTTCTTATCAGTTATACCATAGCTTAGATGTAATTGCCTTGTTCTTCTCATCCATTCACTTTCATTGCTGCCCCAGTGACCCTCTAGCATCTTAATCTGTTTTCTTTTTTTCCCCAGCACTGTTTACTATTTGAAATTATTTATTTATTTGTACATTTAGCATTTATTTTCTGTCTCTACTCCCTAGACATAAGCTCTGTAAAGGCAGATATCTGGCTATTCTCCTTTATTGCTACATCTCTTGCACCTAAACAGTTTGTCACTTAGTGAAGCCTCAATCTTTGTTTGTATAATAAATGAATGAAATGACTTATCTCAGGATCTTACGTGAATTTTGGAAATCTGATTAGTGTGCTCTTTCCTGATATCCTTTAATTAAAAACCTTAAAAGTAGATCAAATAACTTGACAAGTAGAAATCATCAGAGATCTATTTTTGTTAGTAAATAGCATTTACAAAAGTGCAGTTTCAGTGTTGTCATATGAGGAAGCAAAGATTTGGTTGGGTTCCTTAGACTCCATCCCTTCCTCCAACAATGAAACTAATTAAACCTATAATTCCCTGTGCTTATTTTAAAGATCTCAAGAGATAAATATTCTGTAATATCATTTTGTGGCCTGTAGTAACCTTAGGTACATTGAAACTGGGTTTTCTTCCTCATTTTCTTCACTTGTTGAAATATGTGAGCCTCTAATAGAAGATACAGGGCAATTCTCATCTTCCTAATGAAAAGATCACCTGAAGTTTTTGGCTGATTTAAAATTTTAGGCTCCTAGAGATGTAGATGAAGCCATGTAATATCTCCTTACAATATTTTATTTAGAAATTTAGGTTTGTTTATTTTTAAAGCATTAATTACTAAATATTGATTTTTTCCATTCTCACATATCATGGAGTTATTGTATTCAAATATATCTCAGTCATCTACCACTTTCCTGTTTTTATCAACATTCCAACCTATTTTTTGAGTCATCCAATACTACTTTCTAATAGATTTCTGAAGTATATCATCTTACCTTTAGTATAGTTCGAGATACAGTAATTTTGCAATCCCACATTGATACCATGCCTAAAATTCTATTTCAAACTACTAGTAATTATTTCATAACATTATAAAAGTTTTTATTTCTATTCACTCCTTTTAATATATATTTGTTAATAAATCACTTTGTATAGGTGAATGCTGCATTTGTTTTTGTAACATGATCTTTAAAAAGCTAGTTTCCTTGGCCATAAATGTGTTCAAATTGTGAGAGCCTATTCCAGGTGTAATTACTGAATTTGCATTTGATTTTCTGTTTCTTTTCATTGTTTTTGTTTGTTTAATCAATCCCATGAGTTGACATATTTAAGCATGCCAAATTAGCATAGATTATAGGCTAATGCGTCTCTCCCAAGCTATACTTGGTTGCTTAAAATAAATATTAAGAATGCCATTAATATAAAAGATTTTGAAAGCCCTCTCAGGTATATTGTGTCTTTTTTGCATGAGATCGTTTGGGGAGGGAGTGGGGAATCATGCTTTGAATTTGGCCAGATAAGAATTTTAAAGAATTTTTCTTTTCCAGTTTTCAAATTTCCAGGAGTATAATAAGTTTTTTTTTTCCAGTTGAGTGAAGATTTTTTTCTCTTATTTGCTTTTGAACTCTGTGAATAAATAATCATTTTATTTTATGTGATTTCTTATTTTTCTGTTAACCACCACTGTAATGAAAGGTTCTGAATTGGTGGTACATTTTTGAAGTGAATTTCAACACTGTGTGCTTTGTGAGAATATAAGATCTATAAGAGTTGACCTATCTTAAAAATTGACTAAGAGCAGGTCAGTGACATATTTTAAGTATAAACATTGTATTTGACCTATTACGGTTAGTTTTGTATTTTTAGGTGTGTAACTCAAATTTTAGTTAAAGTAGGAAATTTCAGCATGTGTCAGAATTTCTTTCCTTTCTAAGGCTGAATAATATTCCATTATGTGTGTATTTGTGTGTGATACGCATACATACCCCATTTTATTTATCCTTTCATCTGTCAGCTGACATTATGCTGTTTGCACTTTGAGCTAATGTGACTAGTGCTTCTCTGCATACTGGTATACAAGTATCTGAGTCCACGCTTGCAACTTTCAATTTGTTTGGGTATCTACCTAGGTACAGGAAGCATTTTATCATTAGGGAAAAAAAATGGAAGGAACAAAAAGAAAGCTCCTACCTTCTAGGAGTTCTCATCCTTAAATCCATGGATAGAATTCAGGGGATATGTAAACATGGCTGTGAGAGAAAATGACATCTTCATGGTCACTAACATACAACTGAAATGTAATCTTTACTTCAAGGATGACTGTAGGTTGATGTTGCAGTGGCATTAGCAGTACCTCTGACTGGGTCACCAGTAGGAATCACACATGTTTTCATATCCCATTATGGTCATTGTGGGTATCTCAGAATATCATTACATTTGTCACTACTCCAAATTTATGGTAGTTATCAGACCTAGAGCTAGATCTTGTTATTTAATGCAGTAAGTAGTCATCTTTTGCTCTAGCACAGATTTTAAGAAATATTTTGATAACTTTTTCAGTATGATCAGTTCCCTTCGCAATCCCGTGAATTTATTTTACACATTTAGGAAGACTACTCTAAGGGGTCCAGATTCTTCACTGGAGAACCAAAGGTTCCAAGGCAAAAAAAAAAAAAGTTACTACTTTTGAAAGTAACAATTAGCTGAGAAGATTGATCTGAATGCATTTTCTCTTTTGCAGATTCATCGTGATTTGCAATGCTGTCTCTTGGCCTCTGAGCTGACTGACGCATTATTGTACTTGCTAAGCAAACTCATCTCTAATTACTACATGTCTGTATAATTCATTATTTGAAATTGGAACTTGATAAAATACTTTTAAGCATTTGAAAGATCTTTCTTTCTTTCTTTCTTTCTTTCTTTCTTTCTTTCTTTCTTTCTTTCTTTCTTTCGTGATTTTAGCTTTTCAAGGAAAATGCTGTGAAACTAAACCTTCAATTGTTTTCTTGCACTATCTAAGCAAATTGCTTAATGGTTAGTATATCAGTTTTGGAATACTGCACAGCAATTCTTAGGCGTTTCCTCCACCTTTCTTTATTTAAATTTTAGCTGGTTAGAGTGGTGCTTCTCAGACTTGAATGTGCAGATGAATCACCTGGGGGTCTTGCTCAAATGTAGATTCTGAATCAGGTTTGTAGTTAGGCCTGAGGTTCTGCATTTCTAATAGGCTCCCAAGTTTTACTGGTACTGCTTATTTCAGATGACACTCTGAGTAGCAGGGATTTATATCATAAAGAAATATTCCAGGGCACCTGGGTGGCTCAATTGGTTAAGCATCTGACTTCAGCTCAGGTCATGATCTTGCGGTTCGTGACCCCCGTGTCGGACTTGTGCTGACAGCTCAGAGCCTGGAGCCTGCTTCGGATTCTGTGTCTCCCCCTCTCTCTGCCCCTCCCCTGCTCATTCATGCTCTGTCTCTCTCTGTCTCTCAAAAAATAAATACATGTTAAAAAAAAATTTTTTAAGAAACATTGCATGCAGATTAAGCTACTTCAGAGCACTGTTCCTTGACCATTGCTTGGAATCTATACTGATTATTTACTATCTTCTGCATTTAACTTCATGTGCTGAGTTTAATCCATGATGGACTGATTATCCTTATAGCCTTGTAGGAGATCTGCAAGAATGTTAATGGATTGAACCTGTGTACACTAGTGTATGTTCTTTAGAAAGCCTTATCTTGGGTGTCACAAGGAATCCATATTTAGGGACTGTTGTGAAATATTTATTTTGAGCTGGTTAGTATACAGACAGTTTCAGAGTTCTAAATGGTAAAGTAAGTATTTGGAAAAAATTATCTTAGACCTTGGGTTTTAGGACCTCCCTTCCTCCCCCCAGTCCAATCAAGTAGATAGAGCAATTAAGATACAGTAGTATGTTTACATGCAGTTGGAGACTACCTTGTGCTTTGGCAATTTCAAAAATATTTAAATGTCTACTCCAGGATATTTGTTTCCTTCTTTTTTTTTTTCTGCCTTCCTTTTTCCTCCTTTATTCTAGGTTGTACTTCTGAGATGGTTTCTACAGTAGAGAGAGGGGAAGAAAAAGCATATGAAGGAAGATAAAGGACCAGTGCTTGGGACTACACTTGTTAGTTCTAGGCATATTTTTTTAATTGAAAAATTCTGCACGCAGTTGTAAGGAATATTATGTAGAGATGCATCTACACTGTGGATATAAATGAAGTGACTACCCAGATGAGAACAAATAGAGGCTATTTATTTGTTCCAAGCTTCCTAGCCAGCCACCATCACTTGAATTCAACAGGTATTCAAAGGCAGGCAGGGGAGTAGCAAAGCTTTATGGTAGAAAAAATGGAAGATCCCCAGTAGCTCTGGCTGGAGATTGTTGGCAGGAGGAAACTGGAGGTGGGTTAATTGGAAGCAGGGTACATTGGGTGTTTGGTTTGGAGGGCATATGTGACTTTTACTACTTGATCCTTATTTGGAATGGTGGCAAAAATTCAGGAAAATGGAAGTTACTGAATAAATCTGGACTATTCTGGGACAATTGCTGCAAAAGTTTGGTTTCCCATGGTGGTTGCTCCAGAGGTTATGGGTCAGAGTTCTGTTGTCTGACATTGTCTTGCCATTATCTATTTGAAATATAGTCCCTCAACACTTTATTTAGTTTCTCCCAATGTTAACATTTTTGCCAAACTATGATATAATATCACAAACAGGATATTGACATTGCTACAATCTACTGATCTTATTCAGATTTCTCCAGTTTTATTTATACTCGTGTGTGTGTGTGTGTGTGTGTGTGTGTGTGTGTGTGCGTGTGTGTTCAGTTCTATATAATTTTATCACATGTGTAGGTTTAGGTACACCACCATAGAAAAGACACTAAACAGGACGGTTCCATGAACACAAGGATCTCTTGTGTTGCTGTTTTATAGTGACACGAACTTCTTTGCCATCTTTAAACCCCTGCAACCACTGATCAGTTCTCCATTTGTAAAATTTTGTCATTTCAGAAACGTGTAATATAATGTATAATATAAATGGAATTATGCAGTACGTGACCTTTTGGGACTGGCTTTTTTTTTTTTTTTTTCATTCAGCTTAATCTTCTGGAGTTTCCTTGTTTGCTTTCAAAAGTTTTAATTACTCATGTAATACATGAATAAATTCTCCTTGTGAAGCATTAAAATAGTTAAAATAAGGTTAAAGTTTCCTTTAACTAAAAACACTTTGAATTCTCATCTCCTCCCTTGAAGCAATTATTTAGTCATTCTAAAATGCTATATATATTTTTATGTATAATATATCATATATATATTTAGAATATATATATATATCCTATATATTTTTTTTCAAAATTCTGTTGCTGCAAAAAAGCTTCAATGGACATCCTTGTACATACTTCCTTGTTTGTTTCTGCCAGTTTTTTGTTTGACACCTAAAAGTGGTATTGTTGGGTAACAGGAAATGTACAGTGTAGATATCGACAACTTTTCCTTCAAATTGGCAGTACCTATTTATATGCCTAGTTGTCCCCCAAAATGAACATTCCCTCAGATTGTCCAATGTCTGATAGATTTAGAACTTAATTCTTTTCTGCCAGTCATCTAAATGAAGAATGCTATCTCATTCTTGTTTTAATTTATATTTCTCTGGTTAATAATAAGTATCTTTAAAAAATGCTTATAATCATTATTTGCCCTATTTATAATTCCTGTCTTGTGGTGTTCTCTTCATGTTCTTGTTCTAGTTTTCTACTGGTTAGTTATCTTATTGCCTTCTCATTTATTTTGGCTAGTTGTCTTATTTTTCTTCTTGATTTAGAAGAGATTTTAAAAACAATGTGTTCCGCACACTAATTCATTGTTTATTGTACATGTATGTATACATACACAGAGTTTTATTCTATAACAAGTCTCTTAGCACAGTTTTGTCATTTTATTTATTTATTTACTTTTTTAAATTTATTTTTGGGACAGAGAGAGACAGAGCATGAACGGGGGAGGGGCAGAGAGAGAGGGAGACACAGAATCGGAAGCAGGCTCCAGGCTCTGAGCCATCAGCCCAGAGCCCGACACGGGGCTCGAACTCACGGACCGCGAGATCGTGACCTGGATGAAGTCGGACGCTTAACCGACTGAGCCACCCAGGCGCCCCCAGTTTTGTCATTTTAAATTTGATGTTCAATTTATCACTTTCTGTATCTTTTAATTTTTAAAAAATTTATTTTTTTAATTAATTTTTAATTGTTTTGAGGGAGAGAGTGTGTGTGTGCATGCAAATGAGTAAGGGAGGGTTAGAAGGAGAGGGAGAGAGAGAATCTCAAGCAGGCTCCATGCCCAGCATTGAGCATGATGTGGAGCTTGATACCAACCTGAACCAAAACCAAGAGTTGGTCGCTCAACAGACTGAGCCACCCAGGCACCCCTCTTTTTGTGTCTTTTTGGAGAAAGTCTTCCTCCTTCTCATTTTTAAACCTTACATTTTCTCAAAGTGGTGGGATATTTTGTGTTTCCCAGGCTTCAGGGCAGGTTTTCCCAGGTACCATGTTCTGGTTCAGGTCTCCTCTGGTTGCTATCTTAGCTATGGTGTCTTCTTGATCTTTTCATCTAAAGTGTCTTGACTTATTTTTGATCACTTAGGGGATGTTGCAAATATTACTCATCAAGAAGAGAGAGTTACCTTATATTTTCCAGTCTCATTTCTTTGTGATTCATGTGGACAGCTCCACCTTCAGAAAAGCCTGATAACATTGAAAGTACATAAAATTCCAAAGACAGAATTTTTAAAGATACCGGATATGTGAATAATAAATTCCAGAGGAATGTCAACAACTAAACATCCAGGTAGATTTTAATTCCTCTCAAGACAGATCAATAAAGACAAACTTGATGATTATAGGTATGGCTGATTTTGAGCTATCCCGTTAAAACCAACTTGCTATCTGTTTTCTGTAGAAATGAAAAATTGCCTGACTTTTACAGTAAACGTTACTTAAAGAAAAATTTGCCCTATAGTTTTTGGCCAAATAGCGGGGGTCAGATGAAAGCCTTTGGAAGCTAACAACTTTGGCAGACCCCCAGAGTTTAATAGTATTAATGTTGTAGTTTTGTAATAAAAGTTTAAATTTATTTAAATTCTCAAATAGATTATGTCATTTGAAGAGATAGGATAATGGCAAAAGGAATGTAACAACCTTGAGATTTTTAAATATTGATTTTGGAAACACTTCACACTAAAATCATTTAATGTAATAACTAGTTGATCCAGTTTTTCTTCCCATTGTATTCATAATTCTTACGGAAGTATTTTAAAGCATAATAGGTTGCCAGCAGGAGTTTAAGTAGTAAAAATAAAGAATGGATGTCATTATAATAATTTTTTTGGGGGGGGGATTTCCTCCAACTCTATTTCTGTATTCAATAAATGTTTATTTGTGCATTTATAGTTATATTCATCACTATGCCTTTTACCTAAATTTGTTTACTATCTATAGACTCAAGTATAACTGCTAACACATTTTCACTGAGAGATGACAAATTTGTTATTTTTATACTCCAGTTGTTCTTCTGCATTCCCTAATTTTGTCAGTGGTGTCACCATCCATTATTCACTTAAATAAAAAAACTTCCTGTTATATTTGGATTCTCTTCCTCATCTCCCATATCCAATCAGCTGCCATGTCCCTTTGATTCTGCTTTTTAATTTCCAAAATGATCTTTTCTCCATCTCTGTTACTATTGCTAGTTTTCAAACTGGCTCCCTACCCTGTGTTCTCATCTCAACGCTCACCTAACTCAGCTGTCTTGTATTTCATTTTAGTCTAGGTTTTCCCCTAAAGCTGATCCTGAGAACAGGGCTCTTATGCAGGTGGTTTATTTTGGGAAATGATCCTAAGGAACATGGGTGAGTGACTGAGAAGAGTGAAATGAGCAAGAAGGGAATGGTGATCCATGGATGTGCTATTGGGCTGAGTTTCATTGTGGGTGTTTAGGGTTCTATCCTGCTAAGCAAATCCTAAGGAGCCCTGTAGAACATTCCCCAGAATTTTATACCCACAGGATGAAAGAGGGGAGTATTTATCCACTAGCTTTCATCTCCCTCTGCTCAAGATTTGCTTAATAGGTATTAACTTGTGCCTTTCCAGTTTAGTTGGACAAAGCTAACATGGGGCACAGCAGAGAAGTTTGATTACAGAAAGCAAGAGAGTAGGGCTGGCTTTGTGGGTGTATTATCTGTTAGTGATCTGTGAGGTCACAGGGGGCCAGACTTTGAAGGTCCTAATGCTTTATTTAATGGTATGCTCTCGTTGTTTTGAAATTCATAATTAGTTATGAACAAGAGATCTCACATTTTCATTTTCTACTAGACCCCACAAATTATCCAGTCATTCTTGCTAGAGACAGACAGTGGCCCTGAGATAAAGGTCTGCCATAACAAAAGTTGTAGTGAAAATTTTAGCCAAGAAAATGTGAAGTGAGGCTTAAGAGGTATCTAACACATATTCTTGGTAGTGTATCTATAACTATGTTTCTACTCAGGAATGTATTAAGCAGGATGATCTAGCAAAGACCAATAGCCATCCTGCAAAGGAGAGTCCAAGGCTTGTTCTTCCAAATCTATTCAGAGCATGTAAGCCTGGGGCCTCTCTCCCAGAGCAACTTTGTAGCCTGTAATTCAGGCCTAGTGACCACAGTGTGCTGGCCACTCAGGTTAAATGTAAGAATGAGGGCACAAGGATTTTCTGATAACCCATCCTTCCCTGGCACCTGCCAATTTTGACTTGAAGGGCTCATCTTCAACTTCAGCTGGGAAGAGAGTCCACCCAGGGTGGGGAAGTAGGTTTAGACTGGTGGGCTGGGAAGTACACCATTTTTGTTTGCCTTTTTTTCTTCTCCAGTGTGGTGATTCTGTTTAACCCTGGGCTTTGAGGGAAGAAGGAAAGTGCAATCACCAAGAAGTGATATAGGCTATTTCCTAGTAAGTATGCCCTTCCTATAACATCTTTCTCTTACCTCCTGCATCATTTTAAGGAATGTAAAGGAAAAGGCAAAAAAGGTCTTTGTGTGAGTGTATAATCTGAAGTGCTGTATCCTCGACCCTGTAATTTTTTTTTTAATTTTTGTTAACATTTATTTATTTTTGAGACAGAGAGAGAGCATGAACAGGGGAGGGTCAGAGAAAGAGGGAGACACAGAATCTGAAACAGGCTCCAGGCTCTGAGCTGTCAGCACAGAGCCTGATGTGGGGCTTGAACCCACAGACCGTGAGATCACGACCTGAGCCGAAGTCGGACGCTCAACCGACTGAGCCACCCAGGCGCCCCTGTAATTTTTGTTTTTAATGTTTATTTATTTTTGAGAGAGAGAGAAAAGGAGCAGGAGCAGGTGAGGGACAGAGAGAGAGAGACAGACAATCGGAAGCAGGCTCCAGGCTCTGAGCTATCAGCACAGAGCCTGATGCGGAGCTTGATCCCACAAACCATGAGATCATGACCTGAGCCGAAGTCAGTCGCTTAACTGGTAAGCCACCCAGGTGCCCCAACCCTGTAATATTTTTGCTGGGCAAACACTTTTGTCAGCTCTTAAATATCTACGATCTTAGAATGTTTTGATTGATTCTAAGATAAACATTTGTTTTTAAGAAACTAGGAAGCACAAAACAAAAAGAATATATTTTCTCTTTAAATGAGAATTACCCCACAGGTTAGGGACATGCCAAATTTTATTTTTTTTATGGTTGTGAAAACTGTAATGTAGTAGAGTGTAGTGCATAGAAGGTTACTAACTTTTCAATTAGAAGAACATCTAGCATACTAAATATGAGCATGAGCCCAGTTTGATGTTTTGCTCTTTGAATTGGCAGTATTATTTTGGAATTTCAATTGTACCAGAAATGTAGGAAATCATTATCAGTTCCTTACCTTTCTCTCCTTTTTTTTTTTTTTTGAGTGTGTGGCTATGAAGAAATGGGAATGACAAATTGTAATTGTTTAGGCCTCTTTAAAGAACAACAGATGCCAAAAATTTCTTTTCCAGTCAAAAGAGCAATAGTAACTACTTTTGCTCAGATTATGGAAGTAGTTGTTATTTAAGTGTTTTTTTTTTGTTTTTATGAATGTCTCTAGCTGTTTACATGTATTCAGGTTACAAGTAAATCATTGAAGAGAAAGGTCAAAGGATTTAATAAGATTTTGTTCATGCTAATATGTACAAACCATGTGTTTAGATTCCTTTTCAGAGTACAAATACAAATGTTACTATGTGTATAGACATATAAATAAAAATAAGAATGATTCAAACATATGGGTATGAGAAGTTCCTTTTTTTGGTGTTTTTGTTGTTCTTTCTCTACAGAGGCATATAGCTACACTCAGCTGAACACTGGATTTTTCTTTGTGTCACTGTTGTAAATTAACTTATTGTGATTATCTCCATGAAAACTGATGACAAATTATTTTTGAAAAATGTAGATACATTCATCATCATCAGCTGTGATCAGCTGCAGTAAAGATGCCCTTTGAAAATGAAGTGTTCTGAATTAAGATGCTTAAAAAGTACAAATAACAAAAACCAAGTGACAAAACCCCCAGCTTTTCAAACTTGGTACATGAATGTGTCCATTTTTAATGAAGAAAATGAGGCCAGCATCAGTTGGGGACTTTCTGAAGGACACATTGTCCTGTACCAATTAGTGATTTTCAGTGAGAGGAGGCCAGAAGACGGTGGCACAGTCCTTCGTCCTGCTGCCAGGTGGCGCTGTGCAGTAGTTGGTGCAGTCTTCTGTAAGGCATAAAATGTCTGCTCCTACCCTAGTTGTACTGCTGACCATAATAACTGAGTCTATTAGAAGTGTGAAAATAAACTTATTTTACAAATTTCTGAGTCATTTCAATATAACTATACTTAAATAGGTCTTAATCTTTACATTTAGTGAGATTCTTCTGTGGTTAGTGAATGCATCTTAAAGAGTGAATAAAAGACTCATGGTTTCCAGAATGCACTAACGTCTTTCATTATAAACTGGTGCCTCATGCCTTCTAAATACTCTGCTTTGAATATAAATAAAGCAGTATTAAAAATAAAATGCTTCTGTTGCCAATAGAGTGCTTTTTTACTTTGGAATAGTCAGACTGGAAGGAATTTGAAGGCAATGAATAGAGGAAATATAGCATTAGTTTAACATGTATAAGCATACACTTAAAAATACATATATATATTTAAAGAAAAGCTTTCTGTATATTTTTTTTCTTCAAAGCAAGTATATGTTTGCCCATTTTCTTCCCCTAAGGATGATTACAATCATGCTTAAAATGGTCAATTTTCTGGTTGATTATTTTCTATTTCAGCATGATGTAATTAGAAGTTTTTTCTTTGTTATTATAATGACCTGACTTTAAAGTTACTCCAAATTAATCTTATATATAGAAAGTTTTTGAGACTAGTGCAGGTGGCATACATCAGATGAAAAATTGTTTTAAATGTTGGATTTCTTCTTTTACCATTACAAATTTAAATCTCCAAAATGTGTAAATGTATATCTGTTTTAATATGAAACACTTATTAGAAATATGAGTCAATGTTAGCGTTTTGGTTTTAAGAGATGGCATCTAAAAGATGTGAGCATTTTTGCAATTTTTATGAAATAGGACAATTTTTCCAGTTGCCAACCATCTTATCTCTTCATGTTAGTTATGTAGGCACTACAGTGAATAAACAGTTTAATTTATGGATGTATCTTGATTGTAGTGATATTTATGAAGGTCTCTAGTTTATAGAGAAAATTTCTAGAAAGGGAGACATGTTTTAGCAATAATTATTAAATTTCCCATACAAAATTCATCATGACAATATAAAGAAATCATAGTAGTATGAATCCCAGATTGTGAGTTAGTTTTTTGGTGTTTGGAAAAGTAAATGTTTTTTTAATTGAATATTAATTGATAGGAATATATTTCTTAAATGTGTTCTTATCAAAGATCCATACTATGTTTGCAATAAAATCAAATAGAGATTGGACAAGAGCTGTGGCTTCAAAGAGTTTTTAGTTAAATAAATGCCTGAAAACCCTATTCAAAAGGAATCACAGAATTAAAGGATGCTTATTACACAGTTACTGAGAACAATACAAATATTTTAGGAGAGAAGTTAAACAGAGTACTGACAAATCCCTATGATATGCCACTTAAATTATGTTTTCAAGAATATATAAGGGCATGGAAAAATGCTTACCATTTATAACTGGGGAAAAAGATAGGTTATAAAATAGTATATAATCTATATCTCTGTAACATATGATGAATCTAATTGCATGTATAATTATGATAAAATATATATTTAAAGTATTTCAAAGATTTTTCCCCAAGATATTAAAAGCAATTATTTCTGGGTAGTAGGATAATGAATGATTTTTTTTTATATTGTGGAAATTTTCTTCACTACATGTATTAGTTTCATAATATGAAAAATGCATTTTATTTTATTTTTTAACTTTTTAAAAACTTTACTTATTTTTGAGAGAGAGAGAGAGAGAGAGAGAGAGAGAGAGAGAGCAAGCCTGAGCAGGGAAGGGGCAGAGAGAGAGGGGGACAGAATCCCAAGCAGGCTTCGTGCTGTCAGCACAGAGCCCAATGCGGACTCAGGAACTGTGGTATCACTACCTGAGCCAAAATCAAGAGTCAGCTGCTAAACCGACCGAGCCACCCAAGCACACCATCCCCACCCCCCACGCCAAAATGCATTTCATTTCAAAATGGCAACATACATAAATAATATTAATAGTATTAATGTGAAAAAGTGTTTACACAAACATTTTATTGTCAATATGTTTTAGGAAAGTAGTGAAAAATCAAGTTATTTCCAATGTTACTGATTATTATCTTCCTGTTTCCCCCAAACCCAGGACAATATCCAAATGGTTCTATTTTCTATAATTAGACTTTTAAAAACATCTTTAGCTGTAATAAATTTTTATTGGCTTGATAAGTGAATTCCTTGTATATAGTTTTAGATGCATGCTTAATTTTGTCTTTTTCATGAGCTCTGATTTATAATACAATTGACCCTTCAAAAACACAGGTTAGAACTGCGTGGGTCCATTTATATGTGTATTTTTTCCCACAAACACAGTATAGTACTATAAATATATTTTCTCTTTCTTATGATTTTTGTAATAACATTTTCTTTTCTCTAGCTTACTTTATTATAAGAATACAGTATATAACTCATGTAACATACAATATATGTATTAATCAGCTCTTTATGTTATAAGTAAGGCTTCTGGTCAACAGGAGGCTATTAGTAGTTTAATTTTTAGGGAGTCAAAAGTCGTACATGCATTTTCAACTATATGGAGTGTGGGTGCCCCTAACCCCCATGTTGTCCAAAGGTCAACTGTATATAGGTGAAATGGAGATGATAGATAGCATGAATTTATGTGGCTAAATAAATTCCCTTGAACAGTGGTTTCTAGGTTGAGTTTTGTGACTAACTGATATAATTTACTGAGCACTGTGTGCCAGGCATTGTGATAATAGTGTTTTAAATATTTTCTCTGGATTCCTATGACAAACTCATGGGTTTGGTATTGCTATTTCCATTTTACAGAGAAGTAACTGAAGCTCAGAAAGTTAATGGTCCACCCAAGGTCACAGGACTAGTTAATTACAGAGGAAGGATCTGAAACTAGGTCTTTTAGATTTAAAATCTGTTTTCCTCTAATTATAAGTCAGTTGTTTGACCATATAGACAAATTAATTTCTGGGATTCAATTATTTTCTCATCTTTAAATTGAAGGACTTGGACAAGGTGGATGGGGCTCAAAGTTTTCCTAATAAAGAGCTACTTTTAGTATTTTTAAAATTTTATATTTGATTTTGGGACCTAATAAGAAAGGGTCCAACTTGCTGAGGGTAGAAACAGCTGGAAATTGACAAGATGTAACTTTTAAATTACTGGTAGATGGGAATTGACTGTGGGGTTTCTGGGTCCTCCAAGGGACTATAAGACAATAATAATTTGTGATTCTAAATGTAAATTTTTCTGGCTAAAATACATGCTAATTAACCTTATAATTAAAAAAATACATATTTAAGGTCAATTTTAAAGAGAGTCTAATAACAAGGTTTAACAGTAGTGTGAAGGATTTCTTGTAACTGAGTAAGAGCAGAATTACTTATTTGTTACAAAAAGACCAATAGCATTTAAAGGAAACAATTGTCAGGTTGAGAACAATTCATCATAGTGAAATAAAGTAATGCAATGAAAGGAGAAATAATAGAATATCATGATGGGAGCATGGACTCTATATTTGAAAATATTTTGCTCAGAGCACTTTGATACCAGGAACAGATGAAGTGAGTGACCTCACGGGGCTTTTCTAATTTCTGTGATTCCATAACAGAGCACTCTGAAAGTACCTTGCTTATGACACTTCTGGATTTACATTTTACCACGTAATGAACTGCTGAATGATTTTGGTCGAAACAGTTTCCCTATTATTGCACGAGTCATCTCATTATCGAATGGAACAACCCCTGTGTGCTTCACAAAGCTCAAAACCGGAACTTGACTGTAATGATTTTCTAAGTTCATTCCATAATCAGTGGTGCAATGCTTCATATTCATATCCATAAATATGAAAGGTCCTGGTGACTCCACATGTGACCAATATTATATGCCATTGAAATTATGCAATTTATTTTTGTAAAATACAAAAAATGACCAGAATGATACAGAAACCTTAGAGTGCAGATTTTCTTTTTATTAGCACTCCTCCCGTCCCCATCTCATACAGCACCCAATTTAGGACAAAGACAAAACGAAAGTGTATCTTGAATATGCATCACAGGTTCCAAAAATGAAAAGAAATTGGATTTGGATAGCACTTACTCAATAGACAGATATGATACATGGTAAGAAGGTGCACTGTCTGCCCTGTGATAGATTAAACTACTTTGTAGGAAAATTACTGTGAGCCAGTCACCACCACCACCGTGGCTAAATCTTTAATAAAATTCTCTTCCATATTCAGGAGTGAGGTATGAAGTACACAATAAGCAGAGTGAAGTAGAGTGCCATTTATCAAACACCGGCCAGGTCTGTAATCTTCTGCTTTATCCCTTCTTTGTACTTTATTTGTCTTTATTGTTGCAAGGAGGGATATTTACCCAGAGCAGTGGGCATGAAGCCCATAAACCTCCTCCTTCCCCTCTTTCTCTCTTTCTTATTCCCCCTTGTCAGCCTTGTCAGTATAATTTGTTTGTTTCCTTCTAGGTGGTCCTTTGCTTGTTTGGCATTCTTTTCTCCCTTCTTTTTCTCTGCCTTTCTCTGCAATGTGCATTCATGCTATGGGAAATGACACCAAAGCTACCGGAATATGCAATGGGAATGCTAACAGCTACCATGAAGGACTGTCCAGGATGCATTCGGTAATGACTTTGAATGCCTCTTGGCAAGATAGCAGTGTTAAAATGTTGTAGACAGCCCCTGGGTGGCAGTGCACAGCTAGTCCTGATACCAACAAAAGCATTTTCAGAGTAAAGATTTTATATGTGAGTGTGTACATATGATATATAGGATATATGTGTTTATATGTATGCATGTACACATGACATATATGTATGCATGCTATGTATATGCTATATGTGTGTACATGTGATATGTGTGTATAATTTGTATGCATGTGTATGACACATGTGTATCTATATATGTGTGTACCTTATATGTGCGTACACATATATGCACTACGTGTTTATCCATTTGACCCAAACTAATGAACTAAAAAATAACTTCCCTTTGAAAGATATAAACACTCACTCTAATTTATCCCATGTTTCTTAAGTACAGTAATGATAATAGTGATAAAAATAACTTGTATCTTTTTTAATCTAATGCTAAAAATTTTCTAGATATCCTAGTCATGTAATGACATCTAAATTATTTTTAAAATCATGCAAATATGGGTTCAGATGCAGTGGAAGAGTTCAGAGGATAGTGAGAGTATGGCTGGAGGTGTTTTGTGCCCCTCAAATCTGCACACTGCCAGTCTATGCAGCAGCCTTGGGGGTAAATTATTTTTAGTACTATTATAACCCTTTTTTATTATTTGAATAGCAGTTTTATGACAAAACATTTATATTCAGGCTGCCTTTGTACTTGACTGAAAGAGAGCAATCATAGAGAGTGATAAGGCAACAATGGTAATGATAACTGCATTTATAAAGACATACAGAATTTAAATGGGAGTTCTAAAATAGACTGGCAGTAGTTCTCTACCTGAACCTGGAGCAGAGATGGGCAAGGTTCTTGTGGCAGAGATGCCTTTGCTATTTGGGGGCAGATGATGATATGTAAGTGTGTGTGTGTGTGTGTGTGTGTGTGTGTGTGTGTGTGTGTGTTCCTTTGTCATTGTTTCTTCCTTTTAGTTAAATGTACTTGCTAGGTAGATGAAGGGTTAGCAATAGCAGCATAGGGACATTCTATATTCAGATTAACTATTATCATAATTTTGTCAGACTATGATACAATGTGACTGCATTTCTGAATAAACTATTTAACTCAAGTATGAGTTCTTAGAAAAATTGTGAGTTTTTTGCTCTTATCTAGCATTGGTCTATTTCTCTGTCTCCTGAGAATCTACCTCTTATGAGAAATTGAAAATTTACTCTGTGAAAGAAAGGAGCATGGGAATAGGAGGGACCCCATGTCTTTAAACATAATTAAACAGTAAGAGGCCATTCTGTTTACTTGATATCAATGTTTTCCATATACTTTTATAGTTTCATTAATTTTCCCTGTTCCTAATGTTCTGACCATAAGTAAAAGCTGAGCTGCTTCTGGTCCAGTTACATTCTTTTGTTTTTATTTTTAAATACGTGGTAAGTATTAACATTCTTGATGTAACATAATAAAAAGGGTTGACGTTGTGCAATTGCCTTGTGATGTACATAAAACTAAAACTATACAATGTGGGATAGAAATAGTATCTTCTCTTCCCAAGATATCCCCAAGGTCTTTTAAAATCAGCCATATATTGCCAAAGTCTATATTATGTCTTTCTTTGCCTCTTCTTTTCTTCAGCAAAGTTAATAACTTCTACATGAAAGGAAAAAAATCAATTTATTTACATTCCGCCTTGATTCAAAAAGAAATTAAGGTGGCTTACAAAGATACATAACATAAATTTAAAACAAAGTGAGGGAAATGAAGCCAAGGTAAAGCCAGAGAAAGGAAGGGCAGAGCATGAAGTGTGACTATGGAACCAAATGCCCACTCTGAAGCTCTATGTATTGGTCACAAGTGAGCCACATGTTTAGTCCTCAGCTCTGTAACAACCAACACAAAGATGGAAATAATTCCAAGATGCGTAGAATCATCATCAAGAGAATAAACTGATTCTTCAGGAGATGTGCAACTATTCCAGGTACACAGGCTCATGAGAAATTTAACTCCTGGGTTTTCATAGAGCATTGTGTAATTCAGGGAAATCTGTTTCTTAACTGTAACCTATGATTAAAACACACACCAGTGTAATGAGAACTAGTTTTTTGTCATGTAGCATCTTGGTAAAGGAGGTCTGTGAAAGCTAATCTAGGTTTGTTCATTTTTTTTCAGTAGTCATTTTTGAGTGTCTCTTATGTGTTATCTGGAACCAAAACATATGGGGAATGGTAATGTTAGAGATGTAGACCCTGCCCTCATCAAACTTGCAATCTTTCCTTGACAATCGACATTGACGGATTAGTTATAGGTGGGCAATGGGAAGTCTTGCAGGTGGTCAGTAGAAGAAGGTTTAGATTTTGTCTGGTCATCTAACCTAATCCAGGGTCAGATATCACAGAGGCTAAAGAAATACAGGGACTTCATAAAATTTAGACATTTCTGTACAAATGACAATTCTATGAATCCAGCTTTTAATTTGTGTCAAGTAGTGGTGGCTTCAAGACTGTACCTCCTGAAAAGAGTCTGAAAAGTGCTTTTATTCTCTGTTTCCAGTTGGGAGCAAAGCCACATGACCCAGGGATCAGTTGGCCTGTGACTAGGAAGACAGTGAAAATTGAATTTCATATTTAGTCGTATTCTATTTGCCCATATGGAGGAAAAAGAGAAAAAAGTGTTTATAAATGCATTTTGATTGCTTAATTCTTCCATTATGGGTTCCTTATCTTTTACAATATGTTTAGTCTTTTCTTTAACATACTAACCTGTGTCTGTAGTATTTTTACACACATTCGCTATTGTCAGTCACTGTTAACAGCATGTTTCAGAAAAGAAATTGTTTAGAAGGAATAATTATATACCAGGAAGATACATATTCTATATGGAAAATAGCATTTTATGGCATGAAAGAAATAGTTTACTTTTTCATTAATAATCTAATTGGACTGTAAATGCCCCTGTTGTGTTTTATTTAACTTGTTATTAATAGTATTCAGCACAGTTTCACTTTCAAATATAGAGATATAGCATTTCAAATGATCTTTTTGATTCTGTGTGTCCCTAGGAATTATCATGTTTGTTTTTCCAAATCTATAGTTATTTCCCTTCACGTGATTTATTTGTTTCTCTTTTGGAACTGGTTGTGAAAATAGTTGGAGGGAGGAGAACAATGTCTAGCAAAAGGATTATGAACCCAATATTACGATGAAAGAATGAAAAAAAACCCCAAAACTAGTGAATTCTAGCTTCATGGTAAGATAGAAAGAATACCTATTTATTAAAACTGTTTTTTTTTATTTTTCAATGTTTGTTTTTGAGAGAGAGAGAGAGAGAGAGAGAGAGAGAGCGCATGATCGAGCAGGGGAGGGGCAGAGAGAGACTGAGACACAGAATTAGAAGCAGGCTCCAAGCTCTGAGCTGACAGCACAGAGCCTGTTGTGGGGCTCGAACTCACAAGCCATGAGACCATGACCTGAGCTGAACTTGGATGCTTAACCAAGGGACTGAGTCCGTAAGAGCCCCTAGTAACTGTTTTTAGATAATAGGCGACACAACTTATCAACACAATTGGTATTTAACTGAGTGTCTTTCAAACATGGAAGGGATCTGGCAACTTCACCCAGAACAGTGATTCCCAAGTCTAACCATTTGATTAGCAGTCTTCCTTTCTTGCCTCACTTATATACATAGGCCCTGCAGCCACATTAAGCATCCCCCGACATTTTTTCTCTTTTATTCTTCTGTCTTTTTTGGTCCAAAGTAATGGAATAAAGAAATTATTTTTATTACTATTGACTTGAGTTTAGAGAGGTTTAGAAGAGCTCTGTGTGGGGTAATAGAACTTGTCTCCTGCACACTCCCATCCTAAGGAAACCAGAATTTCTTTCTTTAAAGTGGGTATGTCTGGGCGCCTGGGTGGTTCAGTTGGTTAAAGGTCTGACTCTTGATTTTGGCTCAGGTCATGATCTGAAGATTTGTGAGATCAAGCCCAGCCTTGGGATTCTCTATCTCCCTCTCTCTCTGCCCCTTCTCTGCTCATGTGCATGGGCTCTCTCTCTCTCTCTCTCTCTCTCTCTCTCTCTCTCTCTCTCTCAAAATAAATAAACCTTAAAAAAAATAAAGTGGATATGTCAGTAATAAATGGGATAGGAGATGGGCAGTAGTTTCATCTGTCTTCTGGATAATCCAGAAATATAGTTTTATGTATTTTGGGGGGGGGGTAATCCAGAAATCTCTTGACCTTTAGAATACTCCTAGAATAAAAGTCTTCATGCGGCTCTACATTTCCCCCACCCTCCCTTTCCAAATCCCATCCCACGACCATCTAGAGCTTAAAGCTGTATGTAAAACACAGAGAATATGTCCCCTTTCCTCCCTCTCAAAGAAATATAAGCCACAGAAATACTGACATTCTTTTTCACACTTTTACATATTGATTCTGGGAGAGCCAACTAATTTGGTTCTGCCTGCCCCTTGAGAAACAAACAAACAAACAAATAAAAATTATGTTTTCCCCCCTGGACCATTTTAGTTAATGTTTATTGTTAAATTTATGTCTTTCTTGGGGCTTAAAAACAATGGTACGGAGGTGCATCCCGATTTTTTTTTTGAAATGCATTTAGACTAGAGATGGGCATGCAGAATACTAAGCAAAAACCTGAAGCCTCCCCTGTAGTTGCTAATATCTATTGGATGTAGCCATTATTAATTCTTCATTGGCCTTTGGTTTCGTAGCTTACAAAAAACTGTTATGAGTGTTATGAGTATGATGGACAAATGTACTCTATAGCTACCAGAAGCCTATATCAATTCTTTTTTTTTTTTTCAACGTTTATTTATTTTTGGGACAGAGAGAGACAGAGCATGAACGGGGGAGGGGCAGAGAGAGAGGGAGACACAGAATCGGAAACAGGCTCCAGGCTCTGAGCCATCAGCCCAGAGCCCGACGCGGGGCTCGAACTCACGGACCGCGAGATTGTGACCTGGCTGAAGTCGGACGCTTAACCGACTGCGCCACCCAGGCGCCCCCTATATCAATTCTTAAAAATGAAAGATGGCTCTACTCTACGGCATAATATGGTTTCTTTGAACATTAGGGATTCTGGTCTAAACTCATGCATAATTAGTTATACTGTAAAACTAAACAGATTTCCTTCTAGGTGGCAGGTTCCTTTCAGGCACGTAATGACGCAAAAATAGATTTGTTTCTTCAGATCTTTTTGTTTTTTCTTTAGCTTCTTTGGCAAAAGCTTTTTTTGCACAATGGAATGCATTCCTCCACTAGACTCCACTGGGGAGGACTTAAATGTTAACCGTATTAGGACACTGGGAAACAATTAACATAAGTTAGGTATAAGAAAGGAGAAAAATTATACGTGAAATAAAAAGAAAAAGATAAAGTGGCTAAGAAAATAGCAAAGAGTCAAAGAGGAAAAAGAAATTGTTCTTAATCTATTTAAAAACCAGAAGTCTCAATATGGCATTGTATTTCCAGAAACATAAATTTCTCCATGGGCAAACATTTCAATTTTTAGAAATGAGATTATATTAGAAACTTTGAAAAACTTATCTTCAGGTAAGATGTGTTGCCCTGTTGAATGGGATTTAGAAACTTTTTATTCAAAATAAAATGTTCATACGGGGGTGCCTGGGTGGCTCAGTCAGTTAAGCGACCGACTTCAGCTCAGGTCATGATTTCAAGGTTCACGGGTTCAAGCCCCACCTTGGGACCCGTGCTGACCGCTCAGAGCCTGGAGCCTGCTTCGGATTCTGTGCCTCCCTCTCTCTCTGTCCCTCCCACTCACTCTCTGTCTCTTTCTCTCTCAAAAATAAATAAACATTAAATTAAAAAAAAATTAGACTGTTCACAGAAATTATAGCATTGTTTAAAGAGGGACACTTTTTTTTTGAGAAGTAGCAATAATTATTACATTTTAGAAATCCTCTTCTTTCATAAAGAATTATAGTTGTAAAGATATAATGGGTAAGTTGCATTGGTAAGAGTTGAAGATGTACGTGAATTTATACTTGACCAAAAGGCCAAGAAGCGATAAAGAATACCTGAATTTAAAGGATAAAAATCTCCTCCTTCCCTGGTCCTACTCTTTTTGTTTGTTTGTTTGCTTGTTTGTTTTGGAAAAAGATGATAGAAGTTTCATTTTGTGGCCAGAAAGACAGGTCTTAAATGTCTAACTCAATTGATAACCAAAAACAGTGTTTCAAGCTCAGTCAAGTAATTTCCTTAAAGGGATTGGGAACTACCAAGTAGCAGCTAAGTATCAACCTTAAATACGTCAAGGTCTCATTTTTGCTTCTAATTTTCCTTCCTGTGTACATATGGAACATGATGGCAGACCCAAAAGATGGTACTAGTTGGTAACGTGGCAACATGCTGTTTGATTTTCAGAAGTACCCTATTTTTATATCCCTAAATGCTGCATTGAAAATTTTAATCCCAATAGTTTTACAAGATTAATTTGTCCACTGCATATAATTCACTAACAACACCAATTTTGGGTAGCTGTTTGGTGGGGATTGATAATGACAATACTCTTGAGTGGCTTTGAAAAAAAAGGTAGAGTACTAGTGGTTATGAGAGGATAAATAAACGTTTAGTAATGTATACTCACAGGTATTTAACCCAAATAGAATTCTAATTGTAGAATCTTAGAGCTGGCAGTGTTCTTAAAGGTCATTGACTGTAATCCCCATAATGTAAGGATAAAAAAAGTGAGGCTTAAAATGGAATTCCCAAGACCCCAAGTTATGAGAAGAATAAATAGTAGAAATTATGTCTTAAAAACTAAACTTTGCTTCTCTTTCTTTCTGGGCTTTGGGCTCTTCAGTAATGATTAACCCCCTACTTATATGTTACTTTATTGCATTTAGTAGGCTGAGTAAAAATGTAAAGATTGTGATTCCATTATGCACAAAATTATTCTCTGACTACTTGTAAGATTAACTCTGAGTATTTGGGCTCATGTATAACATTTCACTGGAAGCAATTCCTAAAAATACACTTTTGTTTATTTTTGCTTATTTTAGGTTTATAGAATTGTCGAGATGAAATTAATCTCTAATATATCAACTCAGTTTAATTCTCTTATTTTACAAATGAAGAAACTAAGGTCAGGGAGATTTTTGTCACTTTATACCAGGTTCACAGCCCATAATGATTGGGTGAGTGCTAAAATGCCAGGTCCCAGGATTCAGTCCATTGCCCTTCATACTCTAATGTATTACAGTCATTCCATTTATAGTTTATAAAAAATGAAATTATTGGGGCGCCTGGGTGGCGCAGTCGGTTAAGCGTCCGACTTCAGCCAGGTCACGATCTCGCGGTCCGTGAGTTCGAGCCCCGCGTCCGGCTCTGGGCTGATGGCTCAGAGCCTGGAGCCTGTTTCTGATTCTGTGTCTCCCTCTCTCTCTGCCCCTCCCCCATTCATGCTCTGTCTCTCTCTGTCCCAAAAATAAATAAAAACGTTGGAAAAAAAAATTTAAAAAAAATGAAATTATTAAACATTTGAAGCATGAAGAAAAATATGAATAAAAGAGAGAAAAGAGAATAATACAACTAATACCCATGAATACTAGGGTCTTTAAAATTATAATGTTTTGCTCTATTTGCTTCAGACCATTTTGTGTTTTCAAGAACAAAGCAGATACAATTTAGCCCTCTGTGTACCCCTCTTCATCTTCCCTCTTTATATTTTTGTTTTAATATGTAATTTTTCAACTTTTGTTTAGAAAAATTTTAAACATACAGAAAACTTGAAAGAATCTCTCAGTGATCACCATGTAACTACCACTTAGATGCTTCTATTAACATTTTAGTATATTGCTTTGTCCCAGATCTATTCATTTAGTTGTTCCTACATTCTTCGATTCATCTATTATTTTTGATGCATTTCAAATGAAAGTGCAGACATCAGTACAATTTCCCCTAACACCTAGCATGCATATCATTAATTTGTGTTCTATTTACATTTTTTTCTTTTGGTGTAAAATTTACATACAATGAAATACAGAATTCTTAAGTGTAGTTTCATTGAGTTTTTGATAATTACATGTACCTGTATAAGCATCCCCAGGATCATCCTGTGAAACACTACCATGACCCCAGAAAATTCCTTCATGCCCCTTCTCTGTCAATCCCTGCCCAGCCCACTTAGAAACAGCTACCATTCTGATATTTTCCATTACAGATTAATTTTACCTGTTTTAGAATGGAATACAAATGGAATTCATACAGTAGGTTGTTTTGAGCGAAACTTTTTCACTTAGTATGTTTTTGAGATATATCCATACTTGGGTGTATCAGCAGTTAGGTCCTGTTAATTGCCAACTAGTATTTCATTGCACAGTTGAATTGTGGTTTGTTTATCCACTTTCCTTTTATTAGAATGTAGGCTTTTAATTTTAGTTTATTATAAATAAAGCTGCTATGATAGCCACTCCAGCTTTGTATTTACTATTTAAATGGTATATCTTTTCCCATCTAATTTAATTTAATTTTTTATACATTTTTTAAGTTTATTTATTTTTTTTTGAGAGAGAGTGTGTGCAATTAGGGGAGGGGCAAAGAGAGAGGGAGAGAGAGAATCCCAAACAGGATCCACACTGTTAGTGTGGCCAGTCAACCTAGGGCTTGAATTTACAAACTGTGAGATCATAACCTGAGCCAATATCAAAAAAGTCAGACACTTAATCCACTGAGCCAGCCAGGCACTACCCCCCCACCCCGATCCATTTAATTTTAAATTATTTGTGTCTTAGTATTTAAAATTCATCTCATATATACAGCATAGACTTGGGTCCTGCTTTTAAAAAAATCCATTGTGACAATCTTTGATTTTTAAATGGAATTATTAATCTACTTACATTTAATGTAATTATTGATGTGGTTGGATTTAAGTCACATTTAAAAAAATTGTTTTCTCTTTTTCCTCCTGTTTTTTATTCCTCTGTTTTTACTTTGCTGTCTTACTTGGACCATAGAAATGTTTTTAGAGTATTTGGAATTCATATATATTTAATGGTTACTCTAGGGATTACAATATATATCATTAACTTTTCAGTTTAATTAGCATTAATATTGTATTACTTTAAAATGTGGAAACTTTGCAACCGTATAGGCCTATTTACTACTTTCCACTATATATATATATAAAATGTGTGTATTATTTTTGCCTATACTGTAATTCAGTTGCTAAAGCAGGAACAATTCAATGCCAGATCATTTTTGAAAATTCTTAATTTTGTTTAAAAAAAGAAAATGGAAACTAAGAAGAAATTGTGAATGAAATAATATAAGTAAGTAAGTAAGTAAGTAAGTAAGTAAATAAATAAGTAAATAAATAAATAAATAAAGGGGCAACTAGGTAGCTCAGTTGGTTGAACATCCAACTTCAGTCAGGTCATGATTTTGTGGTTTGTGAGTTCAACCCCTGTGTTTGGCTCTGTGCTGACAGTTGGGAACCTGCAGGCTGCTTCAGATTCTGTGTCTCCCTTTCTCTTTACCCCTCCTCTGCTTGCATTCTGTCTGTCTCTGTCTCTGTCTCTCTCAAAAATAAACATTAAAATTTTTTTTAAAAAGAATGTAAATAAAATAAGATTTAAAACTATGAAATAGCTGAAATCTTAATAACCTATGAAAAAATAATAAAAAATAATCTATAATAAAGATAAGAAAATAAATATTTTCTTAAAAATTGTGGAAAATTATCAGTGAAGTCAGACACAAAAACATCTTAAAGTTTATAACCTTAATATTAATGTTTAAATGCAGAAGATACATGACAGTCTTTTTTGACTGATTTGTTGAAAAGGTGATCACATATCAAAAGAAAGTTTTCAGAAGCTGCATCTAGATTTTTTTTTTTTTTTTTTTTTTTTTGCAGTATATAGGACTGAGATGGGGTAAGGGGGTGGTGAAGAATCAAGCAGGCTAAGCAATTATTTGACCACTGGTTTTGCAACTTTATAGTCAGGCAAGAGCACAGAAGGGTCTTTGTCTTTGGGGACCCAGGGCTGATGATGGCTATCCTGTAACCAGGTCAGTTAGTAGAACTAAAATTAACTGGGTAGTGGTACTTTACTTATGTAGGTAGGGAAACAGCAGTGGGTTCAGCCACTTTATTCAACTCCTTTTGTGAAGTCAGAAGTTGACTGGCCTTGTGTGGAAAATCAATAAGGCATTTATAAACCTTCATGAAAAAAAAGATTTTTGAAAGGGGAATATGTCGGTTACATGGAGAGATGACCCTGTGTGAAGGTGGGAAGGGTTAGAGTAAGCGGATTAAGCTGCAGTGACTACAGGGAACACATGCCAGTATTTTTGATTTATGTTAGCGTTCATGTAGTGAGCACTATCTGGAGAATAGCAGTGCTTTTCAAACCCTGTTGATGAAGCCTTGCACACACATTGTGGCATTGGGAAGTTGCTGGAGTGTACTATGCTGAAGGATTCTGTTTGGGGTTAGCTGATGATCCTTTTATTTCTTAACAGATGTCTGGTCTAACCTTTATAGTTTGGATGGATGATATTTAGGTTCAAACTTTCTGCTCATGCATAGGGAGATCAGTGATTTTTCTTTAAGTATTCCTGCACACTCATATTTACCGTTGTAAACTTTTAGATTTGAATGTTTTACCCTCTTCCTCTCTTTTTCCTCACTACTTTCACTTCTGCATGATTGTTTAGGGTGAGCCTAGTTGTCATGGACGTGTTAAGTGTCAAATATATGACACTCATTTATTTTAACTTTGGTTATAATTTTAACTGGTCTGCATTTGTACAACACTTTTAGTGCCCTGAAAATTTGCTTTTATGAATTAGGGGTATTGATTCTAATAGACTAAATTACTATTGGATTCAGAAACATGAAACAGTATAAAGGATTGTAGATATACAACTGCTTTATGAATGCATGCCTCTCTATTGAAGAATGTTTAGCATTATAGGAATTGAGTGTATTTTCTCAAAGCACAAACATGTTGGTATGAGACACTACGCAAGTGGATGGGCCTTTAGGCTAAATCTGCCTGTATGCCTCTCAAAGCTTTCTTGTTGTATCTTATATGATTTTCACTGCTGAAGCTGCCTTTTAATTTGTAAATGTGAAATGGGCTGGATCAAAGTCTTAGAAGATTCAAGGAATCTAATCCAATTTGATGTAGAGCAAAACACAATTTAAAATC
Source organism: Felis catus (assembly GCF_018350175.1). Taxonomy (NCBI): domain Eukaryota; kingdom Metazoa; phylum Chordata; class Mammalia; order Carnivora; family Felidae; genus Felis; species Felis catus. The sequence continues at coordinate 87,447,412 of NC_058372.1, forward strand.
TAAATAATTCCCAAACTCAAGAAGCTGCTTTCTGATCTACCTTCTTTTCCAATCATCACAAAGCGAGACTCCTGCTGTAATTTTCTCTTCCCAAGATAGGCAACTCTTCTATGCATCTCTCTGGCAACCTTAAAAAAAAATTACTCTTGCACTGGTTCATTTGATTTAGTGGTCTGGAAATTTGAAAATGAGGTTGTCTGTTAAAGGTGACCCCCTGCAGTGGCTTTGGCAGCATGGGGTGTTCCGGAGCAGGGAGCAACAATGGCGGGAAGCCCCTTGAAAGAGCAGTGGTGCTGACATGATTGGGCAGAGCAGTAAAGGCTGATTTCCTTACACTGAAGCTCTTCTGCCCCAGGCGTCTTCCTCTGACTGTCACCCCATTAATGCACAGCAATTGCTAGACAGTCTCCAAGTCATCACCTTCTGAAAAACAACAGATGGGTTAACTGGCTTGAGGTCAGTCAGTGAGTCAGGAGCAGAGCTGGGGTTAAGTCCCCAGTCTCCTCATACCCAACCTGGTAAAGGACCAAATGTATAGGCTGTGGTTCCATCAGCATTTCTAATGCTTGGGGAACAAGCTCATTAAAATGGCTCTAAACTGATTAAGCCAGGTTTATATCCTGTTCCTTTCTCTTTTGTTCTTTCTTTCTTATTTCCTTCTTCCCTTCCTTTCTTCCTTCCAAAAAATATCCTGAATTGATCATGTACCACTTACTATACATATCTGCAAAGATGCTTCCTAATTACACTGTCTGCCTCTCTTTGTAGTCTCCTTATATCAAATGATAATATTCCCATAGCTCATGGCACTGTTATCATTAAAAATATAAAATCTGAAATTAAAACATTACAAAGTTTACCCTTTGAGTTTTAGAAGAGGAAATTTTTTTTTTCTTCAGTGACTGTTTTGATTCCATATATGAGTTTCCTCCACATTTAAGTAGCAGCTACTCTTTTGATTATGTGTAGGAGAGAAGGCAGATCACATCTAATTGATATCTGCATACAAGAAAAAAAGTGATTTTAGTTAAGTTCATACTTTGAATTTACAATCAGACTTTTATCCAAAGACACTTGAAAGATATAAAAATTAGCCACTGAGTTTAAGTACTTTATTCTGACCAATTGCCAAAACCAATCAAGGCCATAAGAGACAGAGAGATGGAGTGGGTGGGGGCAGGGGAAAAAAAGGTGGGGGTGGGGTGGGGCAAAAGAATAACTTTAAAAAATGGAATTATTTTTATAAACAATTTGGAAAGATGGATAATAGACTTGATTGTGAATGACAGCCTCTTGAATCAGTGGTTTGTAATCATTTTTAAAATTTTTAATTTTTTTTGTTTCTAGACCTGGACTCTGAATAAAGTTTAATAATGTCATGAGCTCTTTCCCCAGAAATATACATATGTGTTTATCATATGTGTTTATCATATGTAACTTTTTAATACAATTTCAGGTATTAAACTCCCTTAAAGCCCAGTCAATGCTGTAGGTTAAGAAATCTTATACTTAATTAAGGCAAATAGAAAAAAATCTAGGGAAAAACCTCAAAAATTAAATATTTCTTAATAATATTGGACTTAAACTGAGAATTTTTAGCTAAACTGTGGACTTCTGACTTGCTTTTTCATATATCACCTTACTAGTCAATAAAAGCTACCAACTCTCACTTTTGAAATTCTCAATCCTCTTATGCTGTTGCTCTATAAAACAGTGCTCTTAATTAATTAGTATCATCATAGGATTAAGCAGTGAAAGGAATTGTGAGAAGTTATTTGAATTTATAATGTAACCCTTGGCCATTAGAGTAGGACAAACCTAAACCATTCTAAAAAGTAAAATTACTATTAAAAATTTCCAAAGAAAATTCTACAACTGTTTTCAATAGCTAATGTCATTATCTAATACTTTCCTGTAAGAAAAATAATTTTTTCTTTGTATCTGACCTAAATTCTTCATACTTCAGATTAAGTATTTATTTATTTATTTTTTTATCATCACTGGGAATTGAACCCAGCTGGTCAACAACTTCTGTGTAGTACTGCTCAGAGTAGTACCTTATTTTTTTAATCAACTAAAATATGTAGATAATAGGTTGTTTTGATTGTATATTTAGTCTTGATCAGCTCCTAAAAGATTTCGCGGTGATTTAAACTCCTTGAATTTCAGCTTACGAACCAGAGTTTCTTTGGAACAAGCAAAACATGTTAAAATAGCAATTACTCTTGTAATTGCAAATAGCTGAAAGTTCCTAGATTTTTGATGCTCTTATTCTAGGTTTGATTTTCAATATGTTTTTGATTGCCTCCCTCAAATTTCTTTGCATTTTCTTGTAGTTTTATTTTTTTTTTAATCATGTTTATAGTTTTAAGCTCATCAAGAAAAAAAATAGAAATCAGTTGGGAGATGAAATGGGAAGGAAGCAAAAGAAAAATTTTCCAATCCCTTAAGGTGCTATATTCTTTTTAAAGAATTCCATTTTAGTAAGAGTATTTTCCTGATCACTGTATGTTCATTTTCAATTAATATGTTAATTAAACTTGCTTGTGGATTCTTTGCAAATTCAACCTGTATTATAGTTAAAGGTTCTAAGCTTTCATCAATGAAAGGGAGCAGTTTGGTTTTTGTTCCCCACTCTACCTTTTTCCTCTCTAAAAATGGCTGGAAGAAGTTTTTTTTTTTTGTATTTCCATGGTATTCTTGTTACTAAGCCATTGATCCTTTCAAGTGTAATACACAGTACAGTGTTTCTCAGTGGGAGATTTGTCTTCAGTATCTCCGTAGGTTATTCAGGGTGGCATATCCTCTATTGAAAGGTCTCTTTAGTCCTTTTCTGTTTCCTAATCATGACCTTATATATTGACTTCATGTCCTTAACTGCAACTCCCCTTACTTGAGACAGTATTTTTAATTCAGGAGGCCTTTAAAATTGCTTTAGCAAGATATTAATTAAAAATAGGAATTCTCTGAGTCATTTTTGTACATTTCTTTTCTCATAAATTATTTTAGCATCTCATACTCAGTTGCAGCAGATGACACAAGATCACAGTCTCACAAACACACATGATAAACGTAATGCAACAATATTAGAAATCAATAGTGTGTGTTTTATTGTATACTGTACCTAAAATATACAATAGGGTGACTTACATAAATCATTTATTCCCAGTCATGATTGATGACCTCATAACTCACGAGTGACGGGGCAAAGCAGAGCCCCAAACGAGTTATGAAATGTCATCAATAACAAGTGGAAACAAATGATTTATCCAGTGTCACAGCCCATTGTATGTTCAGTTTATGCAACAGCAGTTAATGATAAAAACACCCAAAATGGGTGCAGCTTGTATTTTATTCATCACATATGCACATACTCTTCCTACACTATTTTACACTAGGTTAGTGCTTATTGTCCATGAAGAAAATGATCAGGGTTGAAATAGGAAAGTGGGTTGATAGAGAAGATATGATCTTTGTATATATATATAAATCCTTTTGGAATCTCTTTCCTCTTGACTAGGCTTTTCCCCTTACTTTCTTTTTTCAAAAAATATCTATCCCTTTTCTAGTAAGGAAAACATTGAAAAGAATATCTGCAGCTATGTAATTCAATTTGTTTCTTTCTCAGTTGACATTCTAGGAGAGAGAAAAGTTAGCATGATTGTTAAAGTTAAAGGATGTTATATGACTTTAACACTATTTTTTACCCATTTGATTTTTTTTTCTGACTATATAGCTTAGGAGCAAGGAGTTTTATATTTCCATATTCAAAGACAGTAAGAATCTGACTATTAAACTGTTTTATTTTGCAACATCATTCTATGCATCTTATGTATTTTGGAAGTCCTGCATGTTTCACATAGAAATCTTATTTGTAACATTAAAGTGCAGTTATAGTTTCACTTCAAATTTAGAGATAGGTTTCACTAAAGTTAGGGATATTGGTGGTTGCTAGAAGCTTGTATTTGAGGTTAATGTTATAAGTTCACATTCTAATTCCTTAAAATTGATATTAACTTTTGGGAAAAATGCCATTTAAAGAGAATGTCAGGTTCTTTTGAATTAAAAGTCTGTCCCTTGTGACACTCTCCTTCAATATTTATAATATTGACTCACTAAGAACCCCAGAATCTTGTTAGATACAATTTTATTAAGTGAATTTAAGAGACTGTAATATGGTTATCACGCTGTGCTGGTTGTTGTACAAAGTTAAACAAATCTAGCTTTTACTTGAAATGAACATTTAGACAAAAGATAGAGGGGCAATTAGACATAAAGATATCTTTGTGAGTCTTAGCAGTTATGGAAAGCACATACTGTTTGTAAGCATTGTATGAAAGCAAATGTGTGTCAACCTCTACACCCCCGTTTTGATTCCTCTGGAATATATTTCCAAAATATACCCCGAATCTGCCTGCTTTTTCAGATATCCACTGTTATTGTAGTCTAAGCAAATATCTTTTCTCCCCTAAACTATCTTCTGTGGAAGCTTGCAAACTTGATTGTCTATTTCCTCTTGTCTCCCATCAACATATTCTGCATGTAGTAGCTTTGAGTGATCTAAAACTGCAGCACTCCCTGCTGTAGCTCTTCAGTGTCTGTGCAGTACATTTAGAATACATCTAACCCCCTCTAACTGATCTGTAAGTGGTCCCTGTATAACTCTCCACGCTCATCATAATCTATTTTCTCTCCCATTTTAGCCACATGTTCTTTTTTCATTTACCCCAAAGGGGCTGGCTAAGCTCCTTACTGCTTTGGAATCTTTTTCTGTCCTATTCCCTTTGCTTGGAATTTGTCCTTTTGCTTGGCTGTCATCTGCTCGTCGTTCAGATCTCTCCTAACATGGCTTTTTCAGAGAAGTCCTCCCTGAATTTTGTGCTAGTCAGGCCCGCATTGTAATCTGTCAATCTACTTTTCCTTCACAATGTCTGCCACAACTTTATTTTCATTTTATTTAGTTCTTTTTCCTGAAGGTGTTTATCACAACTTTAATTGTATATTTCATCTCTGTGATTATTATTTTCAATACATATATCCCCATCTAGGCCATTAACTCTATAAAGGAGGGCATATAGATTTTATTAATTGCTTCTTTTCAGTATCTAGAACAGTGCCTGATACCTTAATAAGTATATGTATATTTTTGAAAAAAGGAGAAGGTTTGAAAGTGACACGGTAGGAAAAATTAATAATTTCCATTGAATTATTTCTTATTCATTGGTCATCTACTATATAAAGACTACAAAACTCAATACTGTGGAGATTTACTAAAGAATTTGAGAAATTGTTTTTTATCCTTGGAAAGCTTATATTAAATATGAATTCCTAAAATCAGTTCAAGTATTTATTGAGGATACATGAGTAGATCAGAGGCGGAGCTAATCGTGGAAGTTTACTTGATATTGGTGAGTTGAGCCTCAATTTAAAAATATAAGGAAAATATTAGCAAGTGGGAACAGAATGAACGTTGTTATTTCCCATACTGGAGTGTGCATATAATCATGATAGAATAAATTACTAGAAAGTTTCTACTTTGTTGTTATGGCCTGGATTGTGTCCCTTCAAAATTCATACATTGAAGCCATAAGCCCCAATGTGATAGTATTTGGAGTTGGGGGGTCTTTGGAAGATAATTAGGTTTAGATGAGATCATCAGAGTGGGGTCTTCATGATAGACTTAGTGCTCTTAAAAGAAGAGACCCAGGTGACCTAGCTCTCTCTCTCTCTCTGCACATGCACTCAGAGGAAAGGACATATGAACATATAGCAAGAAAGCAGCTGTTAGCAAGCCAAGAAGAGAATGCTCATTTGGATCTGACTATGCTGGTATGGTCTTAGACTTCCAACCTCCAGAACTGTGAAAAGTAAATTTCTGTTGCTTAAGAAATATCCAGAGTATGGTATTTTGTTATGATCCCACATGACTAATGCACTTGAAGATGTGCTTTTCTGGCATAGAAAATTTCTTGATTTGAAAAATCTAAAATTAGATTTTTAGTCTAAGCTGAGAGGCTAGAAAAATGAAAGTGATTGCTTATCAGCTATGTACCTTGGTAAAACTGTCCAATGGCATGGGCATAAGAAGATAATAAGATGACATAAGAGATACCTCCTAGAAATTCTATTTGCTAGTATTCTGAAAATAGTTAATACTAATATTTATGATCCAATCTTAGACTCTGTCAATAGGAGTATAGTACTTGACTTTAAGGAGATAATAATTACTTCTTTCAACTATAGTTATGGTTTTGTTCAGGGCATCATATTAATAATCTAGAATATTGATTGTACTGAAATTTACTGGGATTTTTTTTAACATTTTTAATGCTTATTTATTATTTTTGAGAGAGAGAGTGCAAGCAGGGGAGGGGCAGAGAGAGAGAGGGAGACACAGAATCCGAAGCAGGCTCCAGGCTCTGAGTTGTCAGCACAAAGCCTGATGCGGGCCCGAGCTCATGAACTGTGAGATCATGACCTGAGCCGAAGTCGGCCACTTAACGGACTGAGCCACCCAGGCACCCCTACTGGGAATTTTTTAATGTAAATTTCCAAGCCTTACCCCAGAATTACTGGATTCTAATCTATGTAGGTGGGACTTAGATTTTCTGTTTTAGAAAACAAGCTACTAAATAAGCATTTGAGAAACATTGAATCAAAGCATATTCAGGGACACATGGGAAGGTAAGAGGATATAATATTATGTCTTAGCAAGAAGAGTTGAAGGATTTAGAGATGTTTAGTCTAGAAAAGATAGGACATTATAGTTGTCTTTCAGTATTTGAAATCTTGCAGATAGAAGAATAGGATTTGATTTCTGTCATTCAGAGGACAAAACTTGGATCAGTATGTGGGAAATTTAGGTAGTATGATTTGGCCTCAAAGAGAAGCTTTATTGATTTCTAGTGTTGTTCATAGAATGGATTACATTGGTAATTGTTAAGATCTCTTTTACTGGTGATATTTAAGTGAAGGCTGGATAACCTCTCAGGGGAGAGCATATGAAAAACCTTCCTAATACATTCTTCCTTTCCAAAGGGGAAAGTAGTGGAGTAGATATCAGATTTTCAGTCATGTGAATAACAATATATTTTTTAAAAAATATCTCCTCTGTCTCTAGCACTCTGTCTCCTCACTGTCAAGGCAGTGAAGGTCTACCAAAATGGAATCCCAGCTTTGTTGAAGATGTGTGTTGGATTAGGCACTGAGCATGTCAGAAAGGCAGTACTGTGTGGGGAAAAGGTTGGAAAAACACTTAGAACTAAACTCTTAGGCCTCTTGCTGAAAGCAATCCTTCCTTTAATCATACTCAGTTATTGGGGAACTCTTTGTTCTTTTCCATGTCTCTTGCCTAAACTTCTGATTAGAGTTTGCCTAATACCATTAAATATAATAGCTGGTGATGGACTTGGGTGAGTCCCTTTTAGATTAGATTAGGAGTTATTCGTGTCCACATCTGCAGTAGGATGTCTGTAGATCAGCCCCCAAATGTAGGTTTTCCAGATGTCACCTTATTGAGCCCATCATATATTATAGGAATTTGAGATTGAATAGCTGTGCCTAGGATGCAATTTGTGGTAGCTGACTCTTGTGGTTGGGAAACTTTGCATGATGATAGCCTGGCAGAGAAGAGAGGATTGGCAGGTGCAGAGAGACTCCTGAGTTCCAAACCTATGCACAAAGTTGCTAATCAGAGCAAAGAATTGCCATTCTTTGTTTTCATCTCTCTACTAGCCATTCAGGCTATCCCTGTGTAATCTTTGTCCTTTAAAGTCATACCTTAGCTGTATTTTTGCTCTGATTTCACCCAAATAAAGGTGGTTGGAGGATAGGAGGAACTAGAAAGAGAAAATACAGTGAAATTCTCTGTGTTACCCTAGACATGATTCTAGGGACTTCCCATGCACATTAAAGTGATTTAGTGATTTCTTTATGACTGATTTTCTTGCCTTATTCTCACTTGTATTTAAGATAAGTTGAAAAAGTAATGATACAAAAACTATAAAAATTGGAACCAGGTGAAAAATAAATCAGTATGGAATAGTGATTCAATATCGTAGTTATAAACCAAAACACCTTTTGTTTTTATTACAAATAGCCAGCCAAGTCTTACCTCAGATTTTTTATCAAAATCTTTGGAATCTGAGCCAGGGTCATGTGCAGTTTTAAAAGGTAATAGATTTGATGTGTAGCTAGAGTTGAGAACACATTTCTTGGGTTAGGAATTCAAGTAGGTGGTTCTGGCTCAAGGTCTGCCCTGAAATCAGGAAATCAGCAGGTCCATTTCCATGATAGCTCACTCAAATGACTCAATTCCTTGTCACATGAGCCTCTCTATAAGGTTTGGGTTTCCTCATAATATGACAGGTGGCTCCTTCAGAACATGTGATATAAGAGAAGAACAAAGGTCAGAGTCACAATGTCTTTTATAATCTTGCCTTTTATAACCATTCTACTAGTTACACAGACTAACCCTGATACAGCGTGGGAGGGTGTTACACAAGGCTGTGAATACCAGGAAGCAGAGGTCATTGGGGGACCATCTTGCAAGGTGGTTACCACACGCATCATGACTCATAACAGCTCTCATTCCAAGAATTAGAGAACAATTGTTGGAATTTTGCCAGCTCTCAAGAATGTCTATTTCTACTGTGACACCTAGGAAGAGGGAAAATAACTACAGAATGAGTTTGCAGACATGCTGACCTGAATGAAAGGTGGTCTTGGGCCAAAACTTAGTTTATTACATGGCTACCATAAGAGGTCCATGGCGCAAATCATGAAAAGATCTGAATATTTCTCCTTTCTCAATGTACAGACTGCGGTAAATGACTGCAGTTACTTTGAGGAAGACTGAGAGGTGATATCATTCTTCCACATCAGTACCTTGCCTTCTAAGTGAGAGGCTGTGATTTTTCTATTAGGGTAATTCTAGTCAATCAAGCCTCTTTCACCAGACCTAGAGGTTTTCACTATATAGATCAAATAAGACTATTTCTTTATTTAGTTATAAGGACGCTATTGTCAATTAATCATTCTCAAAGTTCATTATAAAGGTCCCTTTAGCCCTAATACCCATTATGGCAACAGTATTCTCCTTGCCTTTTATAATTAAGTCTCTGGTACCCTTAGCTCTTATCATGCCCACTGAAATCAAGGAACCCATTTCAGTGGTAGTATGAGATGGCTCCTTCCTCCCTGCCTTCAGAGGACAGTTATGACAGTGCTTTCTGAGGATATTGGTGCTCCTTCAACAATTCAGTTGTTAATATCTCTGTGAAGGTTGAGTGCTTTGGACTGGAATAAATAGGAGGCAGTTGCCTGTAATAAACTCACTTCAACACTTTTCTTTTTCTAAGTCTTGACTTTTCTCTTCCATATATTACCAAGACTTTTCCAGCATATTCACAAGGTTATTGTAGGTCACCAATGATTTTAGGTTTCAGATGACTAACTAATGACATGCTGATATTTGACTCAGATCTGGAAGAAAATAGGGTATGACATGTGAATAACTGGTATCCCTTTACAAGTTAAGTAGCCTGAAGTGAGGTCATTTCCAATTCTTTATGTAAGGTGGAATCAGCCTCATCAGTCAGGGTAGGAGGTGTCTTGACTCAATAGGTTTGGTAGGATTTGGCGGGGAGACTGTGTACTCAAAGATATCTGAAAGGTCCCAATTACCATCTTAATCAATTGTCACCAAAATTTCATGGTTCTACTCTTTTCTAAGCAAATTTCCCGTTTTCGCATAAGAAATATAAGACTTTATTGTAATTCATCAGCTAAAGGATCAGATTCTTTTTTTGATTTAGCTAATCAACTCTGTGACAGTAGACATAAGAGAGTCAATCTTTTAAGACAAACTTTCTTTTTTCTGCTATGGCTTAAACAAAGACTTTATGGTAGAGCCTGCATTTTTTTTCCTTTTACATCTCCAATGCAGTTACAGGTAACTAACCTACCCGACCATCCTTGCATCATTATGCTTATCATACTCTGTTTCAGAAATTGCTGCTATTTCATTAAAGTTGTACCTTCCACAGGCACTTCATTCCGGGTGACCATAGGTGGTAACTGAAATATCTGTTTTACTACTGAGACCATGGTCTACCAATATTCAACACTTTTTGGCAGCCAGGTTCTCACTTCTTTTAAGCCAACTCAGATATTCATCTTTGAATATTTCATCTACAATTATTTATGATAACAATCTATATTAGTCAAGGTTCAGTTGCTGGCAATAGAAACCAGTTCAGCTATTTTAAGCAAAAAACATCAAACATAAGGAATTATGTGCTTACAAAATGTTGGAATTCTGGGAGGATAGGGAGCTTGATTGGGCCTCAAGGGAGACTTCCAGAATAATGTTTCAGAATCATTCCGACAAGGAAATTGAAAACTTTACTAAAATTGGTGGCTGGGGAATCAAGACTCTATCACCAGAACTGTAGACTCAAGTCACACCACAGCTACTAGATCTGACCCAGATAAAAGTGGTTGTCTTATGCATCAAGTCTTGTTGAACTTAAATAAGTACTGAATTCATGTCATGCCATCTAATTGCTAATATCTCAATTGCATCTAGAATTCTAGATACAAGGGAATGTGGGAGATGAGAGCTTTCTAGCCTTTATAATATATTACTTAAAGTGTTTATCACAGTTGTTATAAATTTATGGTGAATTCTGGAAGAATGTTAGTTATTTCTATTGGTACCAAGAAAGTATACCATATGTTACTTGAGTGCACTTGTACTGTTTAGGGTAGACTTGCATTTTGTGTTCTCCTTATTCATGGTCTTTGTTGGCAGAGGGATTATTGCGCACATGGATTTTATTTCCAATTGCCCTGTTGGCCAGTGTCTTCAGAGTTTTGCACCTAGTGCATTCACCATGTTGTATTCTTATGTAGTTTCCTGTAGTGAACAACTGAATAATAATTTGAGTTCTTACTTCATAGGTTCATATAATAAATTACACAATTCTTGTGCATCTTCCATTTGTTGAATCTATCTTAGTATTTTGAAGATAACTAGAAAACCATAGGAATATAGTGAATAAGAAAAATGTATTGTGCTTTGAAGTCCAAAGAAGAAGATGCTTATAATATATTCAAAGTATCTTTAGTTTGACATTTGTCTCTGGTCAATAGCACCTTCTTAAGTCTTGCTTGGTCTCATAAAGATTGTTTTGTTTGTTATTAAAATATGTGAGACAATAAAAAGTGTCAGTATTCAGAGATACTTAGCTAAATAATAATGAAAATTCCTATATTGATTGTAAATGCTAAACCCAAACCATAATTCTTAGATAGTGGCCTAAATATTGACAAAACTGTACAGATGGGAAAGAAAAAGTAGTTCTGAAAATGTTGACATTTAATAGAAGGTTAGGGCTGGAGGGGATCTTAAAGATCATCTAGTCTAACCTTCTCATTTCATATCTTGGGAGACTGAAAAACAGAGCTGAAGTAAATTGTCCAGAGTCATGAATGTTGTTCATTGTAAGGCCCAAAATAGAAGTCAGTCCCCTTTGAAGTTCTGTCTAGTCTAGGGCTGTAACCACTACAAAATACCTTTTCCTTTTAATATTCTTAGTATTCATTATTTAGCTTGATCCATGTTTCTTTCAAAGTACTAAGGAAATCAAAATGTTTCAATTAGTTTTCAGTGTTAAAATGTATTCATTTACAGGAATATTCATGGTATTTTTTCTGCTGTTTAAAATGAAGATTTTGACGAGGACTTGGAAATGTTGTTTACAGAATACTCTGCCCTCCAAAAGTGGTGTATCAACACTATTTTCCTAGAGATTTTTTTTTATTGTCCAATAACTGCTTTTTCATATTCAGTGGAGTGGAGCAGCAGTGGCATCTGATGATTAATTAGTTCAAAAAGTGTTAGTTCCCCAAGGATAGCCTGTTAGATACTTTGCAGGTCATTTAAAAAAAGAAATCTATTGCTCATGTTTACAGGTGGTGGCACACTGAATTTAGATTGGTTATAAGGCACACAATGAATTTACTACTTCTGCAATTCTCATTGCTAATCTTGTTACAGTAATCCTGAGCAACAATCCAAGTTTGCATTTGACAACAGAAAATGAGTACTTGCCTCTTTGATTCTATATTACATTAAATATTCTTTGCACTTTCTTTTTAGATTCTTATGATAGCCTGCATCATTTGATCTAAATATGTTTTACCTTAAAGTTCCTAGTGAATTAATTCCTTTCTGAATCCTGACTGATTTTGTTAAATTAACTGAATTATATAAATGGTTGGTACTGGTCCTGAATAGGACCTTGGATACCAGTACATCAAAGTCACCATGCAATGTGATTCTTGAAGGTGTCCCCCACAATGTTGGCACTGGATTACATAATAAAGTGTACAATGTTCTTTAAAATATTATTTTGCTGTTTTTCATGTTTGACAATCACTACTTGATCTTGGTTCTAAAATGGTAGCTTAAACACATCCAGTGAAGCTAAGAGATTCTTAGCAGAAACCTTGATAGAAAGATAGGGAATGTTTATATATAGGGAAGATACTTAGAGCTATTGGTGAAGATTATTATCTGATACATTTCATAACAGATTTGGATTTTTCTAGGTTTTAGAGCCATTAAAACCTATGGGCAAAATTTTACTTGCCTCAATATAGGAAGGAGCAAGTGTTGGGTCTCGTTACTAAGAAACGCTATAATAGGTGCTGGGAGCCCTACCTTATAGGGCACAATAGTTGAGACAATACATTTTGCCTTAAGTACCTGCCATATGCCTAATGTTGTGTAGGGTGCTCCAGGGAACTAAGAGAAGCAGAAATGGGCAAGGCCATGGTGGCTTGCCAGGGAAAAACAAACAGTGGACCCTCTTAATTTAACTTCTTATTAACCATTTTTTCTCATCTGTAGGGAAGAGTGAATTTGAAGTGCTGAACTGTGAGATACATGCCAAACAATTATAAATGCTAATGTTCTGTTTCTCAAGGGGTCAGAATATGGCTATCAGTGAAAGAAAAATTAGACCTCCATCATTTTCTTTCTTTTTGTTGCTATCTAAAAGAGATCTCATGGGCTGAATGTCACTTTTAGTCTTTTCCTGTGTCTATTATGCATTTATTGAGCTTCTTTAATTATAGTCTTGAAAGTATCAAATAAATAGATTAAAGACTGCCAATATTAATTTTTAAATATATTTAAAATCTGTAAGAACTTTTGTTTCCTCTTCCTTGGAAAACAAAGGCAATGGCTCAGGGGTTTAATTTGGTTTTATTTTTTCCATTTTAACTCTGGTTGGTTGTTGTAAATATAGTTCAAATTAATTTCACGGAAAATCTACTTTTGTATTGAAAAATGAACAGAAAGTCTGTGGAAATATTCTCTTATTTTTATCTAGATATAAGTGATCTTGATAGTTAATGCTTGTATTTCCAGGTTGAGAAAGTTTACAAAATTTATCCAAAAAATACAATTTTTTCCCCTCATTACTCACAGTCATAATCATTACCACAGGCTATTTGAAAAATCATCAATCTGCATTCAGCTCTGTGCTGTGAACTTAAACTGCTCATTCACTGACTTGTATATTAATACTGCCTTTTTTCCCCTAGAAGAAAACTATCTCGTGCCATAGAAACTTGTAATGAATTAATCACCCTGTGACCCTTTATGAGGTAGAATATTTTATTAACTCCACTATCATTTCTCTTCTCTATCTTTCGGTAGAAGTGGGCAGTTTTTACCAGAAGGCTGAGCAAACTCTGCCAGTACTCGCTGGCCTTCCGTTCTCAGGTGCAGGCTGTTGCTATCCTTTTCTCCTATTCCTGACAGTCTCAGGATTTCAGTTAGAGCTCCTAATCCACCAAAGTCCTTAAACCATGCAGCAGAACTCTTCTTTTGTCTTTGGACGAGCCAAAATAATCAGTTCTAGAACTTCAAGGTTAATCCTGGCTCTTCAGTGGCCAGGGCACCATGACAGATATTTAACTGCTTGTGGCCAAGGTTTGTGCTCCTAATGTGGTACTTTGTGCCAGGTTAAATGGCAAAGAAGTTCCTTATAAGTCTAAGAGTGTGCTCTTGTGATAGCTAGTCGACAATATTATCTTTTCAAACACTGTGAAGGGGGTCTAGGCATTTCAGTTGCTGACTCCACAACTTTCAAATAAGGTATTACATCCTTTCAGAAGTTAATTGATAAACATGGTAAATTTGGTGAATTGGCTGCTTGGCAAATGTCTCTTCCGGTGAATTGCCTCCAGAAAATTGGTTTCAAATTGATTTTCAGCATATTAATGTAGAGCCAGGGTAAGCCATGACCCTTGCTGACTTCTTGCTTGAATACACAGGCAGAGTGATATTTCTAAAAACACCAGTCAGACATGCTGTTTTTCTCTTAACCCTTTTAATTACTTCTCATTGATTTTAGGATGGTTCTACCTGCTTCTACCCATGCTGATCCCTTCAGTTTACTAGGCACTCGCCCCTACCTACCCTCCATTCCTATGCTTCAGCCACTCAGTTCCTCTCAAATCCCTCCTTTCTTAGGGCTTACACAGGTGCCTCCATTTGTTCGGGAGTCTTCTTCCCCCCTTTCCTCTGGTTAACACTTTCTCATCCTCTTGATCTTAGGTGAAATGTCACTTTTCCTGGGAAGCCTTCTCTAATCCCTAAAATAGGTTAAGTCTCTTGATTAGATGTCCCCTATGCACTTTTAGCTTTTCTCATGGCATGTACCAGTACTATAATAAAATTTTTGAATAGTCTGTCTCCCATACTAAAATTCAAGCTCCAGGAATATAGATAGAAACAGCTATCTGGTTCAGTGCTATCAAGTAGTATTTCTGTGATAAGGGAAATGCTCTATTTTGCATTACTTGGTATGGGAGCTGTGAACCACATGTGGCTATTGAGTGCCTACAACGTGGTTAATGTGACTGAAGACTTGAATTTTTAGTTTTCTTTAATTATAATTAATTAAAAATTAAATTTAAATACCATGTATAGTGGCTACCATTTTGGACAGTATAGGTCTAGCTCACCAACATATCTGAAATTCTTAGCATAGCACCCAGTATAGTAGGCACTCAATTAATGTTTGTTAAATTAATGGTTTAGTGGGGTTTGTTGAGTTAATCTTATTTTTGGATAATGAAACTGAAGGACAGAGAGAATGTAACCATCATTCACAAGTATATACATACATTCATTCATACTTTATAATGTTTGATTTACATTTTTAAGCCTTAAGTTTCTAAGTCTCAATTTCCTCATTTGTCAAATGGAGAACATAACAGTAGCTATCCTTTAATATGAAAAATATTTTTTCTAAAATGAGGTAAAATTGTTATATAACATGTAAGATTCAGTGTACATCATTATAATTTGACATCTGTATACACTACAAAGTGATCACCACCAAAAGTCTAGTTAACACCTGTCACCATAGAGTGGATTCCCTTCACTCATTTTGCCAACCCCTAATGCCCTTCCTGTCTGATAATCATCAATCTATTCTCTGTATCTATGAATGTGATTTTGTATTGTTTTGTTTTATTATTTTAGATTCTATATATGAGTGAAATCATATGGTGTTTGTCTTTCTTCATTTGACTAATCTCACCTAGCATAATACCCTCAAAGTTCATCTATGCTGTCACAAATGGCAAAATTTTATTTTTATGGATGAATAGTATATTGAATATTTTTACTATCTCTTTTGTATCCATTCATTCATTGATGGGCACTTTTTTCTATATCTTGGCTAATGTAAATATGTTGCGGGGCGCCTGGGTGGCGCAGTCGGTTAAGCGTCCGACTTCAGCCAGGTCACGATCTCGCGGTCTGTGAGTTCGAGCCCCGCGTCGGGCTCTGGGCTGACGGCTCAGAGCCTGGAGCCTGTTTCCGATTCTGTGTCTCCCTCTCTCTCTGCCCCTCCCCTGTTCATGCTCTGCCTCTCTCTGTCCCAAAAATAAATAAACGTTGAAAAAAAAAATAAAAAAAAATAATGTTGCAATGAACATAGGGATGCATATATCTTTTCAAGTCAGTGATTTGGTATTCTTTGGATAAATACACAGAAATGGAATTGATGGATCATATGGCAGATCTAGTCTTAACGTTTTGAGGAATCCACATAGTGCTTTCCAGAGTGGCTGCACCAATTTACATTCCCACCAATAGTGTATGAGGGTTCAATTTTTTCCACGTTTTTTGAAACACTTATTTCTTGCCTTTTTGATAATAGCCATTGTAAGAAATGTGGGGTGGTATTTTACTGTGTTTTGATTTGTATTTCCCTAATAATTAGTGATACTGAATATCTTTTCATATGCCTGTTGGCCATCTGTATATCTTCTTTGGAAGAATGTCTGTTCAGATCTTTGCCCATTTTTACATTGGATTGTTTGCTTTTATTGTTGGGTTGTATGAGTTCTTTATATGTTTTGGGTATTAACCCTTAATGAGATATGATTGATATGATATGATATGATGTGGTATGATATGATATGATATGATATGAAAATCTTCTGTGATTTGTAGGGTTGTCTTTTCTTTTTCATGATGGTTTCCTTCTCTGTAAAGAAGCTTTTTAGTTTGATATAGTGTCAATAGTTCATTTTTACTTTTGTTTCCTTTGCCTGTAGCATCAGATCCACAAATATATCACTAAGACATATGTCAAGGAGATTACCACCTATGTTTTCTTCTAGGAATTTTATGGTATCAGGTCTTACATTCAAATCTTTAATCTATTTTGAGTTAATTTTTATGTATGGTATAAGGTAGTGATCTAATTTCATTCTTTTGCATGTGGCTGTCCAGTTTACCTACCCATTTACTGAAGAGACTGCCCTTTACTGAAGAGACTACCAATTGTATGTTCTTGGCTTCTTTGTCATAAATAGTGACCATATAATGTGGGTTTATTTCTGGGCTCCAATTTCTGTTCCACTTACTTGTGTGACAAAACCATACTGTTTTATTGCTATAGCTTTGTAGTATAGTTTGAAATCAGGGAACATGCTACCTCCATCTTTGTACTTCTTTCTCAAGGAGATTTCTTCAGTTGTTTGGGATATTTTTGTTCTATACAACTTTTAGAATTATTGGTTCTAGCTCTGTGGAAAAAAATTACAATTTTGATATGGATTGCCTTGAATTGTTAGATTGCTTTGGGGAGCATGGACATTTTAACAATATTAATTCTTCTAATCCATGAACACTGTATATTTTTCCATTTATTTGTGTCTTCATTTTTTTTCCTTAAATGTCTTACAGTTTTCAGTGTATAGTTATTTCACATCCTTAGTTAGATTTATTTTTAGGTGTTTTATTCTTTTTTGATGCAATTGTAAATGGAACTGACTTATCAATTTCTTTTTCTGATATTTCATTATTAGTGTATAAAAACACTAATTGTTTTTATTGGTTTTGTATTCTGCCACTTTACTGAATTTGTTTACTAGTGCTAGGAGGTTTTGTTTTGTTTTTGTAGATACGTTAAGATTTTTTATATATTGTATAATGTCATCTGCAAGTAGTGACAATTTTAGTTCTTCCTTTCCATTTTGGATGCCTTTTATTCATTCTTTCTTGTCTTATTGCTGTGGTTAGGATTTCCAATACTATATTGAATGAAGGTAGAAGACTGGTCATCCTTGTCTTGTTCCTGATCTTAGAGGAAAGGTTTTCAGCTTTTCACTAATGAAGATGATGTTAACTACAGGCTTGTCATATATGGCTTTATTATTTTGAGGTATATGTATATTCCCTGTATACCAACTGTGTTGAGCTTTTATTATAAATAAGTGTTTAATTTTATCAAATGCTTTTTCTGCATCTATTAAAACAATCATATGATTGTAATTCTTCATTTTGTTAGTGTGGTGTATCATGTCAAATGATTTGCAGATGTTGAACCATCCTTGCATCCCTGGAGTAAATCGCACTCGATCATGGTGTATGATCCTTCTAATGTATTTTTGCATATGGTGTGACAATATTTTGTTGAGGATTTTTGCATCTGTATTCATCAAGGATATTGGCTTGTAGTTTTCTTTTTTGGTGGTGTCATTATCTGGTTTGATATCAGGGTAATTAATGTTAGTGTCATAAAATGAGTTTGGAAACATTCCTTCCTCTTTGTCTTTGTTTTTGGTTTGTTTTGTTTTGTTAAAGTTTGAGAAGAATAATATTAAATCTTTGAATATTTGTTATAACTCACCAGAGAAAGTGTCTGGTCTTAGACTTTTGTTTGTTGGGAGGTTTTTGATTACTGTTTCAATGTCTACATAGAAAATGGTCCATTAAGATTTTCTATTTCTTCATGATTCAGTCTTAGAAGATTGTTTCTAGAGATTTATCTGTTTCTTCTAGATTGTCCAATTTTTGGTGCTTAATTTTTTGTTATAGTTTCTTATGATACTTTGTATTTCTGTGGTATCAGTTGTAACTTCTCTTTTATTTCTGATTTTATTTATTTGAGTCCACCAATGTGTTGTGTGTGTATGAGTCTAGCTAGAGATTTGTAAATTTTATCTTTTCAAAGAACTAGCTGTGATTTTATCTTTTCTATTGCCTATTTTGTTCCTATTTCATTTATTTCCATTCTGATCTTTATCATTTTTCTTCTACTAACTTTGGTCTTCAGGTTTTTTTTTAAATTATTTTAGATTTTTCCTGTTTCTTGAGGTAGGCCTTTATTGCTATTCTTTCTAAGACCCACTTTTTTTTTTAATTTTTTTTTTCAACATTTATTTATTTTTGGGACAGAGAGAGAGCGTGAACAGGGGAGGGGCAGAGAGAGAGGGAGACACAGAATCGGAAACAGGCTCCAGGCTCTGAGCCATCAGCCCAGAGCCCGATGCGGGGCTCGAACTCACGGACCGTGAGATGGTGACCTGGCTGAAGTCGGACGCTTAACCGACTGCGCCACCCAGGTGCCCCATCTAAGACCCACTTTTGCTGCATTCCATAGACATGGTGTTTCTGTTTGTATTTCTCTCAAGTTTTTTTTTTCCTCCTTTGATTTCTTTGGTGACCTGTTGGTTTTTTAGTAGCATGTTGTTTATTCTTCACATTTTTGTGTTTTTTACCGGTTTTCTTCTTACAATTGATTTCTAATTTCATATCACTGTGTTCAGAAAATATGCTTGATGATTTTGGGCCTTGTGAATTTATTGAAACTTCTTTTGTGGCCTAACATGTGATCTATTCAGGAGAATGTTTCATGTGTACTTGAGAAAGAATTGCATTTTGTTTCTTTTGCATGGAATATTCTGTATATGTCTATTAAGTTTTTCTGGTCTAATGTACTGTTTACAGCCAATGTCTTCTTTTTTTTAAGTTTATTTATTTCTTTTGAGTGGGGGAGGGCCAGAGAAAGAAGGAGAAAGAGAGCGAATTCCAGAAAGGCTCCATACTGCTAGCATAGAGTCCAACACTGGGCTCAACTCCATGAACCACGAGATCATGACTTGAACCGAAACCAAGAGTCAGATGCTTAACCGACTCACCCAGGTGCCCCAATGACATCAAAACTTTCTGTTTTGATGATCTATCCAATGACGTAAGTGGCATGTTAAAGTCCTCTAGTATTATTGTATTGCCATCAGTTTCTCCCTTTAGGTCCATTAGTATTTGCTTTATATATTTTGGTTCTTCTATGTTGGGTATATATATATATATATATATATATATATATATATGTAAATGTTATATATTCTTCCTAGATATACCCCTTTATAATTATGTAATACCCTTCCTTGTCTTTATTATTGCCTTTATTTTAAAGTCTATTTTGTCTGATATGAGTATAAGCTACACCAGCTTTATTTTTGTTTCCATTTGCATGGAATATCTTTTTCCATACCTTCACTTTCAGTAGGTATGTGTCCTTACTTCTGATGTGAGTCTCTTGTAGGCAGCATAAACATATTTTCTTATCCATTCAGCCACTCTATGTATTTTCATTGGAGAATTTGGTTTATTTGCTTTTAAAGTATTTGTTGATAGGTATGTTCTTATTGCCATTTGTAATTGTTTTCTGGCTGTTTTCTGTAGTTTCTTTCTGTTCCTTTCTTCTCTTTCTTTCTTCCCTTCTGGTTTGGTGGCTTTCTTTAGTGTTATGTTTAGATTTATTTATCATTTTCTTTTGGGTATTTACTCAATTTTTGCTTTGTTATTACTGTGAAGTTTGCATATAACATCCAACGCATATAGTGGTCAATTGATAGGAATTTAAATTTGAACACATTCTTAAACTTAACCTTTTTATCCCCCAATCCCACATTTTATAATTTTAATGTCACATTTTAAGTCTTTTTATTTTATGTTTACCTTAACTAATTATTGTACTTTTAATTAATTTCATTACTTTTTGTCTTTTAACCTTTATTCTTGCTTTAAAGATGACTGATTCACTGTCTTTACCATGTCTTTACCTTTTCTTATGAAATTTCTACTTTTGTATTTTTTCTTGTTATTAATTATTGATGTTTCTTTTCAGCTTAAAGAAATTCTTTTAACATTTCTTTTAAGGCTGGGTTAGTGGTGATGGACTCCTTTAGTTTTTGCTTATCTGAGAAGACTCTTAGTCTTGACTTTAATTTTTTGGGTAGAGAATTCTTGGTGGGAAGTTTTTCCTTTTAGTATTTTCGATATGTCCTGCTACTCCCATCTGGTCTGCAACATTTCTGCTGGAAGATCTGCTGATAGCATTGTTGAGTTCCCCTTGAATGTAACAAGTTGTTTTTTTTCTTCCTGCTTTTAAGATTCTCTTTTTATCTTTTAACTGTTACTGTTTTAATTAGTGTCTTGGAGTGGATTTCCTTAGGTTCATCTTATTTAGAACTCTCTGGGCTTCCTGGATCTGGATGTCTGTTTCTTTTGCCAGGTTAGTGAAGTTTTCTGCCATTATTTCTTCAAATAAGTTTTCTGGCCCTTTCTCTCTCTCTCTGACTACTGAGACCCCTGTAATGCAAATATTATTTTGCCTGATGTCCCAAAGGTCACTTTAGGTATATTTACTTAATTTTTTTCTTTTTGCTGTTCTGTCTAGGTGTGTTTCATTGTTTTGTTTTCTAGCTCACTGATCCATTCTGCTTCATCCAGTCTGTTTTTGAAACCCTCTAGTATATTATTTAGTTAAGTTGCTGCATCCTTCAGGTCCATGAGTTCTGTTTGGTTCTTTCTTATATATTCTGTCTCTTTATTGGAGTTCTCACTGTGTTCATCCATTTTTCTCATGAGATCTGTGAACATCTTTATGACCATTACTTTGAACTCTACTCTTTATCAGTTAGACTGCCTATCTCTATTTCATTACTGTCTTTTTCTGAGGTTTTTTTTTTATTGTTTTGTTTGGAACTTATTTCTGTGTCTCCTAATTTTGTGACTTTTTGTGTTTGTTCTATAGATTATGCAAATTGGTTACTTTTCTAAGTCTTGAAGGAGTAGCCTTGTGTAGGAGATGTCTCATGGGCTCAGTAGTGCTATGGCCCCTGGCTACCAGAGGCAGATACCCAAGAGGCCTCCCATGTGTGAGCTGTGCATGCCCACCTGCTGTGGTAGGACTGTGGCTGTGGTGTGATGGTGTGTGGGTCCATCAGCAGGGTATGTCCTCCATGGAAGGATTTCCTAAATGATACCCACCAGTGCTAATATTAGCAAATTAGAATGAGATAAAAAAAATGGCCCCTATGAGTGTCTCTGTCCCTGGACAGAGTCCCAACAAGTTTCTGCCCCTCCAGCATTTTCCTGAAGGTTTGTAAGTGGGTCTCCTTCACATATGGTCTAGGTGCTTTTCTAATGTGTTTTTGCTTTGGGTCCCAGGGTAAGTGGGTCTGTGCATTAGCCCTTTAAGAGCTGGTTCTCCATTCCTTAAAGTTTTATGGTTTTCCTGGATGTAATCCCCATTTGTTTTGAAAGTTAATTGTGTTTTGGGGGGGTCATCTCTTTTGTGCCATATTTAGAGATTGGGGTACCTGAAATGGAACACTGACCCGTTGTTTCTCAGGGAAATGTTTCATATTTTTTATATCCCTTCTGGTTGTGGATTGCTACACCTGGGATATTGTTTGTTTGTTTGTTTGTTTTGTTTTGGTGAGAGTGTGTCTCTGACTCTTTTACCTGTTTTGATGCTGTAGGGGCAGAGGAAGAGGGAGAGAGAGAGAATCCCAAGTAGGTTCCATGCTCAGTGTTCAGCCTGACTGGCAGCTCTATCTTACGACCATGAGATCATGACCTGAGCCAAAATCAAGAGTCAGACACTTAACCAACTGAGCCACCCAGACATCCCTGTTCATTTACTTTTTATTGTTGAGATTCTGTTCATCCAGTTTTCAGGTCTTTTTCAGAGGAAATATTCTATAGATAGTTTTAAATTTGTTGTATCTGTAAGAGGAGGTGAGTTTAGTATCTTTCTGTGCCACCATCTTGAACCACTCTCTAAAAATCTTAAATGAAATAATGTATGTAAAACTTTTTTTTTCTGTTTTTGATACAAAGGCATTGTTTAATAGATATTATTTGCAATTATTGTTAATTTTTACTAAAGTCACTTATATTGTTTTAGTCCATCCCCCCTTCCCACAACAGAAATTGTTGCTTCATTCATTTTGGGTCAAGATCACTTTTTAGACTTCAATATTAAAGCATGCATGCATTTTATAACTATTTGACTTTCCTCCTCCTTAGCTAAACTATGACCTCCTTGATAACCTTGATTTTATTTTCCTGTCTAATCCCACTCCCTTCTATAGCCCCTGACTCAAGGAAAGCACTGAGAAATGTTTTTCAAATGAATGAAGTTTAGCAAATTAGGGCCAAAGCTCCAGATTTCCTGATTTATAGGCAAGTGTTCCTTTTTTACTTAATACTGCTTTTATTTCTCTGGGTAGGAAAGCAGAAGATTCTTTTGATTTTCTAAAGACAATTTTTTATAACTGAATTTATAGATGTTTTGTAAAATGCATAGGATGTTTTATAATGTTGAATATCTATATCTAGTTTTATAATAAGGAAATAATCAAAATTGCACAAAAATTGTATGACTACCAAGGGAGCATTCTCATGAGTGTTACCTTGTCAGTGTGTCCCCTTCTCTGACCTTGATTTCA
This sequence comes from Felis catus, assembly GCF_018350175.1. Lineage (NCBI taxonomy): Eukaryota > Metazoa > Chordata > Mammalia > Carnivora > Felidae > Felis > Felis catus. Next base: position 87,470,533 of record NC_058372.1, read on the forward strand.
GTACTAAATACTTCTAAGGATTGGTTAATTGTGATTAAAAATCTGACTTTAATGTTGAGGAAAGTTCCTGCATTGAAGTATATGTCCTACTAATGCAATTAGATGGAACAAAATAGGCAAATACTATTTCTCAAATCTTGGGAAGTTTTCTGTAGGACATACAACATGAATCATGAATAATACCTAGTATGTATAATTCAGTGTTTGCCTACTTAGCATTTTGCCTATGAACTCCAAGTGCTTCACAAATATTAAAGCAGTTCCCATTTCTTTATAATTCTAGGAACCAGAGATTAGAGATAGTTTTCTTTTCAACAGACAGAAATGCTATTGTTCTGGAAGAGTGCTGAATGTGAGGTCATTTGGATTTTGAGTGAATCTTGAACTAGAATTTAAGTTTCTTCTTTCTCTTGGTGTGGTACCAAATTGTATTCTTAAGGAAAGATTCTGAGAAAAGCTTAACCTAAGTGTATGTTTGCAGCATATAAACAGTAATATCTGCTATAATTATTTAAAAGTTATTAATATGGGGCGCCTGGGTGGCTCAGTCGATTGGGCATCTGACTTCAGCTCAGGTCATGATCTCACTGCTCGCGAGTTCAAGCCCCGCGTCAGGCTCAGTGCTGACAGCTCAGAGCCTGGAGCCTGCTTCAGATTCTGTCTTCCTCTCTCTCTGTCCCTCCCCTGCTTGTGCTCTGTCTCTGTCTCTCTCACAAATATGAAAAATAAAACTTAAAAAAAATTTAAAAAATTATTAACATTTGAAGACTTGAATCTGTAGTTGTCAAAAGCAGATACATTTATAGTTAAGGAAGCTCGTATTATGGTTATGGTATAGGTAAATGTTGGATTTAAGTTTTATTTATTTATTTTGTTATGAAAGGCATATAAGTTAATTTTATGCTCTATTTCTGAAATAGTTTGGAACTCTGGGAAAATGCCATCATGCCAGCCAAGTAGTAGTTCTCCATCTCTAATACTAATAAACATGAAAAGTTCAGCACTTAGACATTCAAGTCATATACTAGGAGATTTCTTTTTCTGACAGGTTCCCTGGATTTAAATTTCTCTTCAAGGGTACCTGAGTGGCTCAGTTGGTTAAGCATCTGACTTTGGCTCAGGTCATGTTCTCATAGTTCATGAGTTCGAGCCCCATATTGGGCTATGTGCTGACAGCTCAGAGCCTGGAGCCTGCTTCAGATTCTGTGTCTCCTCTCTCTCTGCCCCTCCCCTGCTCATGCTCTGTCTCTCTCTCTCTCTCTCTCTCTCAAAAAGAAATAAACATTAAAAAAATAAATTTCTCTTTAATGTTTAATAGGTTGCTCAAGAAAAATAGTCCAAGAAAACTAGTACATTTCTCTTCTATTACATAGTATTTAAAATGTGATTAAAAGAAATTAGGTAGGGGCACCTGGATGGCTCAGTTTGTTGTGTTCAACTTTGGTTCCAGTCACTATCTCATGGGTTGGTGAGTTCAAGCCCCACCCACATGGGGCTTTGTGCTGACAGCACAGAGCCTCCTTCAGATTCTCTGTCTCCCTCTCTCTCTGCTCTCACTCCTCTCTCTCTCTTTCTCTCTCTCAAAAATAAGTAAGTATTTAAAAAAAAGGTATATGCTAAAGCTCATGTTTGGAACTGGTCTTAGACTATGTAGTATTTCTGGTGAATTTGAAATATTGCAATCAGAGTTTCTAAGTGAGTATAAAAAAGTGCACCATGACTTAATTAAAACACAATTCTATTTATCTATCTATTTATTTATTTATTTATTTATTTAAAGTTTTTTAATGTTTATTTTTTTTTTGAGAGAGAGAGAGAGAAAGAGAGAGATAGAGACAGAGAGGAGAAGGGAGGGGCAGAGAGAGGGAGACAGAGGATCCTAAGCATGCTCTGTGCTGATGGAGTGCTTGAACTCACTAACTGAGATTATGACCTGAGCCAAAGTTGGATGCTTAACTGAGCCACCCAGGTGCCCCTGTGTATTTTAAACATGTGAACAATTTGTTTATTTATTTATTTTTACTTACTCATTTTAAGCTTATTTATTTAAGTAATCTCTACACTCATCTTGGGGCTTGAACTCACAACCCTGATATCAAGAATTGCACGCTCTTCCAACTGAGCCAGCCAGGCTCCCCAAAACACAATTTTAGAAAGTAACAGTTACTTAATTTTGTGAACTAGAGAAAACCATATTATAATTTAATGTGTTTAAAAATGTATTCAGGGCATCTGGGTGGCTCAGCAGGTTAAACAACCTACTTTGGCTCAGGTCATGATCTTCCAGTTTGTTAGCCCGCACCCAGGTCTCTGCTGTCAGCACAGAATCTGCTTTGGATCCTCTGTCTCCCTCTCACTCTGCCCCTCCCCCACCTTCAAAAATAAATAAACATTAAAAAATAAAATCATATTCAAAACACAGAATTTTACAGATGGAGAAAATTCTCCAATTTACAGTTGGAGAAGTCTATTTATAAATGATCTCATCCCTAACAAATAATAGGCTTAATGGATATTAATGTGTCTGTGACTTTCAAAATAAGATTGAAAGCTTATGACAGTGATTTCACTGTGAGCACTTTTAGTTAGTACAATACATTTCCTTATTATTTCAATGTTATATTCAGAGGGAATATATCTTCTTTTGTATATGACATATTTTTCAAGTGTTAGTACATTTGTATAGTAGGAATTAAAAGGTCTATTGAAACTATAGGTTTATTTACAAACTAACATTAACATTAAGGAAAACACTACATTTAAATCACGTTACAATGCCTTCTTGCTATGAAGGTAGTACCTACAGCTACAATAAAGTCCAGATAGTTGACAGATATCCTTAATACTTGTACATAAATAAATTAGAACATAGTTTAATTAGAATGTAATTATAATTAGAATATGAAAATACTCAAATTTTGGGAGGTGTGAAGGGAACTTGAACTTTAATACAGGAGATAGGGCATGGCATGGAAAGAACTCTCTATTGAGAGCCAATATTCAAGTTCCTGTCCAATAAACTAGGTTATCTTGGAGAAATCATTGACCCCCCTCCCCAGGGGCGGCTCACTTCCTCATTTGTTAAATGAGATTTTTAAAAAGTCTTAAGTATTAAAACCCTAAGAACTGAAAAAAAAAAGAATAATTTTAAGTATGAGTCATATGCACTAGATTGCATGTGACATTTTGTATTGTTCTTATTCATAAAAAGCTCATGCTTTATTATGCTTTTTACTTATAAGTAAATAAATCCATATTTATACTATTTCTCCTTCATAGAATTCTCTACTGTTTTGGAGCCATATATTGGTCTATATTGAGCCTGTATTAATACTGAGTGTATAATCTTCCTTTGTCCTTGCCCGATACTGGGTAATAGCAACTGGACAGAGATGAATTGGGGTTACTATCCTGGATACGATGTCAAACTTGACTAGGGTAACTATACAATTTATTATCCAAATTGGCACATTTCTAAAATTGAAAAGGAGTCCTATTAACCGAGACTGTGAGTCTGTATTTAAGGGATACAAAGGTAATGATTTTAATGTGTTTATAACTTTGCATGTTCTTCTTTACTTATTCTCTATCCTTCTTGAGGCAGAGAGAGAAAATATTTAGGTTGAATAAAGGTAACATTTTTATTCAAGTAGATAATTTGTAGGTTTTGCTTTTTATATGAAAAACAGCATGAATTACCAAATTGGAGGGCTCAAATTTGTCCAGAAATTCTGAGAAAGACAATTATACAAAATCCAACAAACTCACTGAAATATGCAGTGCAGTACCTCATATTGCTTACCTCTCCATGAAAGGTCAAAAGTACCTCCTCCTGTGATATGTCTGCAATCCCTGAAAGATTGATTAAATTTCTATATAATACAGAATTGCTGAATCTAGTGAACCATAACTTATGTAATTTGTATTATACTTTATCAGTCACCTTTTAAAAGTGTTTAAGAATAAAACTTTCCCTTGTAGGCAATGGAAACCTGAGAAATACTTGCTTTCTTTATAATAACTTTAGTAGTTTGTATGACTTAATTATATCAAGGTTAGTGCAGAATTCTTAAAGTGGTCCAAATGTAAAAATTGACCTAATTTAGGTTTTTAAATTTTGAAATGGAAAAGTCAGAATAAAGAGGATGGATTTTACATTGCATGGAGAAGAATGAGAAAAATACTCTTTGCATATTTTGAAAGAGTGGCTAAAGAGATATTTGAAAACTTCCCCTTGCTAACTCTTAATTCAAAAGGTAAGGCATAGCATAAGTTATAGAAACCTATCTACTCTTACAAAGTTTTATAGTATCCTGGGTTCCTCTTACATATGACCTATTCTTTTAGCAGGAGAATTGAGAACACCAGAGATTAGGAGGTTAAAGGCAAAGTATATTCCACTCTTAGACATGAGAGTATTTCTTCTTTTTTTATTTTCTGTGTACCACTCTCCCCATCACGATTCCCTCAATTCCTAATTCTCAACTCATTTTAAAGTTTGACATGGGGAGGGGCGCCTGGGTGGCTCAGTCGGTTAAGCATCCGACTTCGGCTCAGGTCATGACCTCACGGTCCATGGGTTCGAGCCTCGCGTCGGGCTCTGTGCTGACAGCTCAGAGCCTGGAGCCTGTTTCAGATTCTGTGTCTCCCTCTTTCTCTGACCCTCCCCTGTTCATGCTCTGTCTCTCTCTGTCTCAAAAATAAATAAATGTTAAAAAAAAATTTAAAAAAAAGTTTGACATGGGGAAATGCGCAAGGAATATATGATCTTCAAATAAGTCTAGGAGATAGACCATCTTACATGTCCACCGAAGGGTCTTGGGCAAGTTAGTATGATGCTGTGTCCTTGACTAACAGCGTTCATGTCAGAGGTCCTTGAAAGCTATAGAGTTGCCCCTAGAGACTTCTGGGATGGAAATCTGTGGCAAAAGAGCTACCCTCTGGGAACATTTAAGGTGATATACCAACACTGTAGATACTGGGAATAAAATCTAAACTTCTTAACATGGTTTTATTTTATTTTTTTTTTTATTTTATTTTTTTTTTTAACGTTTTTTATTTATTTTTGGGACAGAGAGAGACAGAGCATGAACGGGGGAGGGGCAGAGAGAGAGGGAGACACAGAATTGGAAACAGGCTCCAGGCTCCGAGCCATCAGCCCAGAGCCTGACGCGGGGCTCGAACTCATGGACCGCGAGATCGTGACCTGGCTGAAGTCGGACGCTTAACCGACTGCGCCACCCAGGCGCCCCTTAACATGGTTTTAAAACCCCTGCATCTTTCACCCCATTTTCCTCTCCAATCCCATTTCTATCATATTTTCCACCATATATGTCTTTATAGCTCTAATGTTTGCCATGCTTCCTGTATCTCTAAATGTTTTAAAGATTCTAAACCTACATCTTCTGCTTCTGATTTCCCCCACCTTTAACTGTCTTCTCCTGGTTAAATATTTATTTCTCACCAGTTCAAACATCTCCTCCCAAGGAAAGTCTTTTCTGACTAGGTCAACTCCACATTTTCTGCTTGTATTAGTGTTCTACTGATATAAAACAAATCACAAATTTAGCTACTTAAAATAATACAAGCTTATTATCTCACAGTTTCCTTGGTTAGGAGTATGCACACGGCTTAGGTGGATATTCTTGCTCCTGTCTAATAAGGCTGCAGTCAAGGGATTGCTTGGGCTACTATTCTTATTTGAGACCCAGGGTCTTCTTTTAGGTAATTGATTGTTGGTAGAACTCATTTCTTTGAGGTTGTATGATTAAGGTTCCTTTTTTCTTGCTAGCTGTTTGCCACAGACTGCATTAAGCTCCTAGAGACTATCTATAGTTCTTTGTTACATGTCTCCCATGGGGAGTTCATAATATGGCTACTTGCTTTTTTCCAGGCAGAAATGCATCTTTCTGATGTTTTATTTTTTTTAAAAAGACTCCTCTGATTAGGTCAGGCCCACCCAGACAACCTAGATTTCTTTTTGATGAACTCAAAGTCAACTGAATAGTAACCCAATCATAGGAGTGATACCCCATTATTTACATATTCTGCCATGCATAAGGGATGGGGATTATACATGACGTATACACAAGAAAAGAGTCTTAGAGGCTACTTCAGAATTCTGCCTACCTCAATACTCTCTCATGCTGTTTACCTCCACTTTTTTTTTTTATCATAAAACACAGTTCAATTGTACATTTATTTCTGTGGTTCTTTGGTTAATGTAAGTCATCCCAACTAGCATATAAGCGTCATGAGAGCAGGGAATATTGTTTTTGGGGAGGTTCTCTTTGCTCCCTGTTGTATCCTTGAATGTAAGCATAGCCTTCAGCACAATATAGGTGCTCAACAAATATTGAATAAATGGGTAACTTTTACTGATTGGATAAATGAATGACTGAATGAAAGTTTTACCATGATTATCTGGCACTAGGTAGGTATTTTTGGATCTAATCATTCCCTAATTCTTAGGCACTAAAAGATGACAGCTTTTAAAATACCAGACATTAGGTCTCTATCCTGAGGTGACTAAAAGAACTGACTCTAAAAGAAAATGTGACTCCTAAGCTCCCAAGACCAAGAGAAGTCTGTTTATTCAAGAGGATTCTGCTGAGGGCAGTGTGTGTGTGTATGTATGTGTATGAATTTTGTGTTCATCAAACTAAATATTGTTGATTATAGGGAAGATGGAAGAGGTCTCCTTTGATAGAGGCCTGCTTCCTCTTGCCCTTAATTTCCTATAAAGGTAGTAACTCAGTTAATATGTCCAGGTGTCCTAGGAGACTATAGAATTATAGTTAAATTTGGAGAAGTTGCAGCAAAACTTAAGGATTCATCACACATAGAAGTGGAGAAGGGCAACGTTTCTTTGAAGTAGGGTAGGAGATCATGTCTTTAGTCTTGATAAATTCTTTCCTTAGTGTCTATATTTGTCAGGCTTCTCCAGAGAAAATAAACCAATAGGATGAATATATATATATATATATATATATATATATATTTCATATATCTACTTATTTTATATACATAATATATATATGTGTGTATATATATATATATATATATATATATATATAATTTTTTTTTTAATATCAGTTCCATGACTGAGGAAGCTTGATGAGGGAGGCCAGCAGGTTGGAGACTCAAGAAAGAGTTGTTATTTGAGTGGTTAGGCAATCTGTCATACAAGCAGGAAGAGGTGAAGTTATAGATGAAGTTTGAAGGCAGTTTTCTGGAGAATTCCCTCTTGCTTTGGTAAAATCAGCCTTTTGCTGTATTTATGCCTTAACTGATTGGGATGAGGCCCAATGTAAGGTAACTGGCTTTTGTAAAGTCTGTGAATTTAGATGTAAATGTCTTATAAAAACACTTTTACAGAAACATCCAGAGTAATGTTTGACCAATGGTCTGGACACTGTGGCCTAGCCAAGTGGACACATAAAGTTAACTATCACAGTGTTCCTATGATTCAGTCTTCTATTTACTATTAAATCTCATATATGTAAGATTCAGATATTACTTCCTCAGTATAGAAAATCTATCCCCCCATAGGACTTGGAGACAAAGTTAGAAATTAAAAAAAAAATTTTATCTCTTTGATTTTTTTCTTGACAAAAACCACATTAGAAGAACAAGGCCTATATGATTAAAATGTTATTTTGGAGTTTGAGTTAGCCCTTCATCTTAAAGTTAATCCCATATAAAAGGTGATGGCATTAAACATAGTTAGTGTATGTGAAATTAAATTTAGCACACTTTTTTTTAAGTACCTACTACATGCCAAGCTCTGTGTTTGCACAAAGAGCACAAAAATGAGTAAACATGATTTCTGCCAATAATAGTATAGACTGCCACTATATTATAGTGAGTGGGATAGATAATAAACACTAAAACATGGTGAGCCATCATGAAGATGTGTTGAGGCCAGAGGCTTGGTGAAGGTATGGGAAGGATGTAATAAATGAGAATGAGAAGCATAGAATTTAGCCCTAATATGCAGAAGACAACATAAGATTAAGAGAAGACATCTTATCTATTCACAGTCTACCAAAGGGGGTCATAAGGAGCTAGGACTTTAGATTTTGACATGGCTTTAGGTCACCACTCACATAAAATTCGGTAATTTTTGTGGTCTAGGGGCACCTGGGTGGCTCAGTCAGTTAAGAGGCCAACTTCAGCTCAGGTCATGATGTCATGGTTTGTGTGTTCAAGCCCCACATCAGGCTCCATACTGACAGCTCAGAGCCTGGATCCTGCTTTGAATTCTGTATCTACCTCTCTCTCTCTCTCTGCCTCCTCCCCCCATTCACACTCTGTCTCTCAAAAATGAAAAAAAATATTAAAAACTTTTAAAAAATGTTGGTGGTCTTAAAAATATATGCATCTCTTGTTAGCCACAAATGAATCGGGGCCTGAATTATGATATAGCATATAACTCCAGGTAACTAACTAATCTTAATCTTTATTTTAAGCCTTATGTTGTTAGATATACCTTGTCATGTTGTTCCTCTGCCAATGAATGTGACGCTTTTAATACCATGTCTAGAGACCCACATTGTCTCTTGGGATGTCTATGTGAAATGATCTGTCATATAAGAATTCTTTGGATTGGGGATGAGTTCATACTATGGTCCTGACAATCTTTTCTTTTGACCCAAGAGAGTAAGATTCACCTAACTATCCATACATCATTCTTAGAATGCCAGAAAACTAAAAACTCTTCTCAGTGCTCATGTCCTGCACATATTTGGGCATATAGTCACTGACCAATAAATATTTGCTACATAAACAAATAAATGAAAGAATGAATGATAGCTGTTATTTTAGCTCTCTTGGAATTTGGTTAAGTTGACACCTATTTCAGCCATTCTCCCATTCACCTCCCTTCTGGTAACCATCAGTTTGTTCTCTACAGTCAAGAGCCTGTTCTTTGATTTGCCTTATTTTTTCTTTGCTCATTTGTTTTATTTCTTAAATTCCACATAAGAGTGAAATCATATGGTATTTTCCTTTCTCTGATTTATTTCACTTAACATTATACTCTCTAGATCTATCATATTGTTGCAAATGGCAAGGTTTTATTTTTTATGGCTGAGTAATATTCCATTGTATTTATATACCACTTCTTTATTCATTAAACTGTTGATGGACACTTGTAGTGCTTCCATAATCTGGCTAGCATAAATAATGCTACAATGAACATAGGGGTGTATGTATCTTTTCAAATTTATGTATTTATATTCTTTGGGTAAATACCTAGTAGTGGAATTATAGGATCATATGGTAGCTTTATTTTAATTTTTTGAGGAACCTTCATACTGTTTTCCACAGTGGCTGCATCAGTTTGTATTCCTAGCAGCAGTGCACAAGTGTTCATTTTTTCCCACATCCTCACCAACACGCTGTTTCTTGTGTTTTTGAATTTAGCTATTATGACAGGTGTGAGGTGATACTGTGGTTTTGGTTTGTATTTCCTTGATGAGTGATGTTAATCATCTTTTCATGTGTCTGTTGGCCATCTGTATCTTTTCTTTGGAGAAATATCTGTTCACGTCTTCTGCCCATTTAATTGGATAATTTGTTGTTGTTGTTGTTGTTTTGATGTTGAGTTGTATAAATTCTTTGTATACTTTGGATACTAGCCCTTTATCAGATATGTCACTTACAATTATTTTCTCTCATTCAGTAGATTATTTTTTAGATTTGTTGATTGTTTCCTTTGCTGTGCAGAAGCTTTTTATTTTAATGCAGTCCCAATAGCTTATTTTTGCTTTTGTTTTCCTTGCCTTGGGAGACATATCTAGAAAAATGTTGTTATGGCTAACGTCAGAGAAATTACTGCCTGTGCTCTCTTCTAGGATTTTTATGGCTTCAGGTCTCACATTTAGGTCCTAAATGTAAGTGTATTTTTGTGTATATTTTAAGAAAATGGCCCAGTTTTATTCTTTTGCATGTAGCTGTCTAATTTACCCAACACCATTTGTTGAAGAGACTGTATTTCCCATTGCATATTCTTTCCTACTTTGTTGAGGATTGACCATATAATTGTGGGTTTATTTCTTGGCTCTCTTTTCTGTTCTATTGATTTATGTGTCTATTTTCATGCTAGTACCATACCGTTTTGATAACTAGAGCTTTGTAGTATATGTTAAGATCTGGGGTTGTGATATTTTCAATTTTTTTTTCTTCCAAGATTGCTTTTCTATTTTCTTTTGTGGTTCCATACAATTTTTAGGACTATTTGTTCTAGTTCTGTGAAAAATGCTTTTGGTATTTTGATAAGAGTTGCATTGAATCTGTAGATTCCTTTGGGTAATGTGGACGTTTTAACAGTGTTTATTCTCCCAATCCATGATAATGGAATACCTTTCCATTTGTTTGTGTTGTCTTCATTTTCTTTCATCAATGTACAGGTTTTCAGAGAACAGGTCTTTCACCTCCTTAGTTAAGTTTATTCATAAATATTTTATTCTTTTTGGTACAATTGTAAATGTGATTGTTTTCTTATATTGTCTTTCTCCTACTTCATTATTAGTATGTAGAAATGCAAAAGATTTCTTGTATCCTGCATTCTGTATTACTGAATTAACTTATCAGTTCTAGTAGTTTTTTGGTGGTGGAGTCTTTAGGGTTTTATAGAAAACCCTCATTTGGCATCCATACCAGTTTGGATACCTTTTGTTTCTTTATTTCTATTTCTTGTTTGATTGTTGAGGCTAGGATTTCCAGTACTATGTTAAATAAAAGTGGTAAGAGTAGACTTCCTTGTATCATTTCTAATCTCAGGGGGAAAGCTCTGTTTTCACCATTGAGTATGATGTTAACTGTCAGTGGGCATGGATGGACTTTATTATGTTGAGGCATGTTCCCTCTATGCCTACTTTGTTGAGGGTTTTTTACTCTTAACCACAAATGGATGTTATCCTTTGTCAAATGCTTTTTCTGCATCTACTGAAATTATTGCATGATTTTTACACTCAATTTTGGTGAATGATTCTGTCAGTGTACTGTTGGATTCAGTTTGCTAATATTTTGTGGAGAATTTTTACATCTATGCTCATCACAGACATGGGCTTGCAGTTCTCTTTTTTGGTAGTGTCTCTGTATGGTTTTGGTATCAAGATAATGCTAGTCTCATAGAATGAATTGGAAGCTTTCCTTCCTTTTTTATTTTTTGAATAGTTTGAGAAGAATAAGTATTAATTCTTCTTTAATGTTTGATAGAATTCACCTGTAAAGCCATCTGGTCTTGGACTTTTGTTTTTTTGATTTCTGATTGAATTTCATTTCTGGAAATCAGTCTGTTCAAATCTTCGATTTCTTCCTGATTCAGTTTTGAGAGATTATATATTTCTAGGATTTATCCATTTCTTCTAGGTTGTCCAGTTTGTTGGCATATAATTTTTTTGTAATATTCTCTTACAAGCCTTTGTATTTTTGTGGTGTTGGTTGTTGTTTCTCCTCTTTCATTTCTGATTTTGTTTGAGTCCTCTCTCTCTCTTTCTCTGATGAGTCTAACTAATAATTTTATCAATTGTGTTGATGTTTTCAGAGAACCAGCTCCTGGTTCCAATGATATATTCTGTTGTCTTTGTAGTTTCTATTTCAATTATTTCTTCACTAATCTTTATTATTTCCTTCCTTCTACTGATTTAGGGTTTTGTGTTCTTCTAACTCTATAAGTGTAAGTTTAGAATGTTTATTTCAGATTTGTCTTGATTCTTGAGATAGACCTGTATTGGTATAAACTTCCCTCTTAGAATACCTTTTGCTGCATCCCAAAGATCTTGGACCATTGTGTTTTCATTTCCATTTGTCTCTGGGTATTTTTTTGATTTCCCTTTTGATTTTTTGATTGACACATTCATTGTTTACTTGCATGTTATTTAACATTTGTGTTCTTTCCAGATTTTTTCTTGTTCTTGATTTCTCATTTCCTAGCACTGTGGTCAGAAAAGATGCATGGTATGACCTCGGTTTTTTGATTTTCTTGACACTTGTTTTATGGCCTAGTATGTGATCTATTCTGGAGCATGTTCCATGTGCACTTGAGAAGAATGTGTATCCTGCTGTTTTACGATGGAATGTTCTGTAAAATATCTGTTAAATCCATCTGGTCCTATGTGTCATTCAAAGCCATTATTTTCTTGTTGATTTTCTGTTTGGGTGACCTATCCATTAATGTTAGTGGGTATCAAAGTCACCTCCTATTTTCGTATTACTATCCATTATTTCTTTACATTTGTTATTTGCTGCTTGGTGTATTTGGGTGCTTCCATCTTGATTGCATAAGTATTTACAATTGCTGTATATTCTTGTTGTACTGTTTCCTTTATGAATATATAGTGTCCTTTGTCTTTTGTTACCATTGTTGTTTTAAAGTTTATATTGCTACTCTGACTTCCTTTTCACAACCATTTGCATGATAAATGTTTTTCTATCCCTTCATTTTTTAATCTGCACGTGTATTTAGGTCTGAAATAAATGTCTTATATGTGGCATATACATGGGTCTTGCTTTTTAATCTATTCTGTCACCCTCTGTCTTTTGGTTAGAATGTTTAATCCATTTACATTTAAAGTAATAATTAATAGGTATGTACTTATTGCCATTTTGTTACTTGTTTTATGGTTGGTTCTGTTCTGCTCTTCTGTTGCTCTCTTCTCTTATAGTTTTCAGGCTTTCTGTAGTGACACACTTGGATTCCTTTTTTATTTTTTGCAATCTAATACCAGTTGTTGATTTATGGTTACCACTAGGTTTATATATAACATCTCATGCAAATAGAAGTCTATATTAACTTAAGTCTTTTAAGTTTGAATTTATTCTTTGCTCTCTCCTCCCTTCTTAAATTTTAGTTATATGGTATCATTTTTTTATTTTGTAAATCCCTTGATTAATTTTTATAGATACCCTTAAGTTTATTACTTTTGTGCTTCTTACTTTTCTTACTTCTACTTCTGGTATTTCCACTCAGAGAGTCTCCTTTAACATTTCTTATAGGACTTATTTAGTGGTCATGAATTCCTTTAACTTTTGTTTGTCTGGGAAACTCTTGTCTCCTTTTATTCTGAATGATAGCTTTGTTGGAATGAGTAGTGTTGGCTGCAGATTTTCTACCTTCAGTGCTCTGAATATATTGTGGACTTTTGGGCCTGCAAAGTTTCTGCTGGAAAATCATCTGATAACCTTATGGGGTTTCCCATTATATGTAACTGTTTTCTTTTCTCTTGGTGCTTTTAAAATTCTGTTTTTATCAGCACTTTTTGCCATTTTAATGCATGTGCCTTGATGTGGACCTCCTTGGATTGATTTTGTTGGGGCTCTCTGTACCTCTGGATATGGATTTCTGTTTCCTTCCCAAGATTCAGGAAATTTTCAAGTATTATTTCTTCAAATAAATGTTCTGCTCATTTTTCCTTCTCTTCTCCTTCTAGGACCTCTTTAATGTGAGTGCTGTTATGGTTGATCATGTTGCTGAGTTTCCTAAGTCTATTTTCATCTTTTATTATTTTTTCTCTCTCTTGTTCAGCTTGATTGCTTTCCATTACTCTTTCATGTAGGCCACTGATCCATTCTTCTTCTTTTTCTAGTCTACTATTATTCCATCTAGTGTATTTTTAATTTCAGTTATTGAGTTCTTCATGTGTGACTGGTCTTTTTTTGTGTGTGTTTTCTATCTCTTTTTAAGGGGCTCATTGAGATCGTCCATTTTTTTTCTCAAGTTCTATGAGTATCTTTATGACCATTACTTTAAATTCTCTATTAGGCATATTACTTATCTTTGTTTCATTTAGCTCTCTTGTTGTGTTTTTTTTCCTGTTCTTTCATTTTGGGCATATTCCTCTCTCTCCTCATTTGTGTAACTCTCGGTGTCCATTTCTATGTGTTAGTAAAGTCAGCTATGTCTCCTGTTCTTGAAAGTGATGGCCTTATGAAGAAGACACATGTAGTACCCTGTGGTACAATGTCTTCTGTTCACAAGACCCTGGTGCTTCAGGAGTGTATCCTATATGTATCGTGTGCCCTACTGTTGTTGCTGACCTACTTTTGCCTTCATTCTAGGTATCTGCAATAGCCCCCCTTGACTATTGTGGGCAGGTTTTGGTCCCTGTGTTGTTATTGGGCCAGTCTGGGTCTCCCTTGGTCTCAAGTTGAGTCAGACAAAGCATTTGTCAGAGATACAGTAGCATTCAACTGCAGAGAACACTCTGTATTATTTCCCTGAGAAGCTTTCATTGGTGGGTGGGACCTGTAGTCAGACTAGGTGTGTGCCCACAGCCCACTGCTGGGGCCACAGTTATAGTGGTCTCTGTGGTTATCTTCTCCTCTACCCAGAACAGCAGTCACTTTGGAGTGATGCTGGCCCCTTCTGGGGCAGCTTACATACTGCCAGGCTGGTGACACTGCTTTGGTTGGGCTCTGGCCAAGGTTGTATTGAAGGGTGTAGGTCTTCAGGAGAATGTGAGGTGAGTTATGGGGGAGAACTTATGCCCAGACTTGGATGGAGGGAGCATTTCCATAGGGGAGTTTTGGGTTGGGGTGTGCTCTTAGCAAGCTTGGTGGAGAGTATTTTGTTGTGTGGTTCCTGCAGGTATCTGTGTAACTAATCTGGGGGTGGAGAGATGGAAATGGTGCCCACTGGTTTTTTATTCTTAGAGAAGTCTTCTAAAGATCCCTGCCCCTCCAGCACATGTTCTGAGATTAGTAAATAAATCTTCCCATATACCCCAGGAGTTTTTCCAACTGCTGCTTTTTTTGCTGTATCTCAGCAGGGCTCTTGTTGTGTTGTCTATTTAAGGACAGGGACTCAGTATTCTATAGCCCTCCTGGCTCCCACAGAACCCAGCTGCTTATTTTTAAAGTTGCACGTGTTAAGCCTTATTGATTGTAACAACTCAAAATATTATGCCCCTCTAGTTTTCAAAGGCAAATGTTATGGGAATTTGTCTACCCTGTGCCTAAGATGCTTGGTATGAAGGTCTGCTTCTCTTCCCTATCTGAACCTGTGTGGTCCTTTCCTCCCTCTGATAGTCCTATAGGTCTGTTTAGCTCCTGACTGCATCTCTGCTCCTCTTACCCTCTTCGGTGTGGACTCTTCTCTACATTTAGCTGTGGAGATCCAGTTCTGTGGCTCTTCAGGTTATTTTCTGGGTTATACTTACGTGGATGTTATCTAGTTTTATCCATGGGACAAGGTGAACTTAGAATCCTCCTACCCTGTCATCTTCCTCAGAAGTCTAAGGTGAGTTCAGTTTTGTTTTCTATAGATTTATTTTTATAGTAACATTTTAAATATCCAATTTTTTGGACCATTTAGAAATAAATCTAGAAACATAAGATTTCTGCCTTACCTTGGGGAAAAATGTGTAGGGTGATACATTTGTGCAGTCTTATCAAAAAAGTAATTGTATTTGGGGTGCCTGGGTGACTCAGTTGGTTGAGTATCTGACTTCGTCTCAGGTCATAATTTCCCAGTTGTGAGTTCGGGCCTCATGTTGGGCTCTGTGCTGACAGCTCAGAGCCTGAAGCCTGTTTCGGATTCTGTGTCTCCCTCTCCTCTCTGCCCCTCCCTTTCTCATGCTCTGTTTCTTTCTCTCTCTCTCTGTCTCAAAAATAAATAAACATGTAAAAATTTTAAGAAAAGTAATTGTTTTCATCTTTCCATCAAAGGGAAAGCACAACTATCAGTCAAGAATATGTGAGAAGGTCTGGATACATAGTAATGGCTTTTATTTAATGGAGTTAGAGTGAATTTTCACCTTTAGTTAAAAGTGGGTCTTTGCTTATTGGATGCTAGCTTTCATATTTAAATTGCATTCATACTTGATCTTTTGGCCAACACAGCAAGAGACAAGTTAAAAAAATCTATTCCTCTTAATTTAAAGGCAGCGATTAAAGGAGATTCAGAGCTTTGAAACTGTTGTGAGTATTCTACTTAAGAAAATAAACACTAATTGAAAGGACTAATCAAAAGCTCATCATCCTGAAGGGCACTTAGATAGTTCACAAGTGTGCAGCTTAGGTAGACAAGGTGTTCTTATGAGGACTTCCTCATTCTAAGTACAGAGACCTTAAGCTATGCATTATCTGATTCCTCATAAGGAGTGCCTTTTTATGATGTGAAAATATATCTGCCAGTAATTTCCTTCTTAATTTTTCAGGTACTTTATAGAAATAATTCATCCTTAATCAGTAATAAAAATCTTACATATTTTAACATTTCCTTCAAGAAAGACTTCCTTTTGCCAATCTGTACTCTGTGTGCATTGAATTCTATCAGAGTCTTTACAAATATTTGGGCAAATAAGTTATCATTGCCAATAAAATTGTGCTCTTTAAACAAATGAATAATCAAACACAGTCCTCTTTATTGTGCTCACACAGTTTTTCCTGTCCTCGTAGAGTGGCCTTCTTGGTTTAAACCATTATCTCACGGGCTTAAAAAATATAGAGATGAAAAAGCCATTTGAAGATGGTTTTTCAGATAATTCTAGATGATTCAGACAATTTCCTAAGCAATAAAACTTCCTGTAAATGGAATTTTCTCCTTACCAGACTATAAATCAATACTTGTTGGCTCTAATGATGAATTGGTGATAAAGGAAATCTAACAACTGTTATCTGATGAGAAGATCATTGTTGGGTTGATAGTGGGGAATGGGGGTTTACTGATTATCTGGGAAGGTTGTTTTTGAGACTGCTGCTGTCAATGGAATTTTGTTGGTCATTACAAGTGTACAAGTGCAAAATTGGGTAAAGTGAACAAGATTGGAATGCAATTCAGCTACATAGTCCACACAATCTGATATGGATGTTTAAAAAGTATTATGGAAAAAATTATAATCAGTGTGCATATAAATGTTGCAAAATTTGGTAGCAGAAGGAATTTAGTTTCCTTCCCCAGATGCTAAATCACCCATTTATAGCTGCTTTTGTGTTGTCTTCTGGTTTTGCAGTCACATTTGCCTTTTCACTATTATATTGAATTCAGTATAAGGACGCAACTTTCTTTTCAAATTTAAATGAACAAAAAATATTTCAAGTTCAAATTCTCAGTACATAGGCCATTAAATTTTCAAAGGTATTGCCACCAGTCTTATGATTAATGAGAAAGGAGTCCAAAGAGTGGGAATTCATCTTCAAACCTCATTATGGTAAAGTTTTAAGAAGGTGTAATCAAATTCTTTCATTTTATCAAATTCTTTGCAATGAATTCTTAGCTGGCTATAGAATTGTTGCTATTATAAATCTCATGGAAATATATCTCATACGGTTTTCTGACCATTATTTTCAGTTTTCTCCATCTATCAGCAGGGAGACCTATACCTTCTAGGTCTCTGCCACTAGTACATGATGTTCTTTTTATGCCCTCCTGCCCTTACACCTCCCAGTAAACACATTGCACAAAAATTGAATTTATTAGAAAATGTATGATTTGTTTATTTTCTGAGTAGCCA
This sequence comes from Felis catus, assembly GCF_018350175.1. NCBI lineage: Eukaryota > Metazoa > Chordata > Mammalia > Carnivora > Felidae > Felis > Felis catus. Next base: position 87,487,992 of record NC_058372.1, read on the forward strand.
TCTTCAGAAACCTAAATAGGACACCAGGGTTACTTAGAGCTTTAGAAGGCCCTTCTAAGATTGCTGTGAGATTATTATAAAATCATGTTTTAAATTGGACTATATAAAGGTACTATTTTTTTAAGTTTCTTTATTTTGAGAGAGAGGGAAAGAGCACATGTGCACACATTTGCACAAATGGGGAGGGGCAGAGAGAGAGAATCCTAAGCAGGCTCCGTGCTCAGCACAGAGCCTGACCAGGGGCTTAATCTCATGAACCATGAGATCGTGATCTAATCTGAAAATAAGAGTGGGACCCTTAACCAACTGAGCTACCCAGGCTCCCCTAAAGGTACTATTTTGTAGGTAAAAATAATATATCCAGTTGTCACACTTAGAGAGTGAAAGGAGGAATTATTAATACTTAAGATAATAAGTATAACGGATATCGTCCAGGCAAAGCAGAGTGTATGTTCACCCAGTAATAACAGTACCTACTATATAGGGCTCTTGTGAAAATTCAGTGATAAAATGTATGTAAAAAATTTAGCCCTCATGTGGGAAACATTCAATACATGGTAGCTGTTCATATTGTTATTTCTCATGCCTCCAACTTTGGCCAACAAAACAAGGAAATCACATTGACATTTATTCTTTTACTAGATGTTGCTAGGTCTAGCAACGAGGTAATGAGAATTTAATTATATAATCATATGGAAACCATTTGAGAGGGAAAGGGACTCTATTTAATTATGTCTGCTATAGTGATTCTCCACCAAAAGAAGGGAAATCTGTTTTTAAAATTTAAAAATACAAGATACCCTATCCTGTCTTCTCCATATACCCAGTTCCCTAACTTCATAGTTACTTTCACAAAAAGCTACTTCTACTGACTGGACTGTGTCGTTGCTCTTAAGTTTACTGTGGTGGAAAAAATTAGGGAGTAACTAATTTATTAGATTGATAGTTTCTTGAAAGCAGTGATTTTTCTATTACTTATTTCCTATGCTTATCACAGGACCCAGCACACAGTAGGAACTACTACTATCAATATCAACATCAATATATATTATATAATATCAATAAATATTTGTTAAATTAATGAAAGTATGAACAAGTAGATTTTAGCGGCTGAAAGTCAACACTATGCTGTAGTAGTCTATATTGTTACTCTATAACCAATGTTCTATCATGATAGAGAAACTTCCTACACTCCAGCTAGAATTTGTAGAGTCATAGAATCAAGGAATTTAGGGATTTCATAGCTGCAGTTGGTGCCACATTTGGAGCTGTTGACTATTTAGATTGGTTTCTTGTTTTAACTGATTGTAAAAAAAGAATCAATAAAGCTAATCTCCGATATTCCCAGTAAGGCTTCCTGCTATACACCCTACAAATTTCAAACTTGGAAGTGTCAGGTATAAGTGTAAGTACAGTATGCAATGTTGACATTGTTTATTAAGATTCAGCATCCCCATTGAAGTATTGAGAATTATATACAAATTCCTTTTATATATGAAAATGGAAAATATAATTCCATAGTACAGAATTCTGAAGGCCTCATATTAACCCAGTCATCTGTCACTTGCTATCATAGAGCTGGATTTGGGACACTATGCAGGTACACTTCCCTTTTTCTATCATCCCTCATGTTATTTATAGTTGATCCAAGTTTTTAAAAAGGGCTTCGCAGGTAGCTTTGGTTAATGGTATTAATGCTCTTAATGTCAGGGGAAATACGTGTTGGATCATTTTTGCAAAACCTCTTCAGGGATTATCTGTTGTTTTAATCTGTACAAATCAGTGCATACATGTTAGTGCTGTTGTATCTATTTCTGATTTTTGCTTCCAGATCTTAGAGTCAGCAACCCTGTGCCCGAGGGTAGAGAAAGAGTTGGTAGAGAGTACCACTCTAACACTGATGTTCAGACCTAGGGATTCCTTTCTCACCCCACCAAATTTGGTTTCATCACAATGGATAAATCTATCTCTCATGTTTGAGGGTCTAAATTGTTGTCAGTGAAAGGTGCAGGTTGGTAGAAGCCTATGTCTGTGTGTGATTGATGGACTTTAGAGCAGGTTGTTCAAAAGATTTATGGCAGGGCACCTGTGGAACCTGAGTCACAGAAGTATATCGCAGGGAGGATATGGGAAGGATGAGTTTTTGGCCTTGCTCACTACTAACTTCTGGCTGAATCAAGAGACTAATATGATGTTGCTAACTGCCTCCCTGAGCCAAAAAACCAAGAAAAACTCTTTCTGCTTATATTCCTTTTTTTCTTTCCCTCACTTTGTCCTGTAAAACTTACCCTCCTTGTTAGTTCTTAAAGGAAAGAGAAACTGAAAATTCACATTTTTTTATTACATAAATGATAGATGTTAACATTTTCTACAACTTTTCACTTTCTGCTAAGAAACCAAGTTAAAATAAATTGAGAAAAATGTTTCTATTATTTTAAAATTATGATATTTGTGTATACACTGTGAAAATGATAAATCATATCACAGGAATACATAAATGATCAAAATGTCATAAGTGGGTCCATAGGAAAAGCTACAGGGGATGAATAAATGCCAATAGTACTATGAAACTAATTTAGCAAGACTTAAGGTCAGTTAGTAAGTCTATGCTTAATAAAAGCAATCCTCTTCTGGGGGTATGGGTGGATATCATAGATGAATGGTCAAGATTTGCACATTTCTAGGGTGGGCCATCCTTTCCTAAGTGCCAGGGAGTTCAGAGCTGTCTTGTAGACTTGGCATAAGACACCAAACTCATTTTACAGTGGAAAATTTGGCTTAGGCAGAAACAGGAATTTTTTTTTTTTTTATTTATTTTTGACAGAGAGAGAGAGAGTGGGAGCACAGGCTGGGGAGGGGCAGAGAGAGAGGGAGACACAGAATCTGAAGCAGGCTCCAGGTTCCGAGCTGTCTGAACAGAGGCAGATGCGGGGCTCGAACTCACGAACCATGAGATCATGACCTGGGCCAAAGTCGGACGCTTAACCAACTGAGCCACCCAGGCACCCCAGAAACAGGAATAGTTTTACATATCACAGAATTAATCATCCACAGTAGTTTATATCTTTAAAGGCAGTATAGCGTACAAGCCACCAGACTCACAGAAAAGCCAATACTACACATTGTATACTGTTATTAATCCCTCTCTTTGATTTAGGGACCCCAAACAAACAAACAAACAAAAATACCTCTAAGGCCATGTGAGTTCTAATTTCTGCTTCAGCTTCCTACATTCTTTGACACTAGCCATTTTACTTCTCTCCATTTCATTTTCCACATCTATAAGAAGAGGAAACAATATTGGATAATTGCAAAGCAAACATAAATGACTGCATTCATGTTAAATCATCTCTTAGAAGTGTGTGAATAAGATTAATACTAATTTAAACATTTGATCAATAAAAAATGATGGATGCTATTTTCTATTGTTTTGTGTATTGTTACAAATAAGGGGCAATTGCATGCCAAGAATAGTAGAAAAAATATGACTGTGTTAGATATATTCCTGGTTTGAGCAGTGAGATTTCTTATTAAGGAAAGATATTAGAATGGTTTATGAAGTTTATGAACTTGTAATTTGCTCCTGTAATTAGATGAGACTCTGTCAGACCCATCCTTCTACAATTTCATAATTGAGGGCCTTCTGCCTACAATAGAGTGTTGAATCAGATATACATATGCTTAATGGACTAACTATTTTAAAGATTGGCCATGGCTTATGCAAAATAAGAACAATCCTTAGAACATTTTAAAGGCTTCCTGCCACAAATTGCTTTTGCAATTTTCATTTCATTTTTAACTATAAAGTTAAGGCATCTTTAGTTATTTTTATTTTAAATTGCTCCTGCTGTTGTTCTCCTCCTAGGAAGTAGCCACTATTCTTTTCCTTTCTCCTGGCCATTGTAATCTTTCTTACATGAATAAAAACAAAGTAGTTTATTTTAAAAAAAAGAGTTTTTAAATCCTCCCTTGCAATTGTAAGGAAAATGCCTTACCATTATCAAATTGAGAAAAGGATAATGTAGTGCAGTTACAAGTGAGTTTTATCAATGAGTGTTTTCCTTGGTGTTCTTGTTTTCCAGAAACTCTTTCTGTTGCATCCTTTAACATCTGTGGCTGCAAAAGTTAATTCTGAAAACAAAGTAGATGTGGAAAGGCAGGTGATTGATCAAAGCAAAAATTAAAATTGGGTACCAGTGGCACAATCTCTTACTTTTTGGCCCACAGGAGTCCTGATACAAATTAATTGTTTCTGTGATTCTTAGACCTTCATCAATCAGATGTAAATTACACCATGCATGATTGGCTGCCTTTCCATTCTCAGTTCCCCATAGAGAGCTGTTGGCGGCCAACTGCTATAGAGGGCTCAGTAGAGCAGCAGCCTGTCCGTGGCCGCTCTGGGACAACAAACAGAGCACTGCAGCTGACTTGCAATCACAATAGCATGCCTGAGGATGCAGCCAGCACCCTTCCAGAGTAATTTTTGTTTAGGGCACAAGAGACATTTTTCAAACCAAGTATAACGTTACCAAACCTTGTGTGGCCAAGGTTTGCTTTTTAAATGTGGTTTCAGATCAATCTAAAAAAGATACTAGAGCACAGAGCCCTAACAGACAACAGGATTGAACATGAAATTAATCTCAAGATTGATTAGGGAAAAACAAATATAGACACCTCAAAAACAGGTTTCCTAAGATACTTTATGTACCTTTAGAGGCAGCAGAAATAATAATAGCTGAAACTTAATTAAAGTAACATAAAAGACCCCAGCAAGGAGACCTTGTGACCACATTTGTAGCTGAGAACCGAATTTAGCCCCAAGAAATATGAGATCTACTTTTCATCTCACAGCAATTTACCATTTCAAAAAAACTCGTATAAAAGATGTGATTAGAAGCTACAGAGTTGCCTTACTTTATATGTAAAGAAATAAGGATTTGAAAATGTAGAAGGGTACCTTTTCAAAGAAACATCACAATTAAAATTTAAACAAATATTGGGAAATGAGAAAATTGGGATGACCTGGATACATGAAAGATGTAGATTTTTTTTTATCTTAAAGCATTCATTCAGATCTTCCTGGACTTGTCTTCACTGTAAATTATTTGTGTTTATGGATTGCATACTTAAAAAAATACCTGATAAATGCTATTTGAAGACAGTAGATTGGCCTTTAGGGCCGGAGTCATGGAATAAGATTGCCTGGATTCAAATCTTGTCTAAGCCATTGTGTGACTTTGATGAATTACTTAACTTGTCCAGTATTTGGTTTCCTTATCTATAAAATGGACATAAAAATTGTTCATATTTCAGTAGATCCTGTGGAATAAATGAGGTAATTCATTTTCAGCAGTGCCTGATGCTCAGGAAATGTTAAATACATGTTCATTATCATTGTTATTTCATATGCATTATCTGTAACTCACTTAAACCATTATAAGAAGTGAAAATTTTCCTTCTAAGAAATGATTTCTCAATTGAAACATGAACAACTTCTTAGATAGGAAACCCCTATAGGTTTCCAGGGACACATAGAACTGTAAAATACAATTTCTGCTTCTGTAGCTTATATTGGCTTGCTATTGAGAGGCTGCTCTGTGATTATATTATGAACTCTCATTACTGGGTAATAATGTTTATTTCTCAGTGTTTGAGGATTATAGAAGTAAATAATTGAATGAGATGACATTTGTGAAAGTGCTAAATAGGGTCTGGCTCACAGTAGGTTCTAAATAAATATTAACTGTTTAGTATTTTATTTTTATTTTTTTGTCTTTTTAAGTAGGCTTCACACCCAGCATGGAGCCCAACATGGGGCTTAAACTAACAACCCAGAGATCAAGACCTGAGCTGAGGTCAAGACTTGAGCTGAGCTCAAGAGTCAGACACTTAACCAACATAGCTACCCAGGTACCCCAATATTAGCTTTTTAGATACACCCTTACTTTCTGTAGAGCAAAGGGAACCTATGTTTAATGCTCCAAACAAAGAACTATTTTTCACCATGCCATTGAAGCTTGAGATACTCCTAAAACCATATAATATATATATATATATGTATATATATATATATATATATATATATATATATATATATATATATAACCTTTTTTCCCATGGCAATTATCTTCCAAACACTGTGGGACCATCACCTAAAGGTTCCTGAGTGGTAGTATCTACTCTAAAGATACTGGGACCTTATAATGTCAGTGGAGACAATTGGACTAGAAGAAAAGAGCATATGAAGTACCTTCTGGGTGCTTAGGAAATCTCGCTGTTATTGGCTGGCTATAGGTAAGCAAGCACTCATGTTGAGAAACCCCACTTGGCCAGGAACTTCAGCTGGTGTCTTAGAGCTAATGGCAGATACCACTTGACAGCCAGCAAAAAACTGACTCTCAGTCCTCCAACTGCAAGGAACTGAATGCTGCTAACAACTATTTGATCAGGGAAGCAGGATCCCTCCCCAGCTTATATTCCAGATGAGAACCCAGGCATGGCCAATATGTTGAGAGACTGAACAGAGGACTCAATTAAGCCATTTCTAGATTTCTGACCTACTGAAATTGTGAGATAATAAATGTTTTTTTAAGCTGTTAAATTTGTGGTAATTTGTTATGCAGGAAAAGAAAACTAATAGATTTTTTTTCCTCATTTAATCTTAAGGCAAAGTCCTTGTTTCATAGGAAAGTGGCTTTTAATTTAGGTACCAATGACTTCTTGGATTGAAACTTACTGAACTATATGAGGCACATTTACAGCTAAAAATCCCTTAACTTCCGCTCTATTATCTATACGCAAAGATAAGTCTGAATCCTCATTCTGCCACTATTTGATAGCTATATTCTCTCTGAGCCTCAATTTCATCAGCTGTAAAATGGAAATAATTGCACCTAGGTTTTAGCATTATTCTAAGGATTGCCTGAGATAGCCAACAAAAAATGATTAGCATAGTATAAAGTTAATAACAGATCAATAAATTATAACTGTTTTTCTTAATAATATTTGGGGACGACCTTGTATTCTTAGGTTTTGTACAATGCCAATGCATGTAGTGAATTAAGAGGTAGATATGAAAGCATTAACCATTAAATATATTCTTATAATAATTTTTTATGATGAATACCCTTTTTATGATAAAAAGATTTGGTTCATTGATGTTTAATATACCGAGATACCATGTGATTGAAAAGTTGGTTTTCTTTTTTTCAAAAACATTTTTTATTTATTTTTTGAGAGAGAGACAGGGTGTGAACAGGGAGGAGCAGAGAGAGAAGGAGACACAGAATTTGAAGCAGGCTTCAGGCTCTGAAGTGTCAGCACAGAGTCCGACATGGGGCTCGAACTCACAAACCACGACATCATGACTGGAGCCAGTCAGACACTTAACTGACTGAGCCACTCAGGTGCCCCAAGAAGTTGTTGAAAAAAAAAAACATGAAGAAAGTAACATTTGTTTAAGAACCTTTTCCATGTGAAAACCAAAATCCTGAATTAGAAGGGGGGGAAAAAAAGACAGGCCTTAACTGCACCTATTCACAATATCATTTAAAACCTAACATTCTTTTTGAAGGGCTCTTCTACTCTTTCCCTTCTATACCACTGCTTCAAATCAACAGAGAAACTATTATAAGGAATTCTGACTCTTTTTCTTTCACAATTAATGCAACATAACTTTTGTACATTTACGTACAAAAGCACTTTTGTGCTTTATGAGATACCAGGAAATTTGATTTTTGCTATGTCTACAAAATAAGTATTTTAAAAATCTTTAGGGGCGCCTGGGTGGCTCAGTCGGTTGAGCGTCTGACTTTGGCTCAGGTCATGATCTCGCGGTCTGTGAGTTCGAGCCCCGTGTTGGGCTCTGTGCGGACAGCTCAGAGCCTGGAGCCTGCTTCGGATTCTGTGTCTCCCTCTCTCTCTGCCCCTCCCCCGCTCATGCTCTGTCTCTCTCTCTGTCAAAAATAAATAAACATTAAAAGAAATCTTTAAATATTTTTTCTTTGTATTGCAGTACAACTAATGAAAGATCCTTTCTTTTAGAAAATCAGATGAAATAATATTTTAATCATACCAGTATTTCTTCTTGTCTATTTGGTTCTTAGTCAATGATTACCTACGCCATGCCATGCCATGGTCATCCCATGCCATGGACAATCCCAGGTAATAGGAATAGGGTGGTAAACTGTAAAATGCCCCAAACCATAACTTGTACCAGCGTCCCAGGATTTAAGACTTTGATTTCAACAGTAGTGCAAGCAAGGTGAAGAGCCTTTGAGTGGCTTACAAAAAACACTAAGATGTGGCATTCAGCACTACAATGCAGGAACCATCTCTGATTGTTGTTTTTTTTACTTCTTTTTCCTGAAAGTCAAAGATATGCAGGATAGTATAGTAAAATATAAACAAATGGTGGTGTAGAAATAAATACATGCACAGATGTTTGAGAGTAATGACCGGATTTTATTAATCAAGGTTTTATGTATAAACTCTTGGTTCTTCCCTATACCCAAATAGTTGCAAAGCAAATAAATATTAGACACCCATGCATTAATGAAGCCTGATAATTAGTCCTAAGTTCTGCTTAGTTTTGGCCCTTAAGCATATGAACATATTTAATTTTTCAGAGTTAAGCTTACACTAGAAGTGTAAACTGATACATATAAGATGTACAGTTATTACTATATATTGGTATATAAGTACATAGGAGTAGAAACATAGATGCATCACATATATTTTTGTACAACAGATGGCCACAGGAGTAATGGACTTTGAAGAGGGCTGAAACACCTTGTGGTAGACTGTGCATTCTAAACAATATTTGCTGCCCTTTCCTCCTGGCCACACCCTTCTTCCCTTTCCTACTGGCCACACCCCCTGATGTCAGCATTGGGGTGAGATTTGCTTTGGTCAGTGTAACGTGGTAACAGTGATGTGTACCACTTCCTAACAAAAGCTTTAAGAGCCCTCATGTACTTCCATATTACTCCTTTCCCTCAAGTTTCAGTGAGCAGTTGCTGCTTCACCCTGGCTCTTTCATTGAAGAGAATTTTTTTTTTTAACGTTTATTTATTTTTGAGACCGAGAGAGACAGAGCATGAACAGGGGAGGGGCAGAGAGAGAGAGGGAGACATAGAATCTGAAACAGGCTCCAGGCTCTGAGCTGTCAGCACAGAGCCTGATGTGGGGCTTGAACTCACGGACCGTGAGATCATGACCTGAGCCGAAGTCGGACGCTTAACCTGAGCCATCCAGGCGCCCCTTGAAGAGGATATTGAATAGAGCAGCAGCCAATCCAGAAATGATATGTGAGCAAGAAATAAACATGTTGTAAGTTATTGAAAAATAATCTTTTTTTGTTACTTCAGCATACCCTAACTTAAGTTGGAGGGAACAGACAACATAATAGCTAATAGTGAGTAGTTTCTGTGGGCCAGTAATGATGTTTGTCATTTTCACACTTGTCTCACATGATCTTCACAATAATTCCATGAGTTAAAATGATTACTTCCCCTTTTCACAACTGAGAAAACTGCAGCTCATCAAATTTGTGCAGGTTTGAATAACTAAAAAGATACATAAAATATAAATAGGGACATAAGTCTGCCTAAATTCTAAGTTTCACCCACAGAGTCCTGCCTTATGGAACTTTAGAATTAGATATCATATAGTACAATATGTTCATTTTACAAAAAAAATTAAACTCAGGTTCTCAATTGTCATATATAGTTTCATTAGCTAGATATAAATCTGACACTAAAACCATTCATCTTCTGAGCTAGAATTCAAACCTTTAATGTCATGGTTGCCTGGGTGTGCATAAGTGCACCTGTGTGTATCTACTGAGTCATAGGTAAAACTATATCTTTGTAAATATGGAATATATGGGGCACATATATCATATTTATATGTATTTTTGATATTAGGGCAATACACTTTAAGAATTAGCTTATTGTAGCATGTATTTTACTAATATGATAGTGTAGTACCTAGATAATGAAAATGTTTTGAATTATTGTTTTATATCCTATACTAAGAGTCATTTTGATTTATATGTTATGGACTCTTGATTATTATATAGTGTCACTTACTATGATTTCCTTTTTCCCTTTGATTATAACAATATAAACAGGATTATCCTATTTCTTAAAGATGACTTAAATTTGATATATAGAATAAGAATTCTATTTGCATCCAATTAAAAATGTAGTTATACATTATTTAGAGAAATAGTTTAGCTTTATTAAATGAAATATACAAATCCAGTTTTTTCTTAAGTTAGGAATATCTATTTAAAAAGAAAAGTTAAAAAATATTCCTTTTATACAATCTTGCATGTGCCATAAAGCCTATTAATAGGCATTTTGTTTACATATTTTTATCTCAATTATCTATGCCCATAGGACTCATTCAATCAATTTTTCACTAAGTAGTTTTCAAAATATAATTACTCTTATGGGTAGGTCTATGAACAGCAGTGTCATTTACACTATAGTTCACTAATTGCACTTCGAAGCCATTATAATGAATTATACCAGTACATTCTTCAAGAAGATCAGTTAGTGCTAATCATTTGTATCACATATATCACTTAGAAGAGATCCATCCATAAAAGTCTTTCATTTACAGCCTCATTTCTTTTTAATTCTCTTATAATACAAGTTATAGCTGTAAATATATACAGCATGTGTTTTTGTTACCTGTTAGTTAGCCTAGTGGACTTTAATTCTGAGTTAAGTATTCAAATCTGAGACAAATAATATTCTATAGTAGGAGCATAATTATTTACTTTGAGATTCTGTGCAATAATTATTCTTACATTGTTAAATTATTACTATATATAATAGTTTCTATTTGAATCAGATCTTAAGATAATAAGTAAATAAAATCTCATTTCCCCTACATTTTTTTTATCATCCCCCTCAGTGTCCCCAGATCATATTTTTGCATTTCTTTTCATGTTCAGGAGAACTGGTATTTAATGTGTCTCTCACTTAAGGTTAAGTGACAAGAATGTTTATGTTTTTAAACATATATACATATATATATATAATGGGAATATTTTACAGTTAATGAATGTACATAATAGCTTATAAGCATACTGTTTTATGATAAAATAATTTTGTAGACCCAGTTTCATGACAGAAGATGACATAAGTACATTGATAAAAATGTTAAAGAGTCTCCTTTAAAATATTACTTATTTGTAAAATGTACCTATTAGGTGTTGTGTCTTCAATTGTTACAGAAATTGAGAAAGATTCTTATGAGAATCCTTTTTATTACTTTCACATATGTGAAAAGGCAAGTACAGTTTGAGTATTGTAGAAGCTGATTCAATGTGAAGTATCGATTTTCTATTAAAACTGTTTTTTAGACATAATATTTTTTTCTTAAGGAAAGAAAGGTCATGTTGTCTGTTATCATAATTTGAATTTCTGACCTCATCTTGTAAAATCAAGAGTAGAAGAGAAAAGAAGGTGGCTTTTGTGATTCCTTATGAGATGCAGTGAAACCTGACAATAATGTATAGCTGATTCTGGTTAAAGTTCAGATTCTACACAGTATCATATTTAATCCATCCCTAAATAATACTTTTGTCCCTATTTTATAGATAGTAAAACTGAGACTCAGAGAAGCAACTTGCTCAGTATTACACAGTTGTAATACAGCACTAGGCTTTAAAATCATTAGTTTTACTCCAGAATTATAACATCTGTGTTATACTGAATTTTGGTGTGTGATTGAATATTGAGATGTGGCTATAGCAGGTTATGGTATAAAGCATACTCATAAAACTCAATTTTGCTGTACAGGTCTTGACCAATATGCAAAATTATATGTTTGTGTTTGCCTGTTATTTGTTACACTTATGTAGGGGAAAAATGGACCAGTCCCCTCCATCCTTATAAACACCCAGAAGTAAGAAAACATTTAGCAGTGTGGTCTCGAGATATCTTACCTTGAAAGAAAAATGAACACCTTAAAGTTACTCTCCAATTGATATGCTTAATAATACAGTAAAATCTCATTTTAAAATATATTAAACATGTATTTAAACCAAATTGGTTTCCCAAAACACCTTCTAACAAAAGCCCAAGATTAGTAGTTCTATCTCCTAACACCAGGAGTAAACCTAACGTTTATGTTAAACTTACATTTATGTTACTGCTATCTTATTTAAAAAAAATACTGGTATGTAGGTTATATCTTGGGTTGTTTTGGTTTTCTGTTTTGGTAGAAATTCAGAGAAGAGCTATTCTGTTCAGCATTCAAATGGAAAGCTGGACATGGAAGTCAGGATTTCTATTTCTAAGAATGCCATAACAGGGACTAGATTTATCCTTTCACTTAAATTTAAAAACTGAACAAATACATGAAACAATGGTTTTCAGAGTTTGGGCAAGAGACAGCACAGGATAATAATTCCTGAGAGAAGAAAGACATCAAGAAGTACCCTATGATCACTCTAGCATATTGACTGGAAAGCATTTCCAGGATGCAGCCCAGGTAAGGGCAATTTGAACAGAGACTCCTGGTTTCTTGCTGAGTTAAGGAGACAGAAATTTGGGGTTGGGGAGTCCAAGAACACTAGAAATAGTGGGGCAAAAGAAAGAGGAGGGAGCCACAGAGAGTTCTGAGATGTACAGAGGAGTCCCCTTGAGTCTTTGGCTGAGTACTGATCTATGCAGATAGGTGAGGGTACTACCTGAGGCCAGGGAAAGAACCATTAGGAAAAACAACAACAACAACAACAACAACAACAACAACAACAACAACGACAACAACAGGCAGAACAATCCTGGAGGCTCACATAGGCTGGAAATAGTTTGTGTTCCTTCCTGCCAGAATGGAAAGAACTCCTAACAAGTGATGCATTGAGTAGACTCCTCAGAATAGTATCGCCTTAATAGTGGGCCCAAATTGGCCCTAGGACCCATGCTAACAGAGCTGAAAAACAAGACTCAAAGAGTCGAAATGATTGTAAATAATTTAATATGTTCTAGAATAAAATTCAGCTATATTTAATGCAATACAACAAAATCCAGGACCCAGAAAAATAAAATTTTAAATGTCTACTTCCAGTGAAAAATATCAGACATACAAAGAAACAGGAAATGATGACTCATAACTGGGAGAAGTTTAATAGAATCTAACAGAAATAGACCCAGAAATGATAGAGATGATAGAATTACCAAAGATGTTAAAACAGCCATTATAAGTAAAATTTATTACATTCAAGAGGGTAGAGGAAAGGGTGATATAAAAAGGACCCAAATTTCTAGATGAAAAATATAACATCTGAAATAAAAAAATATTGTAGTTGGAATTAATAGCAGATTAGACACTACAGAAGAAAGATCAGTTAACCTGGAAACATAGCAATAGAAACCACCTACAATGAAACACAGAGAAGAAAAAGGCTGAAAAAAAAAGAGCAGATTATTAATGACATATGGAACAATACTGTGTAGTCTAAAATACAGGTAATTGAATTTCCAAAAGACAAAGATGAGAGGACTCAAAGATATTTGAAGAAATAATTTAAAAGATTATAAAAATGCCAAACCCACAGTTCTAGGAAGCTCAATGAAGCTCCAACAGAAGAAATATCAAATGCATACAAGTAGCCAGTATAAGAATTTATAATCTCTTTATTCTAAAGAATTATTTAGATTATATTCCCATTCTATAAGTGAGGGACCTGAAGACCCGACTATTGGCTTACTCATGGTCATAGTTTATCTCTTAGGTCCTGTTGGTCACAGGACTTCCCTTATCTTGGGTTCAGCCCTGTGAGGTTTTGGGGTTCTGGCTGGTAGACCACAGTTGCCTTTTGATATGGCACCCACAGACTCAAGAGGTCAAGAATGAGTAGCTCCATATAGTCTAAGTAAATGCCACATGTATTTATGCACATGCTTTTTACATGCTGAGCTGATTCTATGCATACAAGATGCTGAGTGCTGATGAACAACTGGGAAGTGGGGATAAAATTATTTGCAAGAAATATTTGATTTTTGAGCCTATGTTAACCTGTGGAGAAAATAATAGAATTTGTAGATGAGGAAGAGAACCACAATTATTGTTTATTACGAATGATAAAGAAGAAAGAGCAATTTAAGAAATATGGTAAGAGAAATGAATCAATTGGGGAAAATGATTGAAAACTACAAAAACAAAAGAGAACAGTATACAAAGATCAACTGGTGAATCAAAATCTTTGTAACCAGGATCCAAAACTGAAGAAATGATGAATTTAGGCAGCTGTTTTTATAGAGGTGTTCCCCACTCTTCACTATTCAGTTTTCTAACATTTCCTATCTAAACTGTGTAGCATTATCACTTCTCAATTCTAATCTCTCTCTTGCTGCTTAAAATTATCATTCTTTTATTTCAAAATGTGGCTCTTATCCTTTGATTCACTAATTGGGTTTATTACCCCTGAACCCTCCTTAGCTTCTCTGTGTGATGCCTGGTGATTTTTTTTTTAAATCAGTTCTTTCCAATATTTCACATACCTCCCTCCCAGTGTTCTCCTTTCCCCAGGGTAGTTAGAACTGTGGAATGCAAAGATTCTACCTCTAGATGAAATTTGAGTTGTTTCAAGCATTGAAGATCCCTCATTAAGTGTTGAATATATAAAGTAACTTTTGGAACAAGGACATTATGCCATGAGCCATTGAAGTTTTAGAGACTATAGGAATTCTATTCTTTTGTGAGTCAGTCTTATAAGAAGTTAAAACCTTCAGAATTTTTTCTCTCCCAATCACCTTGTCATACTTCATTATCACACCTTTTCACACCATCCAACTTTTCCTAGAATAAGGATTTTTAAAATCTGGGGTTTAGAAGAAGTATGTGGATACAACTCAGAAAGCAAAAATTGCATCTTTATTTTCACTAACCTATAATGAAACTTAACATTTCTTTCACTTATGAAAGTAGGCAACAAACCACAATGGTGTTAGCAGCACTGTGACTTTAGTATTAATAGAAATCATTGATATTTTAGTATTACACTATAAGTATTATAGATAATTCAAAAATTATTTACCTTTATCACTATTTTAAATTAATATTATTAGAAATGTTGCTATATATTAATGATGAAATAATAAAGAATAAAAATTTTATCTTTTATTGGGAGAGTTTATGGCATAGATAATGATGATAGTTTCATGGATATATACTTATCTCCAAAATTGAATATCTATAGGTTTTTGTGTGTCAATCACACCCACTAGAGCTGTTTAAAAAATGATTTTCATAGTGAAATTTCAGTGTACTTGCTTTTCTATGTATGTATTTATTTTCATGAAATTAAAAACACTATTTGAGAAGGAGATTGTGGCACAAAAAGAAGTAAGAACTCCTATATTAGATAATGGTTCAGGATGGTTATGAAGGAAGGCCTGTATTGCTAACTGGAGGAAGATGGCACAACCAGCTTTCTGTCTATCATGATTTAATTAACAGATAACTAGTAAAAATGCTAATAACGTGTGTTGCCCATGCCTTAGAGGACAGAGATCCAAATTGGGAGACAGAAGTCCAAGATTCAAGTCTGGGATCAGATTCTGGGTAGGTTATCTCTCTCATATTTAGTATTCTCATTTGTAGAATAAAGGAGTTGTATTTGGTGATATTTAAGATGCCTTTCTTTTTGATATTATGTGGATTTTCCTGTGAATGTTGCTTCTAGTAGTTCTACCAAGCATTTAGTTGAGTCTGCCCAAATTGATCCATCCTGTCCTACTCCTCCCACCCCGTGACCAATATACCTGTAGGTTTTCTGATGGTCAGGAAGCTGTCACACAGTCTCTGTGTGACTGTAGATTAAGTGGTTTTATTTCATCTGAGCTTCCAATTTTCTCATTTGATGACAATAGTGATAATTATAATAACCTCTGAGAACAGTAAACATTGAGTAAAATAGCACATGTAGAACACCTAGGGGGGGATTTGGCACACAAGCAGATGTTTAATCAGTCTTCTACCTCAGTTCCTCATAGAACAGAGGAAAATGAAATATCAATATTTTGAGACTTCAGTATCGTTGTCTTTGAGATGGAGCTAATAGGCCTTAGTAAGTGGATTATGTGCGTTGTATGTACATTTGTGCAGCCAGAGTGGGACTCATGGAGTCTCTGCCTACAGTCTATCTCTTAGTAACTTATTAAAAGTAATCATTAACTTCTCTTCCCCTTCTTCTGTCTTTTTTTTTTTATTTTTTCATGCTCTTCCTTTTGGGTTAAAATGCTATTACCATTATTTTGCTATATCTTGAAACTTTTTTAAATGATATCTCTTGATGGCTGTCATTCATTCTGATGAATACAAATGGTATGGTTATTATCTCAAAGAGATTTCTTTTTTCTTTGGTGCCAAGGGAGAGTGTGTGTGTGTGTGTGTGTGTGTGTGTGTGTGTGTTATATTAATATACATATATACAGCATAAGAGACTCTTGAAAAATGAGAACAAACTGAGGGCTGATGGGGGGTGGAAGGGAGGGGAGGATGGGTGATGGGTATTGAAGAGGGCATCTTTTGGGATGAGCACTGGGTGTTGCATGGAAACCAATTTGACAATAAATTTCATATATTAAAAATAATAATATACATATATACATACAGATATAAATATTTGAAACATATTATATATACATATATACACATACATATGTATGCATATACATATATATACATACAAACATATATATACATATGTATATATTATACATATTATACATGTATTATATATGTATAATATGTATGTATATATATGCTTGTATGTATATATATACAAAACCATATGTATATATATGTTTGTATGTATATATATACAAAACCGTATATACATATGTATATATTATACATATTATACATGTATTATATATGTATAATATGTATGTATATATATGTTTGTATGTATATATATACAAAACCTTCTGCTTGTAGTTAATAATAGAATAAGTTCATTTTATCAGAATACACACTGAAAGCATTCAGGATTGTCTAAAAATGTGAAAATGCCTGCAGAGAATGTGACTATATACTGAATTTCCTTAATTTACTGTTTCTCAGACTATATCCTTTCTAGATGATGTAATCTAATTGTATCAACCTGGAAATATATAGGATTTTATTTTAATGTTAAAAGGTAAAAAATGAAACTTAAAATCTGTCCTTTCTCTGGTGTAAACTCATCATCAAAAGATGACAAGATATCTTTAATAAAAAGTAGAATTTTATAAACTTAAATTTACTTACTCATTTCCATATATAGTTAAGTTCTTTTGATGAATATTCCCTAAATATATGGCAAGCAATACATACTTTATTGAATGGGAAGTGAAATTTATAGTAATATATTTGATGTGGACATAAGATTTATTTTGAGGCAATTTTTTGAACTCTAACTATTATTGAACATTATATCTTTTTATCACTTCCAACGTTATTGTGATATTTTATTGCTTTACTGCAACTTGAAGATGTTTCAAGTTCTTGAATAGTATTCTACTAACTTCAGAATGAAACTGTTATTTTCTGATTCTGCTTGGATTTTTGGAAGTTTATTATCAGATGCATTTTAATTAAAATTTAAAAATTACCCATTATATTCATGGCTCTGTGCTGACCATTTAAGGGAAGAATTTTTTTTCGAGAGCAATTCTTACATTTATTCAGCTTTTAACTTGAGGAATAAAATTTATTCCAGTAGAATAAAGACAACAACTACAAAGCACAACAATGAGTTTAAAACAAAGAGGTAAAAATATGTAATTGATGCTATTAGGATTTGGGACCAAATGAGTTCTTTAGTAATAGGAAGGCTTTTCACTGAGAATTATAAAGGATATCTCTCTCTCTCTTTTTCTTTTTTGAATTGGGGGAAAAGGCTCAGAGAAGAATCAGGATTGTCAAGGTCACTCAATAGCTAATGCTAGAGTTGAGAATATAACTCAAATGTTTTGACTCCTAGTTCAATGTCAGGTTTCCTGGGAGTCCGTGTGAACTGGTCATATCTTTCAATGTTGGGTCAACCCACATAAGATGGCTTGTAATATGATCATATGAAAGTGGCCAAAGCACTTTTAGCTCTGAGAAGGCAGAAATTTGAAATTTCTTTAATATAGATAGGCTTATTTAGCACTTCTGTTATAGGAGAGATTCAACAATAATAATGCCACTATTATAATGCCATTTCTGTAATAATAGCACTTCTGTTATAAAACACCATTATTATAGAAATGCTATTATAAGAAAAGCTCTGTTATTTAGAATTGCTTCTGCAATAAAAGTGCTAAAAAAGTCTTCTTATATTATAGAAAATTATTGCAAATTTTTCTTGCTTTGCAATGAAATTTTCATTCCAAATCTTATTTGATTCTCCTGTAAAATGACTCTCAGATTTTATTCTGATGACTCTGAGGCCTGGGCCAGATTGCTGTTTAGGACAGGAAATTGCTTGACAGCCACAGTTGCTTGGTCAAATAAGTTCACTTCCTATCTGTCAGTTTCTATGAGGTCAAGTGAATCTTTCTTCCTTGCTTTTTCATTCACAAATACCATATTTTTTATTGTCTTTCCAAAAATACTAAAAGATACCTTTTCATAAAGGATTCAAATAATTTTGTTTCACTGAAGTTAGTAACAATCTTACTTCCACATTAATTCCATGAAACTAAACAAACACACAGTGTGATTAGAATAAAAATAATTTGATGTTTAAATTATATCTTATTTATACTTTACATAATGGACAGGGTGAATTTTAATAACATACATGTTGTATATATCAAGTATTGACTGAGGGAAAGACATGTTTATAAATAGAGGTTCATTTAATATCTATATATCTTAGTATAGTATTGAAAGACTATGTCATTGTCAAAGAGCTGCATCTTTTTAGAATATTATTTATAGGCCATAATAAAGACAAACTAGAGTTTTCTTACCACCAATAGTGAATCACATAAAATCATTGGTTCATAGGTTTTAAGGAATTTTAATGATTGTGACAGTGGTTTACTATATACTCTTAAATATCAGAAAGTACATTTTAAAATTGTAATTTTACTCAGAATCCCCAGCACTTATACAGATAAAAATGACATTTTACTAGCCCAAAGTATTATATGTGTTCATATTTATAATATTTTATTAACATAATATCAGCCAATGAGGCAGTATGACCTGACCACACATTTGAAGTTAGAAGGTATGTATGTTGGTTGCTCTCTTCTGGCTGCTTCAGCATTTTTCCTTGGTTGCACAGTATCAGATCATCCTGAGTCACACAGGTAAGTATTTGAAAATGATAACTATCCTATGAAAGAGTGCCTTGCAATGTTTTCATCCTTTTTAATGAGAAAATATAGAAGTTTGAAAGATAGAAGGAGGGAATTTTGGTTTCAAGATTAAAATGGTAGCTATAAGTAATAACAGATTACATTGCTTACCCAGTCAGAGAAATCAGTATCTAGACTTAAACTAAACACTAAAATTATCTCTAATACTATGTTTTCAGGACACACTTTGTTAGGTATTCATTTGTTATCATACAACTGACATTTGACTGTTAGCATGTGCTGTGCTTATACATCATGGCAGTGTCTAGCAATTAGCTGAATATGTGGCACACATGTGCTGGAGAAAATGCCTGCCAGAATGGCATCAAATGAAGTCACTGGTGACACAGGAAAACACACTGGTGAATGGACAAGATTTATATTTAACACATTTCAGTGTGTTTTAAAAATTAAAGTTATGAAAATACATGAACAGTATTTTTATTTATTTTTAATTAATTAATTAATTAATTAATTAATTAAAATTCAACCCATCCCCTGACCCACCTCCCCTCTGATCTCTTTTTTTGATCTCTTTCTTTAAGGGTAAATAAATAAGGGTTATGTTATTTGATCTCTTTATTTAAGGGTAAATAAATAAGGGTTATATTAAGGGTAAAATTCAACCCATCCCCTGACCCACCTCCCCTCTGATCTCTTTATTTGATCTCTTTATTTGATCTCTTTATTTAAGGGTATTTTTTTTTATGTGTCTCTCTCTTTCATTTTTTTTCTTTGCTTGTCTGTTGGTTTGTTTCTTAAATTCCACATATGAATGAAATCATATGGTATTAGTCTTCTCTGACTGGCTTATCTCATTTAGCTTTGTACCCTCTAGGTCCATCCATGTTGTTGCATATGACAAGATTTCATTCTTTTTTTATGGCTGAATTATATTCCAGTGTGTGTGTGTGTGTGTGTGTGTGTGTGTGTGTGTGTGTGTGTACCACATCTTCTTCATCTGTTCATCTATTGATGAACACTTGGGTTACTTCCATATCTTGGCTATTGTAAATAATGATGCATTAAACATAGGGGTGCATATATCTATTTAACTTTGTTTTGTTTTGCCATGTCCTCACCAACATTTATTGTTTCTTTTGTTTTTGATTTTAGCCATTTTGACAGGTATAAAGTGATGTCTCTTTTGATTTTAATTTTCATTTCCCTGATGGTAAGTGATCTTGAGCATATTTTCATGTGTCTGTTGGCCATCCGCATATCTTCTTTGAAATGTCTGTTCAGGTCCTCTGTCCATTATTTAATTGTATTATTTGGAGTTTTTTTGGGTGTTGAGTTGCATAAGTGCTTTGTATACTTTGGATATTAACCCCTAATCAGATATATCATTTGCAAATATCTTCTCCTATTTAGTAGGCTGGATTTTTGTTTTATTGATGGTTTCCTTTGCTGTGCAAAAGTTTTTTTTTTATATATGAAATTTATTGACAAATTGGTTTCCATACAACACCCAGTGCTCATCCCAAAAGGTGCCCTCCTCAATACCCATCACCCACCCTCTCCTCCCTCCCACCCCCCATCAACCCTCAGTTTGTTCTCAGTTTTTAACAGTCTCTTATGCTTTGGCTCTCTCCCACTCTAACCTCTTTTTTTTTTTTTCCTTCCCCTCCCCCATGGGTTCCTGTTAAGTTTCTCAGGATCCACATAAGAGTGAGACCATATGGTATCTGTCTTTCTCTGTATGGCTTATTTCACTTAGCATCACACTCTCCAGTTCCATCCACGTTGCTACAAAAGGCCATATTTCATTTTTTCTCATTGCCACGTAATATTCCATTGTGTATATAAACCACAATTTCTTTATCCATTCATCAGTTGATGGACATTTAGGCTCTTTCCATAATTTGTCTATTGTTGAGAGTGCTGCTATGAACATTGGGGTACAAGTGGCCCTATGCATCAGTACTCCTGTATCCCTTGGGTAAATTCCTAGCAGTGCTATTTCTGGGTCATAGGGTAGGTCTATTTTTAATTTTCTGAAGAACCTCCACACTGCTTTCCAGAGCGGCTGCACCAATTTGCATTCCCACCAACAGTGCAAGAGGGTTCCCATTTCTCCACATCCTCTCCAGCATCTATAGTCTCCTGATTTGTTCATTTTGGCCACTCTGACTGGCGTGAGGTGATACCTGAGTGTGGTTTTGATTTGTATTTCCCTGATAAGGAGCGACGCTGAACATCTTTTCATGTGCCTATTGGCCATCCAGATGTCTTCTTTAGAGAAGTGTCTATTCATGTTTTCTGCCCATTTCTTCACTGGGTTATTTGTTTTTCGGGTGTGGAGTTTGGTGAGCTCTTTATAGATTTTGGATACTAGCCCTTTGTCTGATATGTCATTTGCGAATATCTTTTCCCATTCCGTTGGTTGCCTTTTAGTTTTGTTGGTTGTTTCCTTTGCTGTGCAGAAGCTTTTTATCTTCATAAGGTCCCAGTAATTCACTTTTGCTTTTAATTCCCTTGCCTTTGGGGATGTGTCGAGTAAGAGATTGCTACGGCTGAGGTCAGAGAGGTCTTTTCCTGCTTTCTCCTCTAAGGTTTTGATGGTTTCCTGTCTCACATTTAGGTCTTTATCCATTTTGAGTTTATTTTTGTGAATGGTGTGAGAAAGTGGTCTAGTTTCAACCTTCTGCATGTTGCTGCCCAGTTCTCCCAGCACCATTTGTTAAAGAGGCTGTCTTTTTTCCATTGGATGTTCTTTCCTGCTTTGTCAAAGATGAGTTGGCCATACGTTTGTGGGTCTAGTTCTGGGGTTTCTATTCTATTCCATTGGTCTATGTGTCTGTTTTTGTGCCAATACCATGCTGTCTTGATGATGACAGCTTTGTAGTAGAGGCTAAAGTCTGGGATTGTGATGCCTCCTGCTTTGGTCTTCTTCTTCAAAATTCCTTTGGCTATTCGGGGCCTTTTGTGGTTCCATATGAATTTTAGGATTGCTTGTTCTAGTTTTGAGAAGAATGCTGGTGCAATTTTGATCGGGATTGCATTGAATGTATAGATAGCTTTGGGTAGTATTGACATTTTGACAATATTTATTCTTCCAATCCATGAGCAGGGAATGTCTTTCCATTTCTTTAAATCTTCTTCAATTACCTTCATAAGCTTTCTATAGTTTTCAGCATACAGATCCTTTACATCTTTGGTTAGATTTATTCCTAGGTATTTTATGCTTCTTGGTGCAATTGTGAATGGGATCAGTTTCTTTATTTGTCTTTCTGTTGCTTCATTGTTAGTGTATAAGAATGCAACTGATTTCTGTACATTGATTTTGTATCCTGCAACTTTGCTGAATTCCTGTATCAGTTCTAGCAGACTTTTGGTGGAGTCTATCGGATTTTCCATGTATAATATCATGTCATCTGCAAAAAGCGAAAGCTTGACTTCATCTTTGCCAATTTTGATGCATTTGATTTCCTTTTGTTGTCTGATTGCTGATGCTAGAACTTCCAACACTATGTTAAACAACAGCGGCGAGCGTGGGCATCCCTGTCGTGTTCCTGATCTCAGGGAGAAAGCTCTCAGTTTTTCCCCGTTGAGGATGATGTTAGCTGTGGGCTTTTCATAAATGGCTTTTATGATCTTTAAGTATGTTCCTTCTATCCCGACTTTCTCAAGGGTTTTTATTAAGAAAGGGTGCTGGATTTTTTCAAAGGCCTTTTCTGCATCGATTGATAGGATCATATGGTTCTTCTCTTTTTTTTTGTTAATGTGATGTATCACGTTGATTGATTTGCGAATGTTGAACCAGCCCTGCATCCCAGGAATGAATCCCACTTGATCGTGGTGAATAATTCTTTTTATATGCCATTGAATTCGATTTGCTAGTATCTTATTGAGAATTTTTGCATCCATATTCATCAGGGATATTGGCCTGTAGTTCTCTTTTTTTACTGGGTCTCTGTCTGGTTTAGGAATCAAAGTAATACTGGCTTCATAGAATGAGTCTGGAAGTTTTCCTTCCCTTTCTATTTCTTGGAATAGCTTGAGAAGGATAGGTATTATCTCTGCTTTAAACGTCTGGTAGAACTCCCCTGGGAAGCCATCTGGTCCTGGACTCTTATTTGTTGGGAGATTTTTGATAACCGATTCAATTTCTTCGCTGGTTATGGGTCTGTTCAAGCTTTCTATTTCCTCCTGATTGAGTTTTGGAAGAGTGTGGGTGTTCAGGAATTTGTCCATTTCTTCCAGGTTGTCCAATTTGTTGGCATATAATTTTTCATAGTATTCCCTGATAATTGTTTGTATCTCTGAGGGATTGGTTGTAATAATTCCATTTTCATTCATGATTTTATCTATTTGGGTCATTTCCCTTTTCTTTTTGAGAAGCCTGGCTAGAGGTTTGTCAATTTTGTTTATTTTTTCAAAAAACCAACTCTTGGTTTCGTTGATCTGCTCTACAGTTTTTTTAGATTCTATATTGTTTATTTCTGCTCTGATCTTTATTATTTCTCTTCTTCTGCTGGGTTTAGGCTGCCTTTGCTGTTCTGCTTCTATTTCCTTTAGGTGTGCTGTTAGATTTTGTATTTGGGATTTTTCTTGTTTCTTGAGATAGGCCTGGATTGCAATGTATTTTCCTCTCAGGACTGCCTTTGCTGCGTCCCAAAGCGTTTGGATTGTTGTATTTTCATTTTCGTTTGTTTCCATATATTTTTTAATTTCTTCTCTAATTGCCTGGTTGACCCACTCATTCGTTAGTGGGGTGTTCTTTAACCTCCATGCTTTTGGAGGTTTTCCAGACTTTTTTCTGTGGTTGATTTCAAGCTTCATAGCATTGTGGTCTGAAAGTATGCATGGTATAATTTCAATTCTTGTAAACTTATGAAGGGCTGTTTTGTGACCCAGTATATGATCTATCTTGGAGAATGTTCCATGTGCACTCAAGAAGAAAGTATATTCTGTTGCTTTGGGATGTAGAGTTCTAAATATATCTGTCAAGTCCATCTGATCCAATGTCTCATTCAGGGCCCTTGTTTCTTTATTGACCGTGTGTCTAGATGATCTATCCATTTCTGTAAGTGGGGTGTTAAAGTCCCCTGCCATTACCACATTCTTATCAATAAGGTTGCTTATGTTTATGAGTAATTGTTTTATATATTTGGGGGCTCTGGTATTTGGCGCATAGACATTTATAATTGTTAGCTCTTCCTGATGGATAGACCCTGTAACTATTATATAATGTCCTTCTTCATCTCTTGTTACAGCCTTTAATTTAAAGTCTAGTTTGTCTGATATAAGTATGGCTACTCCAGCTTTCTTTTGGCTTCCAGTAGCATGATAAATAGTTCTCCATCCCCTCACTCTCAATCTAAAGGTGTCCTCAGGTCTAAAATGAGTCTCTTGTAGACAGCAAATAGATGGGTCTTGTTTTTTTATCCATTCTGATACCCTATGTCTTTTGGTTGGCGCATTTAATCCATTTACATTCAGTGTTATTATAGAAAGATACGGGTTTAGAGTCATTGTGATGTCTGTATGTTTTATGCTTGTAGTGATGTCTCTGGGACTTTGTCTCACAGGGTCCCCCTTAGGATCTCTTGTAGGGCTGGTTTAGTGGTGACAAATTCCTTCAGTTTTTGTTTGTTTGGGAAGACCTTTATCTCTCCTTCTATTCTAAATGACAGACTTGCTGGATAAAGGATTCTTGGCTGCATATTTTTTCTGTCTAGCACCCTGAAAATCTCGTGCCAATTCTTTCTGGCCTGCCAAGTTTCAAAAGAGAGATCAGTCAGGAGTCTTATAGGTCTCCCTTTATATGTGAGGGCACGTTTACCCCTTGCTGCTTTCAAAATTTTCCCTTTATCCTTGTATTTTGCCAGTTTCACTATGATATGTTGTGCAGAAGATCGATTCAAGTTACGTCTGAAGGGAGTTCTCTGTGCCTCTTGGATTTCAATGCCTTTTTCCTTCCCCAGTTCAGGGAAGTTCTCAGCTATTATTTCTTCAAGTACCCCTTCAGCACCTTTCCCTCTCTCTTCCTCCTCTGGGATACCAATTATGCGTATATTATTTCTTTTTAGTGTATCACTTAGTTCTCTAATTTTTCCCTCATACTCCTGGATTTTTTTTATCTCTCTTTTTCTCAGCTTCCTCTTTTTCCATAACTTTATCTTCTAGTTCACCTATTCTCTCCTCTGCCTCTTCAAGCCGAGCTGTGGTGGTTTCCATTTTGTTATGCATTTCGTTTAAAGCGTTTTTCAGCTCCTCGTGACTGTTCCTTAGTCCCTTGATCTCTGTAGCAAGAGATTCTCTGCTGTCCTGTATACTGTTTTCAAGCCCAGCGATTAATTTTATGACTATTATTCTAAATTCACTTTGTGTTATATTATTTAAATCCTTTTTGATCAGCTCATTAGCTGTTGTTATTTCCTGGAGATTCTTCTGAG